>NC_059133.1:80232182-80550605 GCF_020740605.2 Lemur catta
GAGCAGAGGGAGCCACGTCCTACAAGCGCCCTTGGGGGCCAGCCGGATGGGGCTGGGACACATGCCAGGCACCACTTTTCTCTTCTTGTCGCCGCCACTGTCTCCTTCCTTCCCTTTTCTTCAGACTTCCCTCCTTTCTTTGTCTCCCCTCTCGGGTACTCCAGACCATAATGACTTGACAGTGACTCTAATAGTCTTAATCTTACAGGTGACATTCCGGACTAAAGCATTTGCCCACCCTGGCTCCAAGGTAAATTCTGGGATAACTTTTTGTCCCAGAAAATTATTGCAGCCACCAACACCCCTTGCTGTTGTTATAACTGCGTGCACATTTTCTAATGTTATCAGAATTGCAATGTGTCATGGCCCTTTGAATTAGAGAAGCAAAGTGGCAGAGCAGGAGCACAGCTGTAGAAACCCTGACCTCCTGCCTTTACCATCACACCTGCACCCTGTTGCCCACTCACCACCTAGGCTACATTCTGGGTGACTGGACCACCCCAAGTTAAAAATCCATTCTGAAGTATTTTCCAAGAACCCAGGGGGCCTACTCAGTTCCAGGAGCCCAAGACAAAAAAATTCTCTGCTTTCTCATTTTGGCTTTCCTTCTTAGGTTTGGTGATTGAGACACAGCTATTTAAAGATTTGTTATATTATTTATTCTAAATTTTTAATTTAAAAGAATCAACAAGCTTTCAAAATTTTGCAAAAATAGTACTTCCATATATCATTTACTCAGAACCAACAGTCATTAATGTTTTGCCATTTTTGCTTCTTATTTATCTTTCTAATTATTGTTGCTATTATTGTTGCTGAAACATTTGAGAATAAGTTGCAGATATCATTATCCTTTACTCCCAACTATTTCAGTGTATATAGCCTAACAAGAACATTTTTTCCTACATAAAAATAGTATTATAATAAAATGTTCAGGAATTTAACACTGATATAATATTATCTAACATACAGTTCATATTCAGATTTTACCAGCTGTCTCATTATTTTATAGTGATGTTTTTTCTGTTCCAGGGTCTGATGTATGATCACACATTGCATTTAAGTGTCGTGTCTCTTTAGTCTCCTTTTACCTGAAACTGTCCTATCTTTCTTCATCATTAACATTGACACTTTTTAGTTCGAGTCAATTGAATGTCTCTGAATTTAGGTTTGTCTGATGTCTTCACATGATTAGATTCAGTTAATGCATTTTGGGCAGGAATTTAATATATTCTGAGAATATTCTATCAGGAGGCATAAGATTCCCCTCCATAGGGATTAAACCATTTTATATACCCCAAACAATATAAGAGTGTCCATTTCTCCGCAGGCTCACCAGCAGACTGTGTGGTCATGGTTTTGAATTTATTGCCAATATGACTGGTTGAAAAGTTACATTCTGATGTAGATTTTAAAAAACAAACTTCATGGAAGTAGAATTAGAAAGCAATAGAATTAATCCATTTTAAGCACACAGTGTGATGAATTTTGGCAACACATGTAAAATACAAAATATATCTACCACTCTATAAAAAGTTTCTCATTCCCCTTTCAGTAAACTCCCTTGATTTCTGGCCCCAAGCAACCCCTGATCTGCTTTCTGGCACTATATGTTATATTTCTATACTCTAGAATTTCATACAAATGGAATCATAGATGCTATAATTTGGATGTTTGTCTAAGGTTCATTCCTTGTTTTGCTCCGTACAAGGGCTTTGCCATTAGTCCAAAGTCTGGGATCCAGACGCCATTCTTAGGAACCCCACATAACCTAATACAAGTTTACAGCTCTGTCTGATTGCAGGTTCTGCAGGTCCCTGCTAAGCTTCTATCAAACAGAGCAGGGGAGCCCTTTTAAACCCATGAGGCAACACGGTCCTGGGATCCTGCCATTTAAATGTAACTGAGCACTATTCAAATCCCTCAGCCACTTGCCTACGCTGCCTCACTGCTGCCTGGCCCCTCTCCCACTGCTCCCCGTCTGGCCAGGTGCAGCTAGTACAGGGGTCAGGGCTGGAGCCAGGGGAAAGAACCCCCCACCAGACTGCTTCCATCCACACAGGTTGGCACCAATCGAATCCCCACTGAAAATTTTTCCCAGGGCTCCTGTAGGGATATTTGGAGGCTGGGGCCTCCGGCCCTCTTCCTCGCAGTCTGAGTCCTGGACTTAAAAAAAACATTTTCTCTCCTGGGAGCTTCTTGCTACCTGGAGGCTTCTGTAACTTTGGGGCCATGTACCTTTCAAGGTCCTTCTTCTTTACAAAATGTCAGTCTTGGGCGGCTTTTTCGCCCATTCCTTTTGACTGTCTCAAAGGACTCTGCCAGTTGTTCTTGCACATTCAAGCGCCCATCTGATGTTGCCACAACTTGCCTGCCCTGGCTATGGGTTTCCTCTGGCCCAAATTGAGTTTGCTGCCAGGAGAGACCATTATGAATCCCGAGTCATAATTTACTGGGCCTGGGATTGAAGAGTTAGTTCAGGTGACGCCCACCTCAGCCCCTCCCATGATGCCAAAATGGTGGCAGGGGCAGGTGTTTCTTCCCCCTTGCTGCACGCCACTGGGTGGCAAGCCACATGTGCCCACTCTCCTTCCTGCCAGGTCCACCCCTGAGCTGGGGCCCCTCCCGGAGCCTTGCCCTGGCCAGCTGTGGTGGACCCAGCAGGGGAGGGAGGACCTCATCTATCAAAAATCATACAAGCACAGATCATTTTGTATACCATAAACAATGAGTTTATCGCAAGCAGAGAGCTTAAGACTCAACATTTTAACTCTATAGTGGCAGGTCAACCATTTGAGCTCTGAATTTTAAAAGAACCAACAGCTGATTGATATCATTTCTTTGTCCTGGAATTGTATTTGCTGACTTCTTTATAATGAATCTGATCCTCTGGGGAGAAGGGTCTTCAGTAGCTATTCCTTTTGGACCATCAGTTTCCATATTTGCCCTTTGGTTCTGCATATCTGTGCCTCAGACATTTATTGGACCATACTTGGGTTTTAAGAAGAAAGTCACTGAACACCCAGTTCAAACCAATCAGATTCCATGTCAGATGGCTGAACCGTCATTCTATACAAAGCCTTTGCCTGGTATTATCATGAGAGGGATTTTGCCCTTTGGCTGCATCTTTACACAGCTTTTCTTCATTCTGAATAGCATTTGGTCACACCAGATGTATTACATGTTTGGCTTCCTATTTCTGGTGTTTATCATTTTGGTTATTGCATGTGCTGAAGCAACAATACTTCTTTGCTATTTCCACCTATGTGAGGAGCATTATCATTGGCAACGTGTTGAAATATTGGTCTATAATTTTCTTTTTTTGTTGTGTCTTTTCCTGGCTTTGGTATCAAGGTGACACTGAATTCATAGAATGAGTTGGGGGGGATTTCCTCCTTGATGTTATGGAATAATTTCTGCATTATGGGTACCAGTTCTTCTTTGTAGGTCTAGTAAAATTCAGCTGTGAATCCATCTGGTTCAGGGCTTTTTTGGTTGGGAGATTTTTTAAATTACTGTTTTGATCTTGGTGCTCATTATTGGTCCACTCAGTTCTAATTTCTTCTTAATTGAGTCTTGGGATGTTGTGTGTTTCCAGGAATTTGTCTATTTTCTCTATGTTTTTAAGTTTGTGTACATATTTTCATAGTATTCACAGATGATATTTTGTATTTCTGTGATGTCAGTTGCAATATCTCTTTTTTAATTTCTGATTGAGCTTATTTGGGTCCTTTCTCTTCTATTCTGGTTAATCTAGAAAGAGGTTTATCAATTTTGTTTATCTTTTCAAAGAACCAACTGTTTGACTGATCCTTTGTATTTTTTTTTCCACTTCATTTCCTTTTGCTCTGAGCTTTATTTTTTTTCTTCTGATGGCTTCGGGTTTGATTTGCTCTTCCTTTTCCTGTTCCTTGAGAGTGACATTAGGTTGTTAATTTTGTGATCTTTCTGTGTTTTTGATGTGAGCGTTTGAGGCTATGAATTTTCCCCTTAGGATTGCTTTTGCTGAATCCCATAGATTTGATATCTTGTGTCCCCTCTGTTGTTCAGTTCAAGGAATCTTTTGACTTCCATCTTAATTTCATTATTGGCCCAATGATTGTTCAGTAGCAGGTTGTTTAGTTTCCATGACTTTATGTAGATTTGAATGTTTCTCTTGGAATTGATTTCTAGTTCTATTCCACTGTGGTCTGAGAAAATACATGGTATGCTTTATATTTTTTTTAAATTTGTTGGGACATGTTTTGTGGCCTAAGATATGATCAATGTTGGAGAATGTTCCATGTGCTGATAAGAATGTATATTCAGTAGTTTTTAAGTAGAATGTTCTGTAAATATCTATTAGGTTCATTTGTTTTAGAGTCACATTTAAGTTTTAAGTCCAGTGTTTATTTATTTTCTGCTTCAGTGATTTGTACAGCTCTCTCAGTGTGGTGTTGAAGTCCCTACCAATTATGATGTGACTATTTATCTCTTTGCTTAGATCTAGTATAATCTGCTTTATGAATCTGGGAGGTCCTATGTTAGTTGAATATATATCCAGCATTGTTATGTCTTGTTGAATTGCTTACTTTATCATTATATAATGAACATCCTTGTATTGCTTTACTATTGTTAACTTAAAGTCAATTTTATCTGATATGAGATTGGCTATACCTACTCTCTTTTTGTTTCTGTTTGCATGGAATATTTTATTCCATCCCATCCCCTTGAATCTGTGTGAGTCCTTATGGGTTAGATGTGTTTCCTGGTGACAGAAGATACTTAGATTATGTCTTTTCATCCATTCAGCCACCCTATGTCTCTTGAGTGGTGAATTCAGACCATTTTTGTTGATTGATAGAATTGATATATAGGATGCTGTTCTGTTCATTCTGTTGGGTAGTACCTTACTGCTTTGTTTTAATTCTGTGCTATTGTTTTATATGAGCTGTGAGCTTTAGCTTTTGGGTGGTTTTACACTGGTGGGCCTCTTGTGCTGATCCATGTATAATGGAGTTCTGTGTATTTCCTGCAAGACAGGCCTGGTCGTGACAAATTCCCTCAGTGTTTGCTTGTCTGGAAAAGTCTTTATTTCTCCTTTATATGTGAAGCTTAGTTTTGTAGGATACAAAATTGTAGCCTAGTAATTGTTCTGTTTAAGAAGACTGAAGATGGAGCCCTGGTCCTTTCTGGCTTATAAGGTCTCAGTTGAGAAATCTTCAGTTAGCCTGATGGGCTTTCCTTTGTAAGTTACCTGCTGCTTTTGCCTTACAGCTTATAGGAGTGCCTGTTTCATGTTTACTTTGGCCAGTCTGATGGCTATGTGTCATGGTGATTGCCTCTTTGTGATGAATCTCCCAAGGGTCCTTTGAGCTTTTGTACCTGGATATCTAGATTTCTAGCAAGACCATGGGAGTTTTCCTCAATTATTCCCTCAAATATATTTTCCAGACCTTGTGCTGTTTCTTCTTTACCCTCAGGGATGCCTATGATTCTTATATTTGACCATTCTACATAATTGCATATTTTTTGTAGACTTTTTTCCTCTTGATTCTTTGTACTTTATTTTTGACTGACTGGGTTAATTCAAAAGAGCTGTCTGCAAGTTCTAAAATTCTTTCTTCTGCCTGGTCTAGTCTATTCTTAAAGCTTTCTACTGTGTTTTGTATTTCCTTAAGTGAAATTTTCATTTCCAGCAGTTCTATTTGTTTTTTTTTTAAATACATCTCTCTCTTTAGTACATTTTCACTCATTTTCTCAATTGTTTTTCTTGTTTCTTTGAGTTGATTTTCCATTTTCTCTTGAATTTTGTTGAGCTTCCTTACAATCTATACTTGGAATTCTTTTTTGTCATTTCAACAGTTTCATTTTGGTTGGGATCCATTGCTAGAGAGCTGGTGTGCTCCTTTGAGAGTGTCTTTGCACTCTTATTCTTCATACTTCTGGAGTTCTTGCATTGATTCCTTCTTATCTGGAGCAGTTGTCACTTCTTGTTTTTGGATTTTCTTTAGTTTAGATGGGGCTTCTCCCTCCCCCCCATTCTTAAGGATTTGTTTGTAGCATATATTGGGTAAGGATCTTTGGCTTTGCTTGTGGGTACTTTGATGGGGGTCTAGGTTCTGAATGGATACCTTGGTTATAGATATCCTTAGTGTGGTGTTTTTCTCAGTTGCTAGTTATTTGTAGGCTGTAGTGGTGGTATACTTTGTGTGTTCTCTGTCTCTTGATGAGGGAACATGGAGGTCTTTGAAATCCTTCCTCTTTCCCCAGCCCTGTGGTCTTCTTAACAGTGTGAATTACATTGGGACATCCAGTTTAATCTCGGAGACAGTAGGTGGTGCTTGTGTGCAAGAACCAGCCATGTCCTATATGACTGAATTAGTAAATGCTATAAGGAAAGGGCTGTATAAGTTGTCCTTCCTGCCAGTAGGTGGCGCTTGCCAGAAACAGCCAGCTGCAATGTTGTTTTCTGGGACCTGTGACTGGCTCTAGTTCCCTCAGGTGAAGCACTGGAATGTCCCAGGAGGTAGACAGGGCCATGGAGCTCCCAAGGGACCCCATGTTCTCCACCACAGCAGAGGTGGGTGGAGGAGTAAGGCTAGGTGGGGCTGGGTCTGAGTGAATCTGCTTTCAGGCTCCAAAAAGGTAGGCACAAGGGCTGTCTTGGCAAGGGATAGACTCCTAGGCTGCTGGGGAAAGCCACCAGGGAGGGGCTGAAGTAGCCACACGAAGCCGGAAAGTCTGCATATTGGGGAGGGGCCCTCTGAGATTCACAGTCTTTCTGTTGGGAGTGGGTTTCACTCTTCTCCCTCCTCCCATCCCTTGAGGTCTCCTTCCAGTGTCTGGCTGCAAGCAGAAGCCCAAACTCTCTGAGCTCACTGACAATAGCACCATGGGCTGGGAGCTTCCCTGCCCAAGATTCTGCCCCACACTGCAAGTGTAGTTCTCCTGTGGGGGGAGGGGTGCCCCACAAGTGTGCTGGGGCTCAGACCACACTCACTCTCCTTTCAGTTCTGCCCATACAGACTCCCTCTCCTTCTGAGATTAGTTCACAAATCTTCCCTGCATGCCCCCAAGTAACACAATTGAGTTCTAGGGGTATGGGATCTGGTCTGCAGTCCTGTCCCCAGGTCTCCTAAGTTCAATCCCTGTCTGTGCCAGGTAGAAGTGTGCTGGTTCTGAGTTGCCCATGGGGTGCTCAAGCAGGTTTGATGTCCCTCCACTTTGGGGTATACCCTGCCATGATGAAGTAGCCAGGTGAGCAGCACCAGGGAGGGGTAGTGGGCAGGGAACTTAGAGTCTGAGCATCCTTTGCTTCACTGTAGATCCTTAAGAGGAAAGGTGTGAACCCCATTCTCTGTGGAAGCCTTGGTGTGGTGGGTGTGCCAACAGAGGGTAAGCAACTGGTCCTGTGAAGCCAGGCTCAATTGTCCCTTGGGGCACCTGTGCCACTCAGCAGAAGTGGGTGGGGGGGAGCAGAAGGAAACGAGTCTGAATGGAGGAGAGCTGGCACTCTGGCCACCTCCATTCCTCCCCCTGGAAGGCAGCCTTCCTGGAAAGTCCAAGCTCTGGTGTCACACAGATTCCTCTGGTACCCACCAGGCCCTGTGGCTCCTGCAGTCTGGGCAGCAGTTGGGAAATGTTTGTATGGGAACAAGTGAGGTGACAACTGAAGGGCTGAAGCTCCCTGGGGAAGACAAAGGCACACAATGGGTAGAGAAGCAGTATGGTGCGCACAGTCTCGGCTCAGGTTTGTGGTGACAGGAAGCAACCTGAGGGGGATGGCAGCCTGGTGCTTTGTCCTCAAGAAGCTCGCAGTTCACTGGTAGCAGGTTTTGGGCTTGTGAGGGTAGAGAAGCTCTCCAACAGCTCCAGAGCTTGCTGACTTCCAGAGGTGTGAGGGAAGAAGAAACAACCCTCCCACCTACCCTTTCCACAGGGCTCCAAGTTTCTCAGGGGTTGATCTCTGCTAATATCTTGCTCCTTATTGTTCTGCTCCACACCTCTTCTGGAATCTCTGATAGGTTCTGGCACTTTTCCTCAGAATTACAACTGAGCTATGGTTTTTTTTCATCTAAAACTTTTCCTTCTTTCTGAGACGATCTGGTAACCTATGTCTCCAGTCAGCCATCTTTTTCCTCCTCAGAAGTTTTAATTTTGGTGAAATCACCCTTACCATGTTTCTTCTTTTATGGCTTGTGCATTTTGTGTGATTTCTAAGAAAACATGCTTTCAGTTTGAGATGATATTCTCCTATGTGTTTTTCTAGAATAATTATAGTTTTATCACAATATATACACATATCAAAACATCATATTGTACACCATAACTATGTGCAATTTTTGTCAATTAAAAACAATATAAAAGACTAATAATAAAACACAAAAAATCAAATTACATTGAGCTTTTTAAAAAGAATATATTTTTAGATCTACATTTAGGTCTACAATCCATTTTATAAACCTCAAATCTTTTATCACTCTAGCTTCATGAAAATCTCTTTTTTTTCCCTCTTTGTTTCTCAACAGAATCCTTCTATCAGGGGATAAGGTTGTACACAGAATCAACAAATGCCTCTAGGAATAGCTGCAAATACTCAGCTCCTTTCTGAAAGATCTCCCCTATTTGAAATTTTCCTTCAAATCCTTGCTTTCACCATCTTCTGATGACTTTAATATATGGTTTATCTGAATTTTCTAGTTATTTGTTTGGTGTCTCTGGCCTTTTATGAACTACTCCATCCTATTAGGAGTGGGCCACGTTTTCTGATTGCTTTTAATATATTTTTATTTGTCTTTAATTTTCAACAGTGTGTCTCTGTGTAGTTTCCTTTGTATTGATCTTGCTTGCAGTTACAGCCCTTCTTAAATTGGAGGCTTGATGTCATTCATCAACTGTAAAAAATTATTGCCCATTATCTCTTCAAAATGCTTTTGCCTCATCTTTTCATTTTTCCTCTTCTGAGACTCAAATTACATGTACGTTAGTTAGATCTTTTCACTGTATTGTGTATCTCGTTTTTTCCTGTGTTTTTTCTGTGATTTAGTTTGCATAATTTCTTGTGCCCCATCTTCCAACTTATCAAGTCTTTCTTTAGCTCTGTGTGATTTGATTTTAAATGTATTCATTGAGATCTTAATTTCTTTTTTTTTTTAATTTTTAAGTTCTAGAATTTCCCATTGGTTATTTTAAAAATAATTTTGGATTTTATGTTGAAATTCTCCATTCTGTCATTTAATTTTTGAATACATTAACCATACTTATTTAAATTCTGTGTCTGACAAATTTAATATTTAGGTCTCCTATGTTTCCAATTCTTTTGTCTGTTTTTTTTCTGGTTTTCAGTCAATCTTTTTTGTATGCCAGTTAATTTGGGATTAACAGCAAAAAGTTGTATATTAAAAATTGGCAAAATAACTTGAGGTTCTAGATTATTGTTTTCCTTCAGGGATAAATCATTTTGCTTCCATAGGAGGTTAGGGTACAGGTAGGTCACCTTAAATATTTAAAGACTGAACTGATACGAAGACTTCAGTCTTTGTGGTATGGTCTATTTCCAGGCCATCCTTACTCCAGTGTAAGGAATCTTTACCAAAACCCATCCTCCCTGGAGAACCCTAAACTATAATTTTTGTCCTTTCACTCTCCTGAGACTGTCGAAAACTCTGCCCTGCTTTTAGACTCTTGGCTACCCTTTTTCTTTTGAAGTTGTCAAGTGAATTGAGGGAAAAGTTGGCCCCCAAATGCTATGTTCACCTCTCATGACTACTCTCTTTTTCTAGACTTTGGCCTTTAAAATTCTCACTATCTTATTAGTTCTCTTATATCTGTACATGGATTTTCAAAAATTTGTCCATTTTTTATTATTATTCTCAATAGAGAGGTTGGTCTAGGGCAACCTAAATATACAATAGCAGAAATGGAAACTATAACTGTTTTATATGGAAATATAAAGGAATGGAAAAGAAAATGAGGTTTAATATTTTGAGTAAGGCCCTGTTTGTGACCACAGGTTAGATGGCCTGAATATACATAGACTATGATTAAAATAGAATTCCTTTAATCTTAAATTAAATACATTCTTAATTCTGAATTTTCTTATTTATCTTGTTACTGCTCCAATCCTCTAAGCCCTCAAAAATTGGCAGAATTATAGTATTTGTAGGAATCTCAAGAGGTCATTTTCATGAGTTCTAACTTTACTATCAAATAATGTTTTACAACCTTCTATGACAGGGATTCTGTATCTTTCAAAGAAATTAATCTCCATTGTAGAGAATCCTTCTTTTTCCCTTGGAAAACTGTATATTAGGATCAATGGTTAGTTCTTAAAAAGAAAAGAACTCAATGGAAGTTTAATTTTACCTTTCCAAATAAACCCATTCTGAGCAATCAGTATTGTAGGATTATGTGGAGGGAAAGAAGGAAAGAAATTGCTCTTATTCATTAAATTTTCTTTACTGTCCAAGTTCTTGATTGGGCAGTATTTTACCAAATATTTTACCAACTATTTTACCAAATAGTTGATCCTAAGCTATCCTTTTATAGGTAATTCTTCACAATTCATAAGAAAAAAGTGAAACTTTCCATGTCTGCTACATCATTTAACACTGACTTCACTTGGTGTTTGCTAGTGCTGCTTTTTGCAGCCTTTGGGAATTCGTATGTGCCTGTGAGAATGGTGTACAAACTGAGTTGAGTCAATAAAGCAAGACCTACTTGATTGAAAATTCTAATAATCCCTCCCAAATCAATCCCTACAGCACGCCTATTCATAGCTAAGCTCCTTGGTAACTGTGGACCAAAACATGCGTGAGACTCAAAAGAAAAGGAATTACTCTCCCAAACTACAGAGAAACACCCACAATCCGGATACAAAATATTTTCCAAAATTGAACCTCATCTGCATAAAGTGTGTCTCTGAATCAACAGCTAAATGAGGAAATAAAGCCCTGATATTTAAAGTCAGTAATGCTTTGGCTCATTTGCCTTTTAATATGGTGCATTTTTATGGCTGAGAGGAAATGACACACTAAAAGGGAGGGGATGGAGGTGGAAAACTGAAGGGCAAAGCCGCTGAGAGGAGAAACATAAAAAATAAGTAGTTCTAGCACATGGTATTTCCAACAGGTTTTATATTAATTAAAAAACCATTAACCAAATTTCTAATTAAAAAGACTTTGACTAATTTATAAAGATAAGTGATTCATCAGAGAATTTTAGCAACAATTTCCAAGACCCACCTTATATGTTGAACATATACATACACGCTCATTAAATAGTAAAGAGCATTACAGTAATCTTTTGATTCTTGGGCTCTACATATTTAAATATTTCCCCCACTTTAACAGCTTCATTCAGGTATAATTGGCATACAACAAACTGTACACATTTAAAGTGTACAGTTGACATATATACACACTTGTGAAGCCATCACCACAATCAATGTAATGAACATATCAATCACACCCAAAAGATTTCTCACGTCCCTTTGTATCTGTCCCTGCTGCCTCTACCCACTTCCTTCCCACACCCAGGAACCACTGATCTGTGTGTCGTCATTATAGACAGTTTGCATTTTTAAGAATTTTATATAAATAAAATCGCACCATACGTATCCTTTCTTGTCTGGCTTTATTTCATCCAGCAAAATTATTTTGAGATTCATCCATGCAGTTGAATGTATCAACTTCTTTTTATTGGTGAATATGATATGTAGATATATATGGATATATATATCATATACTATTAATTTTCACTTACTGGTGGACTTTTTTTTTTTTCACTTTTGGCTATTATGAGTCAAACTGTTGTGCATCTTTGCCAGAAGCCTCTGTCAACATATATCAGGGGCAAGAAAACACTCAGAGAGAGAAAAAGAAAACAACAAAGTAAACACACAAACTAAGAATAAACTTTCATTCACCAATATTACATTTTGGCTACATGGCTATTTCTGTGGTTAGCTGAGAATTTGCCCTTCGAGTGAGGATAATTTAATAGCACCAGACCTCTCTTAGCAAATTCCCCAGTGTCTGTACTCCTTGGCCTGAGGAGATTCTTCTCACTTTACACAACACAGGTTTAGGTTCTAGATGAGGGTCCGCCCTTGGATGTAGAAAATAGAGACCAGCCCTCATCAGGAAAGCCTTGCCTGACCACCCAAAATAAAGTAGTCCCCAGTTATTCTATATTGTATCACCATTGTTTTGTTTTTGTATTGTACTTATCACTACTTGAGTTTTCTTGTTAATTTGTTGACTGAAAAAAAAAAAGCTATCTGCCTCCCTGAACTGGAATTCTCTTCATGAAAGCGTTAGGTTTCAGTCTGAAACCATCTGTTCTTGGTGTGCTCACGGCCAAAGAATGACCAGACACGCCAAAGTTAGGCAAGCATGAAAATGAGGTTTATTGAGGAGACAAAGATAGGATTATAGGGCAAGAGCAAGATATAGGTTTACCGAGCATGGTACATATACCATGGATGATGACTGGACCCATTTTCCCAGCAGGGCAGGCAAAGGAAGGGCAGTGAGAGAGCGGTTGGCTATGGTCTGCCTCCTATTTTATAGCGTCCAGATAGGGACCTCCCTTGTGGTTCAGAGGTCACCATGGAACAACTTTGATTAGACAGTTGGGAGTCACATGACCTGAGCCTTAACTATGCATGTGGGTTCTAGGTCACTTGCTGGACTTTAAGATACCCATGTGGCTTGGCCCGTGGGCTAGAGTCCTCTGCATTCTTTTGCAGCTGGCATGCCAAGTTCTGACTGGCAGATTCATAGGGTATTTCCTCCTCCCCCAGGTATGGAGAACAAGGGTTGGGCTCCAAGATGGGGGCAACAGCACCCACTTTCATCCCTAGGAGACCCAGAATCCCTCACTATCTACCTAACAAAAGCATATACCTTTCAGTCTTATTAAGGGTCTATTTCCCTTATCCAAAATAAAACTTGGCTCACTGTAAGTGCTCAATGCAATGTATTGGAAGAGAGTTTTCTGGCTCTGGCCTTAGCGCAACTGTTGCTCCAATAGAAAGGGCTTCAAAAGAAAAATCAACTGATAAAAACAAAATTAGTACCAAAACAAAGCTCCATGTTGATTGATATCTACACACTGTCTCTGCTTATGACTTCATTGCTTGTGTCACCTGTGACGTTTTCTTGAAATCTCCTTCTTATCTCATTTCTGTCTACCAGTTGCTATTCCTGTTGCTTAACATTTCCTGTTCTGCTCTGTTTTATCTTGGCCTCAAAGTCACCACCTATACCTTCCCCTGATACCAAAGCCATGGGAGAAAGAAAAATAACCTCTTTCCCTGAATTTATTATTTCTGTAAACAATCACTGCACTTTGTGCTTCTGGCTGTTTTATTTTTTATACCCTACATCCTGCTACTTAATCCCAGGCATTCTTTCTTCACAGTCCTATACCTAAAAACACCTGTCCATTTCCTCAGCCACCTACTCAGTTCAAGCTAAACTTTTTCCCTGTCCTCACTGGGCTGCCTGCTTCCAAGTTCCCCTACTGCTTTAGTTCATTTTATATGTGACATCTAGGTAATGTTCCCAAAGTAAATTCTCACTGCGATATTCTTTTACTAAAAATCTTTAATGACTTCCTAGGCAAAGGATGCAAATGAGCAGCCTATGGTTCTAATTTAGATGGTATATATGTTTTGTTTGTTTGGCTTCCTCAGTTTTAAAGCAAATTTTTTAGCCCTTTCTTAAATACTTAAGGGATTTTTTAAATCAAAATCAGAATTTCTGATTTCTCATAAAGTCCTAAAAGATCTGCAAACACTAGGCCCAGGCTCCCACGAAGTAACAAACAGCTGAGTATTAGCTGCTCCCTGTAGACAAAGTAAATCATTTTTGGTTTGCCAAAGTCTTCACCACTCCCTATTATCTTCCTGCTGAAACCAAGTGTAATTTGTTATTTAGGGTTCTGCTTGTGCTGTTGTTTTACTCAGAGTGGAGAAGTATTTCTGTCTCTTTGTCTCTATTTCAAACATAAGAAAATGAAAGCCTGAGCAGGCTACATATTTAAATTATAATGAAAGACAATATGTTATTTGCTTATGGAAGTGAAAACAATTTCTAAGTGTTTAATATGGAAAAAGTGTGTGTGTGTGTCTTACACGTGGCAGTCGTCACTCACTTCCATCGCCTCTGCAGCCTCTGTGGGATGTATCAGGTTGTACCCGGGAGTGAATGGACCCCTCACTGGGCCATCCAGTCCTCTCCAGAGCAGAGGCCCAGTCTGACTTTTTAACCCTATCTGCTCCTGCTCCTGGTCTATCTTCAACCCGAGTTGTAGCTGAACTTCTCATGTACTGTTTTCCAGGCCTAAAACCCCTCGCCTATAGCCCCACTCTTGTCAGAAATCACAGCTCACCCCCACTTCGTCTGTGAAAAGCCTTTCCATTCAAGTCCCTTGTCAAAGGCCACCCTCCATAGCAGCCGTTACTGATCTGTCCACCAGAGATGTGCCTTCCTTCCTCTCAATTGCCATGGCGCTGTGTTTTTCCTCACTCGTGGGGCCTGTGTTCTGCTCTAGGTTTTTCCCACTGGGAATTATGTCTGGGGTCCTGGAAAGTGCCAAAGATGCAAATAATATATTTAGACATACAGGAGAATGAAGAGTGCTTAGGACAATAAATAGCAAATATAAATGTCTGGTATTTAAAGACTTATTACTCAGGACATTTTATTCATACATGCACACACGTGCTCTCTTGCATAAATACTTCTAGAAGAAATATCACATAGTGATTAAGAGCATGAGTTTTCAAGTTAATCATATTCACCAAGAATGGTACTATTCTAGCTAAGTATATTCTTGGGTAAATTACTGAATCCCAAAGAATCTGTTTCTTATCACTAAAAAAAAAAATGGGTTTGATAACGTTTCTTTTATAGTGTTGTTGAAAAGATTAAATGAATGTAAAACACTTAGCACAATGCCCGACATGAGGTAAGGCGTACACTATAAATGATATCTGTCGTGACAAGGTAATAATTTTAAAATAATTAATATACTTTCTTCTTTTGACTTTCCAAGTGCACAGCCTTTACCCCAGTACTACTAGAGGTGGGGAAAGGGAATGAATAATGTTACCAAAGGCAACTAAATAAATGAGCATTTTCTGTATTTGACACTTGAAAGTAGAATTATGCATCGAGACAGTAGCCTAGTAAGCCAGATTATCATTTTGAGAGAAGAGTTTAAAATTTCCTTAATATTCTTCTAATCCCACTCATTATTTTTTAGCATAGCAAGGCTAGCTTATTTAACCTCATAATCAGGCTTTTGAGGTTAGAGTTTTCCCTAAGGAGGCCCAGACAGCAAGATTAAAGTGGAGAGTTGGTCCCTTCCTGGTCCCAGGGGATTATGGGAGGGCGAGAGATGGAGGGAGGGAGGGAGATGAAGGAAGGGAGAGAGAGAGGGAGGGGCTCACACATGAGCTGCTGCTGGCAGTTGTCCTTTTCTCAGTCATGCTGTCACACACCCTGAATGCCCTTTCTCCCATTCTAGCACCGCTGTTGGCCTCAGTCACCACCTTGTGGGAAAGGTGGTGACTTTCTCAAAAAGGAGAAAGCACTCCTGTGAATATAATGCTGGAAGGGGTTTTCCTTCCCATACCATTAGAGCTATTTGAGCCGAAGGGGCTTGAGCTATCGCTGCTCTTTTACGGGATCACCCAGGATCGCATCTAAATGTATTTCCTGCTCTGAATCAACCAAACATGCTTTTTCAGTGCTTGTCTATGTCCTGGCATGTTCACTCCAAAAGTTTATCCAGCCCTCATCTCTCCTCTTCTTTTTTATTTAGAATGAAAATAATTTCATTTTTCGAGGAGATGAATAATATATGTTCCCCATAAAAGATGCAAACAATTATTAACACATGAAGAAGAAAGAAACTAATACCTGAAATCCATCCATCCTGTGATAACACCATTAAAATGTAATGACTTTCCTTTTTTATACCTCAGTGTGCATAGACATATTTTCATATATATATATATTTCATATAATTTATATCATATCATGCTTGCTGTTTTTGTTGGAAACAATTTTCTGGTTCCATCTTTTTTTAATTACTTCATCCCTTCTTTCTTTCTTCACATACAAAGGGACTTCAAAAAGTTTGTGGAAAATGGAATTAAAAGAAAAATATAAATAAATGAACTTTATTTCTCAGCATAAACTCCATCAAAGTCAAGACACTGTTGTAAGCAGTGGCAACCATTTAGTCCATCTCTAAAGAACTGGAGGTCTGCGGAATTAAACTACGTCCATGTGGTCTTTCTTACATTATTAACTGAAGAAAAATGGGTCCCCTTTAAAGATATTTTAAGATTAGGAAACAAAAAGGAATCAGAAGGAGCCACATAAGAACTGTAAGGTGGATGCCTAACCATTCCCCATCAAAATTCTTGCAAAATTGCTCTTGTTTGATGAAGAAATGAGCAACAGCATTGCATGGTGGAGAAGGACTCTCTGGTGAAGGTTTCCAGGGTGTTTTCTGCTAAAGCTTTGGCTAACTTTCTCAAAACACTCTCATAATAAGCAGATGTTATCATTCTTTGGCCCTCCAGACACCCAACAAGCAAAATGCCTTGAGCATCCCAAAAAACTGTTGCCATGACCTTTGCTCTTGACTGGTTCACTTTTGCTTTGACTGGACCACGTCCACTTCTTGGTAGCCATTGCTACAGTTGTGCTCTGTCTTCAGGATCGTGTTTCATCTTCTGTTAAATTCTTCAAAGAAATGCTTCAGGATCTTGAACCAGCTTGTTTAATATTTCCATTGAAAGCTCTGTTCTCATCTGCAGCTGATCTGGGTGCAACAGTTTTGACACCCAACAAGTGCAACATTTGCTGAACTTTAATTTCTCAGTCAGAATTGTGTAAGCTGAACCACTTGAGGTGTCTGTCTTGTTGGCTATTGTTTCTCCTGTTAATTATGGGTTCTATTCAATTAGAGCACCAACAACATGAATTTTCCCTCTCAAGTTGATGTGGCCAATCTGCTGCTGTGGGCTTCATCTTCAACATTGTCTCATCCCTTATTAAAATGAGTTTATCTGTTTGTAAACTGCTGATTTCTTTGAGGCATTGTCCCCATAAACTTTTTGTAAAGCATTAGTGATTTCACCATTTCTCCCCAAGCTTCACCATAAATCTGATGTTTATTCTTGCTTCAATTTTAGCCAACTTGATGTTGCTCTGATAGGGGCTCTTTTCAAACTGATGTCTTATCTTTCTTAGTGTCTCCAACTAGATCCTGTTCCAATATGTTATAACAAATTAGGACAAGTTTATTTTGGTGCAAAGAATCTTTGAAATCCATGCATAGCTTTTTCATGATACATATTTTCAGTGAACTTTTTGAACACCCCTTGTATACCCATAACATACATGTGTCATAAGTTTACCTATCTTTCTCCTGCTCACATCATCATATACACACACATATATAGACAGGAAGGAAGGAGGGAAAGAAAAAAGAAGGAAAGTTAGCTGGTAGACAGCCAGATGAGCTCCCAGCAGACAGCCAGCACAGCTCTTAGCCGTGGATGTGAGCCATCTTGAACGAACAGCTCTATCTTCAGGTGACTCCAGTCCCAGCTGCCATGAAAGGCTCCAAATGAGAATTGCCTAGCTGAGCCCAATAAAATCATAAAACCATGAGAGGTAATAAATTGTTTTAATGCACCACATTTGGGGGTGGTTTGTTATACAGCAAATAAATAATAAAACAGAAATCCATACCTATATATGAGGTGTTTTTATAACAAAAACCTGAAACATGTAACATTGACTTTGGGACTGGACAGTAAGTGGAAGCTTGACAGTTGGGAAAACTGTTAGCAAACTCTTGAAGAATAGTAAGGAAGTTATTATTGGGTGCTGGATGGAAGAGGATGTGAGTTATGTATGGCAGAACAATTAGCAACACTATCCTCCGAGTTTGTGTGGAACAGAGAAAGGGTACTTAACAAACATGTGACCTTGCTAAGCAAATTTCCAGGCAGAATGTTGAAAGTGATGAGTGGCTTCTTCTAGTGCCTATGATAAAAATAGAAGAGAACTAGAAGAGATGAGAAATACTGGTGGCCTGCCCTTCCCAGAAAGGCATAATATCCCTTGCTTAGGAGCCAATGGGATAGGAAACCCATATTTTTGGCCATATTTTTCTGTAGTAGAGCTTCCATGTTGAGCTGGCAGGGGTCATGGAGGGAAAGCAGATCATGGCTCTACTGTGACACTCTCACTGTTCTTATCAAGATTTAGTAGATTTTTTTGATTAAGTATTTCTTTACTTGCTGTCCACTTTTAGGATAATTTCTAGAGACCTTAAATGTTTATTTTATTTTTTAAAAAATTGTCACAACTGGGCATGGTGGCTCATGCTTGTAATCCTAGCACTCTGGGAGGCTGAGGCAGGAGGATTGCTTGAGCCCAGGAGTTTGAGGTTGCTATGAGGTAGGCTGATGCCAAGGCACTCTAGCACTGGCAACAGAGTGAGACTCTGTCTCAAAAAAAAAAATTGTCACCACTTTTGGTTGTTTCAGCAGAAAGTACATCCACAGAGCTCCTCAAATCACCATTCCAGAAGTAGACTTCACCTATAGTGTTAGTTTTAATTTTTATTTCCTTAATGACTGATGATGATAAATACTTTTACAAAGGTTTATTCGTGTCTTTTGCTGTTTTTTGGTTTTGAGTTTTTTGATTTTTTTTTAAGTTCTTGATTAGTAGGAGTTCTTTAAAGAGTGTGCAAACATGTACAGTATTGAATATCTGTATTACAATATTTTCTTCCAGTCTGTGGCTTGCTTTTTACTCTCTAAATGGTGACTTTTAATCAACAGAGGTTCTTAATTTAATGAAGTCCAATTGTAAGTCTTTTTCTTTAATGGTTAAGGCTTTTGTTATCCTGTTTAGGAAATCTTGGTCTTTCCAAAGATTATGAAAATATTCTTCTATGTTTTCTACTGGAAGCTTTTTACTTTTAAAATTTAGTTCTCTGTTCCATTTTGAATTTTTCTTTGCATATAGTATAAAGTAGGATACATTTTACTCCCCATATGGGATCCAAAAGAATGAGTACCATTCATTAAAAAAGACATCCTTTTCCACTAAATTTCACCTTTGTTGTGAATCAAGTGACCACATGTGTGTGTATCTTTTTCTATACTCTTTATTCTGTTTTGTTGGTTTATGTGTGTAGTCTTGAGTTCAGGCTACACTGTCATAATTACTCTTGCTTTATGATAAATCTTGAAATCTCATAGTATAAGTCTTGCAGATTTGTTCTTCTTTAATATTTCTTTGGCTCTTCTAGGGCTTTTTCACTTCCATATAAATGCTTGCTTGTCAACCCACACACGCGCTCACACACACACGTGCATGCACATGGGATTTTGATAAAACTAAATTGTCTTTATAAATCAATAAGGAGAATTTTGACATTTTAATAATATTGACTCGTCTGGTCCATGGACATGGTATATTGCTCTATTTACTTAGGTGCTCTTTGACTAGTCTCAGTAATACTTTGTAGTTTACAATGCTTGCCCATGTTTTACTAAATTTATTTTTAGACTTGATCATTTTCATATTATTCTAAATAGTATTGTTTTTCATATTTTATTTTTAAATTGGTTACTGCTACAATACAGAAATATAACTCATTTTCATGAATTGACCTCATAATCCAGCAGCCATGCTCAATTCAAATATTCATTCTAATTGTAGATTCTTTGGAATTTTCTATGCATATGATCATTTCAAATTTCATTGTCATCACTGTCATGAATATCCTCTTCAATTATTTCTCTCACAGTAGACCTCTAATTTTTTTGTACTCAATTAAAATATTGATTGTTTCTTTGTTGGTGTGTAATATCTTTGATGGTTAGACAAGCAAACTAAGATTCAACTGTGGTTCGCTGAAATAACTGGGAACTTTATTGCTGTACCTAATTGAATCTAGGATATTACAATATTAGTGACAAAAAGTAAGAGTGACTCAGACAAAAGTTTATGCACTTCAACCTGAAACTTCTTGCTTACATCAAAGCTTAAGATATTTCTTTTCTGACTCGGGTGTCCTGATTTGCATATTATCTTATCTAAAGTACTTCTTGTAAAGTTTGTCTTTAGTTACAGATTTATCTACCAATTTATTGGTAGAAAAATTTATATTTCTCTTTTCACTCTATTCTTCTTTTTCCTGAAATGCAAATACTAACTACTTCCTCATCTCTGTGTTAATAGAAATCTAATTTTTTAATCATTTTCATAGTGACGTAAAGCTTTTCGTCACTAAAGCTTTTCCTTATCTAGGCCAAAGAATTTAATTCATTTTAGTTCCTTAAGATAATGATTACGTTCTTACAGCTTGGTAGCTTTGTATGCAAACTCTCCTAGCATCTGGTTGGAGGAAACATTTTATAATACGCTTTATCAGCAAAATTCAGATAACATCATTTTCACAGTAGACTTTGGCTCAGTTATAGTTTGGAATGCCAGCTTAGTTACTCCACAATTACTTTCCACTGGGCTAGAGTAAAGATCAAATACCATACTTGCTCTGTGCCTTGTGTTAGGTCAGTGTACTTTTTGATAGATTTGACAAAAGATGTCATCCCAGAACCAGTTAAATGTTCTTCATAAATTCAAGGGTATACTCTTTTCCACTATGTCTTCAAAAGAACTTCTAAATTCTCTGGATTCTTTTGAAGCAAGAGAGGATGATGTGTTTCTGGTTTCCTATCCAAAATCTGGTAAGTTTGTTTTAATGCATTTTAAAAGATAGAGAAATGCAATAATAATAAGATAAAATATTCATTTTTGTGAAACATTTATTTTTCAAAATTTTGCTACAGCTAATTCTAATTAAAAATTTTGATATTAGAGAGCTAAAATATGTGCCTTGTAGAGAATTTAATTGGAAAATTTAAAGCTTCACTGTGCTTTTGTTTCTATTTTATTCATGAAGACATATATAGATGTTGATACATACAATAAGCATAATATCTGTAACATTATAAAATTCTCATTTGCACCAGGCATAATGATAACTAAATAATGTTTGTTCAGTTTATATACTTAATGATTGATTTATATAATAAAATTCTCATTTGCACCAGGCATAATGATAACTAAATAATGTTTGTTCAGTTTATATACTTAATGATTGATTTATATGTAAATAATATATTTTTCTTCTAGGCTTAATAAGAACTATAAATATTTTTATTGTTAAAGGGATTTTACTTCAAAGTTTGTTCTCACATATAGGTATACATACATGAAGAGGTAATTATTATGAATAATGTCATTCTGTAGATAATCAAAATAATATCATTCTGTAGAGAACCAAAAATAACCAATATTTTTGGATTTGAGAGGTGGCCAAGGTATACCATATTCAGTTGCTTGTTGCTGTTTCCAGAATAGTGGATATGCGGGGATGGGCATGCATCTATTGGAATGAGTTCAGCAACCAAGAGCTGGAGCTCCCTTCGAGTTGCATGTGCACTGTAGCTCCCTCATCGGAAGCCTGAGAGGTCTTTGCAGGAAAGACGCAGAGTTCACACAGGGCCAGATCCTCCAGGGTGCTGTCTGAGAATAAATATAAACCACACACATATCTGTATTTATACATATATTTATATACACATATATAAATATATATATTTGTATTTATACATACATTATATATATCTGTATTTATACATATATGTATATACATATATATGTATATTTGTATTTACATACACATATACACATATACATATATACACATATCTGTATTTATACATATATTGATATACATGTATAAATATATACTTTTTTATATATAGACATACATATAAAAATATTATTTGTCCCTAGCATACTTCAGGGCAAAGTTGAAATGTAATAGGTTGCTCTGTGGATAAATATATTTTATCTTAAATTGATATGTTAGTTAGAAAGTAATTTGCCAGGTGCTTTGGCTCACGCCTGTAATCCTAGCACTCTGGGAGGCCCAGGCGGGGAGATAGCTTGAGGTCAGGAGTTCAAGACCAACCTGAGCATGGACAAGATCCGTCTCTACTAAAACAGAAAAAATTAGCCGGTTGTGGTGGCACATGCCTGTAGTCCCAGCTACTCGGGAGGCTGAGGCAGGAGAATTGCTTGCAACCAGGAGTTTGAGGTTGCTGTGAGCTAGGCTGATGCCACGGTACTTCTAGCCAGGGCAACAGAGTGAGACTTTGTCTCAAAAAAAAAAAAAAGAAAGAAAGAAAGAAAGAAAGTAATTTATGATACTTTAAATGTTCTAGAGCAGTTGGCTAACTTACACCTTATATAAACAACCATACATAGGCTTCCACTGCATATATTGGTGTCTGTAATTTGACATCTGCCGTCTGAAGCACCACGTGCCAAGAGGTCCCCTTCATGGGCACAAAGCCTTGGATATCCTCTCTCCTTCATCAAAATAAATCAATATGGTTTGTTAAAATAATACAACTTTCACTACTATATGAGTCACATTTGTATGAATACTGTAATTACAAATATTTAAGACTTATTAACATTGTAATTTAAAATGGTCTTAATGTTAAAATACAATGCAAATGAGAGTACTGTTTGAACTCCAAATACTCATTCAACCATACATTTGTTAATATTTTATCTCATTGAAATTACAACGGGATAAATGAGGACAAGGCCTGATTTAAAATTTTGGGGGGCATTGCTTTCAAATTAGCAAAAGAGCCCTCCCCTTCCTACACACTTCTACTTCTCTGCTCCAATTTACTATTGTCTACAACCGCAACCCCCAGCCCCCAGGCTGCAGACTGGTACTGGGCCTCACCTATTGCAAACCGGGCCATAGAGCTCTGCTTTCCCCCCTTCTCCCCACCCCCAACCTGTGGAAAAATTGTCTTCCATGAAACCTAAGAAGTGGCCACAAGCAGCCAGTGAAGCTTCATCTCTATTTACAGCTGCACCCCATCACTAGCATCACTGCCTGGGCTCCACCTCCTCCCCTGCCCCCGAAAAAGTGTCTTCCATGAAAGTGGTCTCAGGTGCCAAAATGGTTGGGAACCACTGGTACTGGTGCATATCCACCATTTGCTTCATGTAAACGTAAAGTCGTTTTCCTTCTAAATTCCATGGTAGCAGGCTTGATGATGTTTCAATACAGCATACATTTGTTGTTCAAATGCTTTGTTTGCATAACTACCATGTATCTGCACATAAACAAAAACAAGATTCAATGTTTATCTTCAAGGGGGACATGGGGAGATAGACAGGAACAGGAGCAGTGGCAGCTATCTCTGGTGTGGTGGGGGCTCCAACGGAGGAGGAGCTGGGTGAAGTGTGGGGAGACAGAGGGGCATGAGCAACTCTGCAGGGGGTGGGGACTTGGGAGACACTCTACGCAAGAGGAAGATGCATGAGATTGCACGACCAGGAGAAATCCTACATGGAAAGATCTGTGTGAATCTGTGACTTGCAAAAGGGTCTAGGGATCAGTCGTAGCACAGAAGAGTATTTCAAGCTGTGAAAACAGCACGTGCAGTTTTCATACTCCTTCCGGCTCTTGAAAATGTGATTCTACCTATAAAACGAATCAGCATCTCGAGTGTTTCAACAGGTTTCAATGGGTGTCGGGGGGTAATAATGACTATTTATAATAAAATTAATGTTCATTGCTCTTATAATATGCTAATTTCCTATATTCATTTCACCAAGAGTGACATTTAATTAAAATTGCATTTTATTTTACTTTTGCGTGAAGGCACTCACTGGGTTGCAGAAGTCATTGGGAACATCCCCAACACTAAAATTACTGTAACATCTCCTATTGAATATGGAGACATTTCCAAATTTGAAGAGCTAAAAACGTATTCTAAGAGAAGAGTAATTCCAACGCATTTGAGCTATGACATGCTACCCAGGAATATTAAACAAAAGCAATGCAAGGTAAGTTCTATGGCAGAGGGCAGAGGCTTGGGAGTCTGACAGCAATGGGCTTTGATTCTTGCTCTGGCACATGGCTTGAAAGTGGCAGAGCAAATGCTGCTTATATTAATTATTTTATCTATCAAAGTTGCAGGGGACTATATAGAAAAAGAAAAACAAATAAATTGTAATATAAAACGCTCAAGAATAATTACTGCAAGCCATTTTTAAAGTGCATATGTTATTATGTTAAAAATGAATTGCAATTTAAAAGAATATTTTCTACTTTCAAATATTTCATATTCAAATGTATTTGTTCATGGAGAAATGCTTATGGGGTAAGATTAAGTTGAAACGATGTTTTTAAATCCATATACACTGAGTAATTTCGATCTAGTTAAAATATACATGCACATGCATAAAAACAGACTAGATGTAAATATATCAACATGCCAAGTGATTTTCTACAGTATGCCATTAGGGCTGGGTTTTATTTTCTTTAGAGATCGATGTATGAGGAGTATTTTAAAATTCTATTTCAATCAGGAATAAAAAAAGAGAATATTTGAAAAGCAAAGGCAAGGTACAGGTGACAGCTGTAACGAGCCCAGTAATGAAGGCTCTTCAGACAATGTCAGCCATATTCTAAACATAAAAACAAAACAGCCTACCAGTGAAACGTGCATGAGTGAGAGCAGATCTTCCTGTGATTGCGACTCTGTGACCACCATGCCTCTGTGCACCCCGTCTACTCTTCTGCCCAGGTGAAAGTAAACACAGTCAACCAGAGAGGCAAAATGTCCTAGAGTTTTGCCTTCATCCCCAGCATATCTGTCAGAACAGGGGAAGGTGTGTTAACTGGATGCGCTTTGGCTCAACCAATCATTTTCATCTCAGACAGACTGTTTCTAAGACAGAGAGGGAGGGAGGGAGGAAGGAAAGCAGGGAAGGGAAGGGGGACAGAGAGAAAGAGAGAGAGAAAGCCACTGAAACAGAGAGAGACAGAGAGAAACAGAGATAGAGACAATCCGAGAGAGAAAGAGATGGGGGAGAGAGAAGAGAAAGAAGAGAAAGAACGATTTGGGAAGAAAAGGAGCCCGGCAAGCACAACAACCCTTACTCAGGGTAATGCAAAGAGACTGAGAACAAATAGCTACCGAATATTAAGCTATATGTTTTATATGCATAACAACAATGGCAAGTGTGGGCATTTCTCCTTTTATAAATGAAGAAAGGTTAGGGTGCTTCTCATTACCATGCCGAGGGTACAGCCTCAAGGTCCAGCACTGTCAACATGCCCCTGCTGGGGACTGAGCCTCTCCACCTGCCCCTGTCCTCTGACGGGTCCTCTGTGGCCGCTGCTGGCTCAGGCCCTGCAAGCTCCAGAGCTGGACAAGCCTTTCTTGCCCCAGCGGGGCCTGTCAGACAGAAGTTCCTTCCCCAGTCTTTCCCTACCAGCTCGCAACCCCACTTGGCCTATATTTTCTTCCTAATTCTCATTTTGCCTTTTTTATGTTTCTGAACTCTGTGATGTGAAATGTATGCTTTCCAGCTCATTTCATGATGTTTTGTTTAATATTTGATCCCCCTCCCGCTACTGTTCTGCCTTCTCTGCCTGTCGCCCACCCCCTCTAGTTTCTTAGAACGTGTTCTTGGGCGAAATAGGCATTCATGGGTTGCATTGTCTTTGCCCAGTGGATAATAGAGACATGTCACTTTGGGGGTTCTCCAAAGGCCCTAAAAAACTCTTTTCTACGCCAAAACAAATACATCCAACTGAATGGCTGAGGCTTAAAATTCTGCCACGTTATCCGTTTTTGGTAAGGCAGTGCATGTTTAAAGCTGTGCTCTCTGAGCCCTGGACTCTGGGAATCCGCTCAGAAAGCCCAGAGGGGTTAGAGAAAGCCCAGCGTGTTGGGTTCTTCCACAGTTCTCTGTTGGGATAAAGAGAGGACAGGGTGGTGGCAGGAGTGGTGGGGAAGGTGACTTTTGTTCTGTATACAGTGACCTTTACATATCCCTCAGGGAAAGAAGAACAGGCGCGGTTCATGGAGAACACACAGTGCCTGGACTATGAACATGATACAGAAAGAGAGTAGTAAGAGTGACTAAGCAAATATTTTCTTACAAGTACAATTAATTTTTTAACCTGACTATCAATTAAACAGCAGGTAGAACATCTGGTACTCATGCAATGGTGGCCATGACTGCAAATACACCTATCATACCCAGCTGCTCACACTGGTTTCTTGTGCTTTCTTATATGCATGTGCCTACTGCCCTCTGCACTTCCCCCATTATAACATAGCTCTCACAGCTAATCGACTGCCTTCACCTGACTGTAAATTTTGAGAGGGCTGGGACCATTTTGTCATTCTAGTCCTTGGACCTGGAACACTGCAACGTGCCTGGCACACAGGAGATACTAAATACCTATTTATTGAATTGAATTGTCTCAGTTGCACTTGCAGTGTTTATAGAAATTGGAAGCATATCTCAGATTCCCTGCTCCTTTGGGGATTAAACTGTAGAAAAAGGAAATGCCAAAACAGTAGTCTTCCTATAAATAAGAATAGGTGGCCAGGTGCTATGTACACTCGTGCCTGTGATCCCAGCACTTTGGGAGGCCAAGGTAGTTTGCCCTTGCTGGAGGCCAGGAGTTCAAGACCAGCCTGGGCAACATAAGGAGACCTCCATCTCTACAAAAAATTAAAAAATTAGCTGGGCACAGTGGTGTGTGCCTATAGTCCCAGCTACTCAGGAGACTGAGGCAGGGGGATCACTTGAGCCCAGGAGTTTGGAATTATTACAGTGAGCTATGATTATGCCATTTCACTCCAGCCTGAGGGATAGAGCATGACCCTGCCTCTAAGAAAAAAAAAGAATAGACAATTTGTAAGAAATCTTATTGTATGTAAATCAGTTTCATAATATATGGATATTAAAAAAGTAATTTTGTCCTATGGATAGTAAGGTTTTCTTCATGGCTTCCCCTAAATGATAGGACCAAACTTAGTGCATCAATTCAAAAAGTGTGGTTGGGGGACTAGCAGCAAAATGTCACCGGAAGCTTGTTAGAAATGCAGGATGCCCAGGCAGGTCCTGGAGGTCTGAAATCAGAATCCACATTTGATTCTCAAGTACATTAAGTTTTGAGAGACACTGGCCTAAGTCTGTGTTTAATCATCAGATGAAGCTGTCAAAATAATTGTGACTTACACAGGTAAGTTCAGCTGCTACTTTCTTTTAGGAAATGTTTTGTATTGGGGTAATTTCCATCCAAGAATAAATTAATTTTTTTAACAGATTATCTACATCGTCAGGAATCCAAAAGATGTAGCCGTTTCTCTGTACCACTACTACAAAGATAACCCTAATCTCCCCTGCATGGAGACATGGGCTGCATTTTTAGAGCTCTTCCTAAGAGGAGATGGTAAGTGTAGAAATGATTTTCACTTGTAATGTACAGTGAACTTTCTCACTCAAAATGAAAGCGTTTTCCAGAAATTTAAATGGATCTTAACGGCCTATTTTCCAAAGTGCATTGAGTAGATTATTCTTTCGTTCCTTTTAAGCAAATTCTTTCTCACTTTGTTTCTTCATAGTCTGTCTTACCACCTCTGGGTAGTACCTATTACTGATTACTTATTGAGCTGGTTGTAACATTTTCAAAACAGAGATTAATTCTGTACAAGCACCTTTTTCTTTTTTATGTATTATCAGCCTTTTCAGTGAAATAATTATGAACTGATTGAAGTGCAGAGATATATAGCTGAAACCTGAACAGGTAGCCTGAAATATGTGTTGCATATACCTGCCTGGAAAATAAAACAACACAAATCAACAAAAAATGTACAAACACACACACACAGAGTTTCCAAAATAAACTAACTGTGAAATGATTGGTTTTCTAGAAACTAAGCAAAGCACTTTATCTGGAAAACATCACAATGGAACTGACATCCTTGAGCTGTGCAGCGCACGTCAGTCCTGCCTGTGTGCACAACCTTTGAATTTATTCCCCTTCCCCTCACTCAGTGGTGTCTGAAGCACTTAAAAAAGCCAAACTATTCTGAGTTCATAAGCCTTTCATTAAATAAAAACAAATATGCTAAGATAATACAAAAGTTAGAAAAGAAATAATTTAGAAATGAGGTGTGCCCAAAGAACCCTACCTCTTACTGGACTTAGAGTAGATCTTCTTAATTGCTAATTGTGCCTTTTTACCTGCAAATTGTTAAACTTTTATTTGCTCATTTTAGGGAAGTCACAGCAAGTGTAACTTTAACCTGAGGACATTGGTAACTCACAGCAGTAGGTTTATACTTTGTTTTGCTCTATTCCCTTTAGAAGAATATGCTATGCTCACACTTTTCTAACTCCTCTTTCTCATCTATTTTCCTCCTTGACTTTCCACTAATGGCACACATTTAGTGGAATCATAAGGTTTCAGGAATGGCAGGTGCCTTAGAGTGTATCCGGTCAGCACACCCACCTGATGTTTGTGTCACCTTTACAACATCCCCCAGGGTTGTATGGGCTAAGCCTGAAAGTCTTAACTCTGAAAACAGATTCCCCACCCCCGCAAAGCATCTTGGAACTGCTGAGATGTTAAAAAAAAAAAAAAAAAATTCTTACCATTGACTCTGTGGTGCCCGTGTGATACAGACACTTAGCTAAGAGCTATGCAAACACGGTCTCATTTCTTCCTCACTAGAACACCATGAAGTCCATGTTGTTATCCTTATTTCACAGGTGAGGAAAATGCAAACCTTGGGAGGAAAAGGCAAACTGTGTCCACAGATGTGTAACTAACAAGGAGCAGAGTCAAGATTTAAATTTAGGTGACAGCTCCCAAATCTTTGCCCTCACCGCTATGCCGTAATTCATCCATCCAAAAAAAAAAAAAAGAAGTTTTCTGGATTATTAATTCCTCTTCCACGAGATAGGCTTCTAAATATTTGAAGATAGTTAGCATGCCTCACTCCACCTCAGTTCCATTTTTGGAGTAAGCAGAGTTTAAATACATAAATTAAAAAGAAACACAATAGATAGAGTCTGCTTTTCCTCAAGACAAGAAATGCTGTTTTTGTCTTCCATCATTACACACGGTGGTTTACCACCATCTCTGGTGGCTGCATGAGCTCATTTGGTCACATCTCTGTTGCTGTGCAGTTCCCAGCAGGCAAAGCGCACTGCAGATAGGATGTGACCAGGGCAGGGGAGAGCAGGCCTAGCACTGCTTCTGTTTGTGAGATTTTTTTTTTCTTTTTTTTTTTTGAGACAGTCTCAATCTGTCACCTGGGCTAGAGTCCATGGTATCAGTCTAGCTCACAGCAACCTCAAACTCCTGGGCTCAAGCAATCCTCCTGCCTCAGCCTCCCGGGTAGCTGGGACTACAGGCACGCACCACTGTGCCTGTCTAATTTTCTTTTTCTAGTTTTAGTTGTTTGGCTAATTTCTTTCTATTTTTTTTAGTAGAGACGGGGTCTCCCTCTTGCTCAGGCTGGTCTCGAACTCCTGAGCTCAAGCAATCCTCCCGCCTCTGCCTCCCAGAGTGTTAGGATTACAGGCGTGAGCCACCGTGCCCGGCCTGTTTGTGAGATTATTTTTCTGTGACTGCAGCCACAGCAAGGCCAGCCCAGGCCAGAACTTGGTGCAGCTCACTGGAGTCATAGAGCATCTACCTTTAGTACCATCACGTTCTCAGGGGCCATAGCACGATGTCCAGGAGGGGCAGAGTGGAGTTGGAAAAGTATTCCAGGTGATTCTTTGATACCTTCTTGGGAGAATAAATAGATTTTTAGTTGCAAAGGATCTTTCTTGTAAGTATTGTCCAGCTGGGTGACCCATCCTAGGCAAACTCTTTCATCCCTGAATAGCTGAAGCTTTTAAAACAAATCTATCTGGGTGGGAGCAGTAGCTTCACTTTTCATTACTTACAAGCTAGGATTGTTGGCTTTCCTGGCAGAGTGCGTATGTGCTATGTATATGTGACTGTGTTTCAGGGATGTTCTTCAATGACTTTTTGACGGCAGGGTTATTTATTTCTCTTGCAAATGAACTAGAAAGAACAGGCAATGGAGGCAGAAGACCTGGCATCAAGCCCTGACAGTAACGCATTCCCTGTGTGACTTTGGACCAGCAGCTTAATCACTCTGTCTGCATTCCTAAAACAAAATAGGACTAATAAATGATCTACTTCATACATTAGTAAGATAAGATAAGAAATGGCTGAAATACGCTATAGAAATTGTAGGGAGCAAGGCCCTTGGCCCCATAAATGTTTGCTGAACAGTCACTGACATGACGCAGATTGATTACTAGGAGACAAAGACATCATAAAATTTATTTTGATGTGTATATGCGGGAGCTTTCAAAATGAAAATTCAACTTCTCCATGAGGTATGGCAGTTTTCAAAGAATGGGGGCTTGGATTGTGGCCAAGCAGGTTTTGGTGGCAAGAGAGGTTATGGGAGGGAGAAAGGAAGTTTGGCTAGCAGAGGGGGGCATGTCATGCTGTTGAAACCTTACTGGTAGCAGCCCTCAGAGAAAATAGATGGTGAATGTTTCTTTTCAGACCTTTCAAGAAGTCAGTTAATCTTTCCTAGACTCTGTAAGTAAAGACCTGGCTGCATTAACGGAAATTCTGTACAGATGCAAATTTCCCCCCCCACAAAAGACAGATTTGCAGCATTCCTTCTATCTGTGAGACCCATGGCAGCCATCTCAAAATATGTCAAAGAAATATATTCTGGGGTAAAATGTTCCTGGTTTCCTTCAAAATCTACTCACTTGTTATTCTACTAGATACAGAAGACTTTTAAATGGTTTCACACCAGGGTGGAAATGTTGCAGGTAGGTAGTTGTCTAAAGAGATTATTTTACAACCGAGACATCAAGATGTCCTGTACTCGCCTTCCAATATAGTCATAGATAAGAATTATATAAGACAGTACAATAAAGAGACATAGATAGCTAGACATTTATGTAATCATCCAACTTACCTTTCATATATTATATAACTATGTGTTAGTTTTTCAAGTTAAACAGTAACTGTAAGTTGCATTGTAATAAAGTCCTGGCAGATTAATATCTCAATGAAACTAATACCATAGCATTTTGCTTTCTCTTTTCCCCTATAGCTCCATCTCAAGTCCTATGTGGGTGCTCTGTATTTCCTAGGTTACTTCATCCCGTAGAGTTTTGCTTTTCTGTGCAACTATTGTGTTTTCAGAGTGCTTTCTAAAAGCTAGAAGCTAAGATGCTCATTATAATCCAATATCTGAGTGGGGCAGGAGGTTTGCAGAAAGCATGGAAGGTTTGAAACAGCTGATGGGAAGAATAGAATGTGTTAATGTAGGACAGATAGGTTTGTTAGGTGGCCATGGTGTCAATGCAGAGTCGGATCAGTTCTCCAGCAGTGCTCTGCAGCAACAGGAGAGAAGAAAAGAAGGCGAAGTGTTTTGATTCAATACTGGGTGTTTATTTAAGAGATTGAAATAAGCAATAAAGAGACAAGGAAGTTGAAGGTTTTGGAAGAAAACTGTCGAGGGGATGAACAAGGGAAAGAAAGCGAAGATGGAAAACTACAAAAATTGCCAGAGGGGGGTATTGTAGAAGGTATTTATTAAAGTCACTCCAGCCGATGGTGCCACCTGAGATGCCACAGCAGACTGTGATCTAAAGTCAGAGTCTTCTGTAACTGTAGGGGAAAGGCCAGAAGGTCAATGTGTGCCTGAGATAAGGAAGGGAACAGTAATGTATTCACATGATTCTCAAAGAAGCCTGGGCTTTATAGGGCGAGTTGTAGAAGTTTCTAGCAGCAGAGAGATTTCCGACTTACTCTTCAGGCCCACAACACACGGATTGGGCAAGAGTGAGCAACTTCTATTCAGGGTGCTGGGGCAAATGGAAGGCTCCCTGAAAAATCAACTCACAATAAAGCAGAATAATAAAAGAAAAGCTCATTTATTCTAATGTATATACATGGGAGCCTTCAGAATGAAAACTCAACTCCCCAGTGGGATTCAGAAGCTTTTATGCCTTTGTGATAAAATGGGTTGTGTGGGGGGAAAAGAATTCTATGGAGGGGCAATAAAGGATTGCTAAAGTGGAGGAATGGGGCCAGTGCGGTGGCTCACACCTGTAATCCTAGCACGCTGGGAGGCCAAGGCAGGAGGATGGCTTGAGCTCAGGAGTTCAAGGCCAGCCTGAGCAAGAGTGAGATCACATCTCTACTAAAATGGAAACAATTAGCTGGCCAACTAAAGCTAGAAACAAAAAATTAGCTGGGCATGGTGGTTTGAAATTGTAGTCCCAGCTACTCGGGAGCCTGAGGCAGGAGGATCGCTTGAGCCCAGGAGTTTGAGGTTGCTGCAAGCTAGGCTGATGCCAGGGTACTCACTCTAGCCCTAGCAACAAAGCAAGACTCTGTCTCAAAAACAATAAATTAATAAAAATTAAAATTAAAGAAAAAGAGGATGAATGGAAGGAAGAAAGATTAACTAGTAAATGGTTCCCTTTGGAATTTAAATGAGATGAAGGAAGGGAACATTATCTTTTTAAATAGTCTGTTCATATGTGGTCACATTCCTGGTCTTACAGGAAAGGGAAGAAAAGAACAATTGTTCTTCTAGGTGGGTCTGGATCCTTGATGGATAAAGAAACTTCAATGATTTGGGGAGAGTTGATGGTGGTGGTGGTGGGGCAGGGGGAGGGGGACAGGGGGGAGGTCAGAGAGATCTTGAGGCTTCTTCCGTCAGTCCAGTGTGTTAAAATGCCATATTTTGGCATAAAAATATTTCTAATTTCCTTTAAGGGGCACTCAGGGGAAGGAGTCATTTTGGATAGCAGACAAAGAGCAATCCAGGTGTTACTGAAAGTTCAGCACTTGTCTCTGAGGCTGCATCAGAACGAGGACAAGCGTTTTGAGGAAAAGGAAAGAGAAGTTCATTAATTTGCTGGCAAATGAGGAGGATGGAGATTCTTGTCTTAAAGTACCACCATCCTAACTAGAAGCAGAAACACAGAGCTTTCAAAGGGAGGGTTTTCGGCTTCAGAATATTGCTATTTAACTACAGTTGATAGTTCTGATCCATCCCATCTCCAGAGAAGACAATCTCCTGACCTCCACCTCGACAGTTCCGTTGAGCCATCTCTAGTGGTGCAAAGAACAAAGGACACTCTCCTGCCCCTCTGATTACTGGCCTTGGGCAGGAATGTAGGTTTTGATTCCCCAAAAGAGTGGGGGTAGTTTTAAAGAGACAATTTGTAAAACATGTTGCCCTTTTTCAAGCCGTCCCCTTTGTTACACAAGCATACGTTAGCTAAGGCTAGGAGATGCTGGGTTAATTCTGTAATGAACCGAAGAATGTGGAGAAAAGCATTTCTCAGAAAAGGAACACTTCAAATGTCTATTTTAGAAGCTACGTTTTCTTCAAAGCCACAGGTCTACAAATAACTGGACCATGAGGATTCTGATTTAAAAATTAACCAAAACTGTCATTTTAAAATTCTAACCCTTTGAAAACAGCTTTTCAAATATATTAACACACTTTCCTATTAATACACTTCCTAGTAAGGAAGGCACAGGCAGCCAACTTCTTTAAATTCTTTTGGCTGGTTTAAGTCCTTTTGGAACAAGGTGGGGTATAAATTAATTAGTCGATAACAGAACAGTTGGCTTTCAAATTGCCATCAGGCTATGGCTCCAAAAGTTCATCCTTAAGTCTGTTTTGAGGCATGTTGCAATACGTTTGCTACTGAAACACCAAAATGGGAGATCAGTCTTCCCACTCCTCAGTTTTAGTGTCTGGGAAAAGATCGGGCACTCTTAGAAGATGAACTCTTTATCGCTGATATGGTAATTCGGGTAATTCTAAGTTATTGTGTAAGTCACTGAAACAGCCTAAGATGGCCAATAACTAAAGACTGTATCAGGGCAGCTTTTCTAAGCAGCCATTCTTATCACATGATAACCTTGTGGCTTCCTGGGGTAGAAAACGGGGCTGACTCTTTAATGACACCGCAGTAGTCCAGGAAATTCCTGTTTTAAAAATACTTTATGGTTATCTTCTTGCCCTTTGTTTCTTCAAAAGCTGAAGCCATAAAAAAAAAATGTAGTTAGTTTGGAGTTAATTATATTTCAATTTATTCAAAGCTTTAATGGCCGAAATGTCTACCACAATGTCTGGAAGATACTCGTGGCTTAATACATGTTTATTCAATGAATCAAAAGTCAGCAGATCTTCAGGAAATCAGTAGTAGATTAGTTCTTTCATGTTCGGGGCATTAGCTAGAATCAAAACTTTGGATAATAAGGATGCATGGATGATATATATGTAGTACTTTAAATTACTATGTCTTATGCTTTAGATGTTCAAGCTAGTTGACTTCTTGGGATGACAAGAAGTTGCTCACTTTTTCTTCTTAATCACCCCTGCTGAAGAGGTAATTTTTTATGATGTTATTTTACTTCTAAGCCCTGGAAGTTTTTTGAGACTGCCATTTAACAACAATAAAGAGATACAAAATCAACTACAGATAAATCCCTAAGACTGTATTTTTCAGCCTTGAACTAAGATAAGTGAATAGAAGCTTTTTTAAAAAAGAAGTGTATAAACTTTTTATGTTAAGAGCCTGTAATTGTGAAAAACATGTCACATTACAGGAAGAAAATGATAAATTCTCAGTGTTTCCCTATTTCTCCCAAGAGCCAAAGCAGTAATCAGAGCATAATTATTGGGAAAATGTGTATCTTTGTATTTCTGCTGCCATTTTTTCTGAATGATAAAAGAATATTTACTGGAAATAGAAAAAAACACCAACAGGCTTATGAAAAGATATTGCTGTCCAGCTCCATATCACAACACTGTTTTTAGTGGGAAAAATAGTGGCTTTGAGCTTCTCTAAGGAAAATTTTCACTCCAGAGTCTATGCATGTGCCTTACTTTGACTTCTTCCCTAACGTGGGAAGAACCCAGGGACACAAAGCCACAGTGTTTAACATTAATACAATTCACTTTTCTTTCAGTTGTGTATGGATCCTGGTTTGATCATGTTTTAAGCTGGGAAGAGCATAAAGATGATAAAAGCATTCTGATTATATCCTATGAAGAAATGAAAAAAGTAAGTCCTCCTTAATGTTTTGACAATCAACATTTAAATTAAATTAAGTTAAAATAAGATATCAGTCAATAGATTCAGCTTTCAAGGTTTCAGGGTGTGAATTGGGGTTTTGATAAGAGTTTTGCTTATTTTTTTATTTTCTTACTGCTCAGGATCTTTCTAAAAGCATAAAGAAAATAACTACTTTCTTTGATATAAATGTGAGTGACAGCGAAATTAATAAGATTTCTTGGAAAACATCATTCAGCGAAATGAAAAGCAGTGCAGCCAAAGAAAACTACGATCCAAATCACACCATCTGTGCCCTGACATCTAACAGGAATCTGGTCTTTAGGAAAGGTAAGCTAGAAAGCCAGGTGGTGCTTTGTCTGGGGCTCAAATTTGGAAGTAGTTCCACTTTGCCATTTTTAACCTCTCATTTCATCTTCATGTAGCCCACATCTTGCACAATGGATTGCATATTGTCACCCCTTAGTGCAGGTTTATTAAATGAAATTCTTGAATTGCATTCTGTCCAGAGTTGAGATTTCCATGCCCAGTTAGGAACCAACTGAGAGAGATACAGGAGTCAAACAGGTGGAAACAATAAAGCTATTTGAAGTATGTGCCTCAGGTCTGCAGCCTAGTGTGTTGCTAATATTACCCTGAATTATATAAATATGCCCACTTAGTCACAGCCAATTGAACGCAGTCCTCTTCCCCGCTGGGGCAGGACACTAGAGCCTGGCGGAGCATCCTACAGGGACACCCGCTCTCTTTAGGAGACAGAAGGGAGCTGGGGAGTGTGGACAGTGCATTTCCCCAAACCTACCAACCAGAAAAATCACCCTCCAGGAGTAAGTAAGGGGTTGGAGAGAAGCTGGGATTGTTATCTAAGGAAGTTTCTCTGCATGGAAACACACAAAGAGGGAAACAAACCTTTCCCACTAATTCCTAAGGTTTAACATAGAAGTAATTTGGGTATTTCTGAATATAGAATTGTTCTGAAGGCCATGTGAATTTTTATACAGATCTGGGAGAAAAATGTGTTAACATAACTTAACAAAGGCAAATTTTTCTGCATTGATATACTCAAGTTTCTTACCAAAAAACACATTTTTTCCCCCTTCTTTGGCCCAACTGGATTTAATTTACCCCACAGCAAATATTTGCCAATTTATGTAGAACAGATATTGTCTTAACTTTGCAAATTATTATTTTCTCTTTTGGTGGCACATTTTTTTTAATTTCCATATAGCTGCAAAAGGGCTAGAGGGAGGTGAGAATTCAATTCAGCAAATATTTATTAATAACCTGTTACTTCTAGGAACTAAGATTCAAAGACTAAATAAAACACAGCTCTTTCCTTCAGAAGATCATAATCTAGACAGTAATACAAAGTGATACAGCTATACTAGCGTATGAGCAGATGTGAATGAGAGCACAGGTAAGAGAGAGAGAGAATTTTCCCTACAAAGTAGAGTGAGGAAATCATATTGGATCTGGAACTTGTAGGGGTAAGGAGAAACTTCACTGAAAGATCAACTCACAATTAAGGCAGATTAGTAAGAGAAAGGTTTATTTACCATGTGCATGGGGAAAATCACAGAGTGATTACCCAATGTCCCAGACATTTTTATAGGAGTGGGGGAAATGAGGAATGAATATAGGTAATTCTGTTTAGGGGCAATAAATGGCTGCTAGGGAGGATGAACGGATGGAGAAAACAGATTGACTTATAAATTAACCTGAGAGACAGGTATTATGTTTTAAACGATTTGGGTCAGGTGTGGTTGCATTCTTGATCTTTTTTCCTGCAATATATTGAGATAACAGGGAGAAGAAGGGAAGTCCATTGTTCCTTTTGATGGGTCAGTCCGGTTTATGCATAAAGAGGGCAAGCCTCTTCCAAGGGCCTGTTAATCTCTAAGAACCTTTAATTTAAAATATTTTTTATGCCAAGGAATCATATTTTGGGGTGAAATTTCCTGAACTCCTTCAAACTGAAAGCATGAACAAGATATTACCCAGAAAAATGATGGATGAGAAATACATTCCCACAAGAGCTAAAAGCAAGATGAAAAGCTCAGAACCACCATGGAATTGGATGACATTTTCTAGAGAGAGTAGGTAGTCTCCTGTGTTAGAGAGGGTATACAATGGGCGAAGCTGTATGACGGAAATAAAGAAAGATTGATGCCCATTAGCTTGAATGGACAGAGCTTTTCCCCCCTTGGTCTGTTGTTTTAAGAAGGGACTTGATGTGATCAGATTTGTGAGCTAGAAAATAAGAGTCAGGGTGGAAAATTGATTAGAAAGGGTGAAAACAGAGGCTGAAAGTCCAATTAAGAGGCCGCTGTAATATTTCAGGTAAGAAACATCGAGGGGTGTCCTGGAGGCAGTGACAGTGGAAAGCACAGCTAGGTGAAGCTCAGCGGAGAGATCCCTTTAGGAGCCATCAGCAGGTTGGGGAAGGAGGTGGAAGTATCAGGATAAGTGCGAAGGGCTAGTGGAGAAAGTGATAAAAGATGGAGCCCTGGAGAGCCCAGAAAAGGGATCAGCCAGAATTGGGAGGAAAGCCAGGATCACACGTGGCAATTCATTTATCATTTGTGAATTCCGAGAGCACAGAGTCTATGGTAGCAGGGATGGAGGCCAGGGTGAGGGGTTTGAAGAGACAGGAAGTAAAGAAAGGGAGCAGAAATTCGGGACCACTTCAACCAGCTTGAGAGTGGAGTGTAGGTGCAGGAAGATGTGGGAGCTTTTAGAGAGAGGTAGGGTCGAGGGGAAGGTTAGGAGGGGATGGGGAGAGGAGAAGGAGGAAAGACAGAAAGAATTTAGAGAAAGGTACATGAAAGAAAGCAAAATAAGCAAAGGGGAGAGAAACAGAGATTGGGAGGGACCCTGGTAAACAAGACCGTGAGAAATGAGAAAGTCCTGATGCTTAGTGGTGTCCAGTTGTCTCTGTTGACATCATTTATCTCTGCCCTTTGAGATTCTGATGAGCAAGATAATCAGAATTCACACATCTTAGCCTACAAACTTGTGAAATTTTGCTCTACTAGGAACAGAGTTAATCTCCGACTTGCCACACTAGCAACCCTGGTCAATATCCCTGGGTGAAATCATACCAACATAATTGTCGCTAATAACATTCATTCTAATGCATTTAAATTCTGCTCATAAGCATTTTCCTTGTGTTGGATCTAAGCCCAGAAGGTTAACAGTGGAAATATCTTCACTGTCACTAGTCACCATGAGCACCTGTTGGTAACTTGGTATTATATGAGGAATTAAACCCAAGGATGGACCAGTGGAGACAATTCACTTCATTCCTTGCATTGATTGATTGGATGGGGTGGGAGTTTGGGACCCATCCTCTGAAAATAATCATTTCAAATAAACTACTGAAGTCATTGATTCAGACTCCTTGGCCCACAGAGTTACTCCTCACTTTACAGAGAATTTGTGCTTGCAGTTGTCTTTACTTCAAAGTCAGAAATAGAGTAGATATTCAAGAAAGTGACTATGGTGGCCATGGAGATAGGTGACAAGTGAGGAAACAAGTGTCACAAGTCCCAGGGCCCACACATGTTGAAAGTTAGGGGAAGAATTAAAGGAGTGGGGAAAGATAGATAGACAGGATGCAAGTTACAATGTTGCTTATTGTAATGAAAAACTAGTATGCACTCCAACGGCCATTAATCAGAAACTGCTAAAATTACATCTATACAGAGAGTCATGAAAATTATAGAAAATTGTATAAGAATAACTAGCATTTACTGAGTGTTTCTATGTGCCAGACACATTACTTGGTTTATCTTACTTAAACGTAACAGCACCTTGAGGATGGCATTCATGTTATCCATCTTTCACTGAAACACCAAGCACCTGAATAATTTGCCCCACATCACACAACTAGTAGAAGGTGGAGTCAAAATTTGAATCCAAACAGTCTCATTTATTTCCGTCTTCTCTCTCTTAGTCTAGCAAAAAGTTTGACAATTTTACCTTCAAAAACCAGCTCTTACTTTTGTTGATTTTTTTTGTGATTGTTTTTCTGTTCTTTATTTTGTTTATTTTTGCTCTGATTTTTGTTTCCTTCCTTCTGCTAACTTTGGGTGTGGTTTGTTCTTTTTTTCCTAGTTCCTTGAGGTGTAGAGTTAGGTTATTTATTTAAGATCTTTCTTCTTTTTTAATGTAGGCATTTATAGCTATAAATTTCCCTCATAGTACTGCTTTTGCAGCACCCCATGACTTCGGTATGTTGTGTTTCCATTTTCATTTGTCTCAAGATATTTTTAAATTTCCCTTCTAATTCTTCTTTGACCCATTGGTTGTTCATCTTACTCTGTCTGACCACAATTTTTATTGTAGGTGTACACATATTAACATGATATATGATCAAAGTATAAGTAAAAAAATGACAGGTTAAATTGTGTGATTTTTAAATGTAGTTTATATGTGTATATATGTTTGCAAAGGAAAACATCTGGGAGAATGTATGTTAGCAGATCTGTTAGCCATGTTATCTAGGTATATTTCCTTGATTTTTATCTTCTTTTGCTTATGATTTTCTGTTACCTACATATACAACTACTATATTATATTTAATAGAATTTTCTCTTAAAAAAAGTAAAAGCAAGTCAAAGTGAAAGAACAAATTAGAAACAAGACAAACAAACAAAAGTCGGGTCAAATGAAGGAAGAGAGCAGTGGTTCAGGCAAACTGATATAGAAGCCGGAAGGGAGAACTAGGAAGGACCAAAGAATATTGATAAGTATAGGCATACCTTGTTTACTGGTGCTTTGTTAAAGATATTGCATTTTTTTACAAATTGAAGGTTTGTGGCAACCCTGCATCAAGCAAGTATATCGGTGCCGTTTTTCCAATAGCATGTGTCTCTGTGTCACATTTTGGTAATTCTTGCAATATTTCAAACTTTTTCATTGCTGTTATATCTGTTGTGATGATCTGTGATTGGAGATCTTTGATGTTATTATTATAATTGTTTTCAGGTGCCACCAACCATGCCCATATAAGATAGCAAACCTAATCAATAAATATTGTATGTGTTCTCACTATTCTACCCACCAGCTGTTTCCCCATCTCTCTCCCTCTCCTGGGGCCTCCCCCATTCCCTGACATACAATGATATTGAAATTAGGCCATTTAATAGCCCTACAATGGCCTCTAAGTGTTCAAGTGAAAGGAAGAGTTGCCCTGTCACTCACATTAAAGCAAAAGCTAGAAATGATTAAGCTTAGTGAGGAAGGCACGTTGAAAGTTGAAATAGGCTGAAAGGTAGGCTTCTTGCACCAGTTAGCCAAGTTGTGAATGCAAAGGAAGAGTTCTCGAAGGAAACTAAAAGTGCTATTCCAGTGAACACATGAATGATAAAGAAATGAAACAGCCTTCTTGCTGATATGGAGAAAGTTTGAGTGGTCTGGATAGAAGTTCAAACCAGCCACAACATTCCCTTATGCCTAATCCACAGCAAGGGCCCACTTTTTTTCAATTCTATGAAGGCTGAGAGAGTTAAGGAAATTGGGAAGAAAAGATAATAGAGAACAACAGAAGATGGTCTGTAACGGGGGGATCAAATGATGTATTACTTCCTCTAGCACATGTAGACCACAGGGATAAAGCCTGAGACCAGAAGAGGCAAATGATCGTGGGGGCAAGATCTAGGGTTGGGGTTTGGAATAGTGTGCACATTGGAGGTGAGAAAGGCAGTCCTGAGGGCTTGACCCTATGGCTAAAGCCAAGAAGGGTGATTTATACAATCAGGAGAGGCTAATGAACTATGTGTATATATGTCTTATCTCAATCATCAAACACCTTATAACTTGTATCTATGTTTACATAACCTGGTTTTTATGTTTTCAATTATCTTATCAACTTTATAAAATCAGTGTCATTAAAATGAGACCAATTACCCATCCCTAGGCTAGGTTATCAGCATAGCATCTGCTGTGGAGGTGTACGGGGAGGGATATAAATGAAACGTCATCCTGTCCACGTTGTCTGCTTGCTTTCTGTTTTCATTAAGTTTGGGTGACAAACTTCTTTGCCTGCTATACTGAAACCTATGAAATTTAAGTATTTTAAATCTGCCTTTAGTTTTAAGAAATAACTTTTTAAACTACATAAATTAATATACAATTATTACAGAAGAAGTTAGAAACAACATATAAGCAAATAAAGAATAATCCCCTACCATCTTATCACCAAGAGATACCAAATGTTCACGTTTTATGATAAAGCTGGCAGATTTCTTTTGTGAATACAATACATTTAAATCGGTTCTTGTCTGATACATTTCCAATTTTTCCAGGCGCAGTGGGTGATTGGATAAACTACTTTACTTCAAAGCAGAAGAGAGTATTTGATGAACTATTCACACAGAGAATGAAACACAGTGAACTGGCAAGACGCTTTGAGGATTACTCTAAATAGAAATGGGAAATGGAACTAGTTTTTATTTTATGCACTGCAGTGCTTGCGGAATACGTAAAAAAAATTTACCAATGTGAAAATCAGTTGGGCTTTTTGGTGAGAAACAGACACTTTATGAATGTGTCAAAAGTGTCCTGTGTGAGAGACTATTATATGCAGTGATAGCAGAGAACTTTTCATAAAAGGAAGTATAAAATTTTTGAATGGCTGAATTTTATATCTGTTTTCAGGATATTCAGTACAGCAAGGCAATTACTTCTATTCAGAAAGAGCATATTATTCTAGGTGTTTTATAAGCTGCATTCATGTACAACAAAAGAGGTGAGGGGTTTTCTAAAATAACAAATGTCTGTCAAGAATTTATTTTCTGTCCATTTGGCTGATTGTGATCTCTAGACAAACATTTTTATTTCAACATTCCCCAGTGTCTGTGTAGAAATAGTTTCAAGTGTCACCACAATGACAAACATAATCTTACTGAGGTGGAAACCACTAAGTGGTAAATTATATCAAATAATCACATTCCAGTATATTGGTGAGAAAGAAAAGTGAAAAAATACTCTCACATTAACATTTTTTTTGGCATTCCATTTATTTTCTTTATCTTTGATCAAGTCAGTTAAATAACAAAATTTCTTATTTCTCAGTTCTGAAAGCATAATTTTCTTTGAAGTGTTTATGATTCTTTACAGTATTTTGAATATGTATGCATTCTCCCAGAAGCATTTCTAACATTAATCCAATCTCTATAATTCTTTCTCTCCTATAATGAATATGTTTCTATAGCTTTAGCCTGGAGGGCATTGCAATGAAATTTAAGTGAACTTATTTTAAGACTATTGATTGTCTAAATGACAATCTATAAATTACATCATATTGTTTACATTTGTCATAATATCAAACTCAAGGCTTACTGGGGAATCAGAATTGTATATTGTGTATGACTCTGAGCTCTGAACTTTAAGCAATAGGTTGCGTTAGTTAATTTAAATACTTTGATTTTGTGCCTTAATGCATTGTGAACTTTATTTTTAGTAACAAATCTATTGGAGTCTTTTGTATCAAGTTTACCACAATTTAGTAAGAAATTAGATCTTCATAAATCTCATATATGTATATCTTTGTTATAAATAAAATATATTCTTGCTGACTTCAAGCAAGTCAGTTTTTTTCTTCAAAATTAATATTCATTTAGGTTTACTTAGACATCTCCCTTCCTCAAGTAAGTGAGGTTAGTGAGTGGCAAATGCAATCAAATGTGATGTTGAGAAACAAGTCTTCATCTTCACGTTGGAGCTAAAATCACACTTAGACCTGAAGCCTTCATTGTCACGTTGGAGCTAAAATCACGCATGTTGGAGCTAAAGTCCTACCTGATGTTGGTGTTCAGGATACGACAAAGCCATCAGAGTAAGGAGATCTGATGAGGCTGGCAAGTGAAGAAAACAATGACTGTAGTGTTAGAGGAACCAAATCCCATGAGTCTGTATCATCTTTTCTCAACATTAAAATGATCATTGAAACTGAAAGAACTGAAATAGGACTATATTTGATGACATTATAGTATTTCAGATCTGCAAAGTACCTTAGGGATGTTATAATCCAATTTAGATAGGGAATTGCTTAAGGTCAATAATCTACAGGTCAAGAACCTTTATTCTCAGTTTATTATCAGTCAAAAATATTTTTGAGCACCTTTTGTATGCCAGGTTCCATTGCAGACTGCAGGGACACGTGATGAACTTGAAAGAGTCCCTGCTCTCAAGATGCTCACATTCTAGAGGAGGTAGATACATAATTTTTTAAAAAAGTAAATATAGGAGATATGCCAGGCACCAATGTGTGCTAGAAAGAAGATCAAATAAGGCCGAGTGCGGTGGCTCATGCCTGTAATCCTAGCACTCTGGGAGGCTGAGGCGGGTGGATCGTTTGAGCTCAGGAGTTCGAGACCAGCCTGAGCAAGAGCGAGACCCCGTCTCTACTAAAAATAGAAAGAAATTAGCTGGACAACTAAAAATATATAGAAAAAATCAGCAGGGCATGGTGGCACATGCCTGTGGTCCCAGCTACTCGGGAGGCTGAGGCAGAAGGATTGCTTGAGCCCAGGAGTTTGAGGTTGCTGTGAGCGAGACTGACGCCATGGCACTCTAGCCCGGGCAACAGAGTGAGACTCTGTCTCAAAAAAAAAAAAAAGAAGAAGATCAAATAAGGTAATATAGTGGACAGTGACTGCAGAGCTGCCTTAGCTGGTGTGTTTGGCTGAAAACCCTGAGACAGGGAAGGTCCAATGTGAATGACAGTGGGGGATAGCTGGCTTGGAAGCATGGAATAGAGTTTGGATTTCATTCCAGGTGGATGATTTTCGACAGGGGAGTGAGACATTCTGATAGACACTTTCAAAAGATCACCCTGAATAGTAGATGGAGGATGGACCTGGGGGATCAAGGGAAGAGGTACAGGGATGAGTGACTAAGGCAAGGCTGTAGGCAGGAGAAGAGGGGGACTTGGACTATGATTGCAGCCATGGAAATGGTGAGAAATGGACAGTTTCAGGATCTAATACAGATACTGAGCTTGCTAACCTATAATAGAAATAAGAGAAAGGAATAGGCGATGGATGAAGCCTAGATTTTGGCTAATCAACTGAATAATATCTGAGGGTGACATTTATTTAGATGTGAAGGCTTGATAGCAGAATGATTTTGTGGGGTGGGGAGGAAGTGTGTGGATAAAAACTTCTGTTTGGCCCATGCTGTTTGAAGTATCTGTTAGACACCAGGTAGTTGGTTGGGTAAGAATCTCTCTGCTGTGTTATTCTCTGGGGTATAGTGAGCGGTTGCGTTGGATTAGAAGGTTTCAGAACATTATGGAAATGAGCATCTGTATAATAATGATTAATGACCTGGGAATCTTGGACTTCTGATAGTGGCTGAGATAGTATGGGATAGAAATCAAGATGGATTTATCCTGCAAGTCAGAGCGCACCGTAAATGTAGATACTGGCCATTGCTCGGCTTGCTTCCACTAACACAGTTTAATGATACCTATTAATAACTATATAGATGTTGAAAATTATCCTTAGCCTTTCCTTTTTCATTTTCATAAAATACGTTTAATAACCAGTTTTATAATCCTTTTCCTGGTTAATGTTTCTAGGATGAAAGTTTAGAACAATTATTTTATTAAAGCTTATTCTGTACCCATGAGTTCAATACTACTAATGAACAACACCCAGGAGTTGCATCTTGGTGCACTCAAACATAGTACTATAAATTGTCAATGGTTCTTTCATTGAAGAGGCCAAAACACAACAAAAGAATATCCTTCAGTGGGCACTTTTCTTTTACCTGCTATAAATATCAGTTGCAGTCAGGTACCTAATCAGTGGGCATCTACATTTAGCGACAATCCCGCCTTCTCTAACTTTAACTCACACCCACTGGCTCTGCTTCTGGAGGGCCAAGCAGGGTTGGAGGATGTACAAAGAGATTCTGGTAAGTTCCTGCAAATCCTACTACTCATCCTTTGCCCATGTCCTGGATCATTGCCCAGACAGTGAAAGCAATTGCCAGCCAGGCCAGCCAGGTGGGCTAAGCCACTCCCTGCGATCCTGGAGGCTGGTGCAGGCTGGTGGCCCTGGGATCGTGCCCCTTTCAGAAGGGATTTCTCCCCCTGAACTCTGACCTACCGCTTTGCTTTATCACTTCCTTGGAGCTTATAGAGCAACTTAATATGCATTTCCTCATCCAAACCACCTCTCACTATCCCCCTATTGATTGATTTCCTCTGTCACTTATTTTTTTACTTTTCTCCTCCTCCATTTCTCCTCCCCCTGCCCCTTTGTAGTCAATGAGTAACTGCTAAAGCCTGATGATACTTCTAGGTTTCATTAACCGGCACTTTCTCACTTCCAAGCATTCGTTTGTGTCTGAACATCACACCCCACAGTCGGGCTAACACCAGCTCTATGAAAACCCGCTCAGACAGTCCCCAGTCCTGGCCCCTGATATTTTCCATTCCTTCCTCATTGATGCTCCGGTGATTCCTCACTTGTGTTTCACCATCCACACTTAACCATTGAAGCCTTGTATTATAAGGTAAATGTCCCTCTTCCATTCTAGTTTGTAAAGTTCTTACCGGAGTCCATGCTGTGTCCATTTCTGCATCCTCCACCACACCTAGCCTGGCACTGCACGCATGATAGATGTTTAACAAATGTCGGCTGTGAATTGAGTTCATGGACCAGCTTAAATTCTACATCTTCTAGAAAACTTAGTTCCAATACTGCAACCCACATGGATCCTATTTTTGTATTCTCCTGGTACTTCACGTCTCCATTAGTCAATTCTTCTTTTTTTTAAACTAATCATATGTTCCCTTCCATTATTATCTAACTTTCACATTGCGCAAGTTTTTTCTTCCCTATTTTATTGTAAACATTCAGAGAGCTTATAAGAAGCCTCTTCAGGGACTGATGCAGTGTATTGCCCACAGAAATTGTTCAGTAAGTGTGTGTTGAATGGAACAATAAATGAATCACACATGATTTAAAGAATGAATGAACACATTCCTGTCTCTTTACCGACCGCTCAGCTTCCTGGTACTGTGGGCACGAATGCTTAGAGTGGTTAAATTCTTTGCTTTTCCTCCATTTTCCAATTGAAACCAGTCACATCAATGTACTATTGATTCTTGCTTTTTAATATCTCTTAATCCATTCTGAGTGTCATGAAAGACTTTACTGATCCTCCTTCAAACATAAAGGTAAGCCAAAATCAATTATAAATTATAAGACTCGTCTGTACCTACCACCTATATGATAAATACATCTGGTGGAGAGGTCAGCGCGGTTCACACAACATGTTTTAACCTTTTTTTTTTTTTTTTGGTAATTTCTCCTTGTAATGTGTAAGACTATGAAATAAAAATATTCTTTGTCTTCAAGCAGCTCAATTAAACATTTATAAAATACCAATTAAAGTCAAGTAACTGAAATTAGCATCAAAGAGGAATAATGTAGCATTTAAATAATGCTCACATTGGTTTTATTTACTTTTACTTTAGTTTAATGAAAGAATTGTTGGTCCTTTTTCTGCACAGGTGCAGACCTGGGTGGAATTTTCAGTCAGCAGAGGAGTAAGCAGGAAACAGCCCTTAGGGCTATTTGGGATGAAAAGCCACAAGACACAGGAGTAAATAAGGCATCATCAACCCACCTAGCCCCACAAGGAACCGAATAGGAAACTAATTACAGGCAAACACTGTGCCCCCTTTAGATAAGGACAGTTTGGATCATCACCTTTCCAAAGTATGAGGCACATGATCTCAAGCTATAACTAAACAGATTTGTGTAAATAAGTTTGAGAGTTTTTTTGTTCATTTGCAATATAATCATTAGTAAATCTTCCTGACTATTACTGTATAGCTATGAGGGTTTACTAATCCTTAGTTGTTGAATGGCTGTATTATCATTATCCCTGAGATGAAAAGGAAATTATCAAGCTGTAATTAATAACAGGAGTACAAAACTGAACCAATCTGTGTCTATGATAAATAAGTAGGTACATGTATTATTTCTAAAAATATGCTCTTGTTCAATTCAAATTTGCTATTTCTTTCAATGGTTTATATTAATTTACAATGTCAAATTTGCTCTAATAGAGATGAGAAAATGTAGGTCTTTGGATGTTCTCAATTATTTATATTCTCCTTCATTTCGGGAAAATTTCTGTATAAACCTATAGTTATTTATAATACAGGATTTGTATAAATGACAACTGAAGAGAGAGGCAGGCAGGCAAGGAAAGAACATCCTGCTGGCGACTAGCCAGGTTTTAGGGAAAGGGCACACTTCTAACTAATTGGCCCAAAGGAATTTTAGTTAAATTAACGAGACCAGCTAGGTAGTATACAGCTGAGCTAGAAAATGATATGGAGAGGTTTATTTGCTCTAGAAAGAAATATTTTAAAAGTATCAGGTAAATATACGAATTAATAATGTTAATTTTTTCTCAAAAAAGTCAGTTCAATAAATTCCTAGCCAACTCAATAAATATCTCTCTCATTTCATTCTTCTTTTGCTCACACAAAGAAGGTCAACTATCCTGTTTTGTGAGAGTTCAGCTTCTGATTTCAAACTGAGGTTATTAGGCTTCCATAGCCAGCGGAGTGAAGTAAAATTTCACCCCCGAGATTCATAAAATCTAAGTAGGAATCCCTTGAGCTCTTTACAAAATGCAAATAAAGCTGAGACCCAAAAGGTAATGAGTCTACAGTGACAGGCTTTGTCACAGGGCTCTTTCTAGCATGCCAATCAAGCAAAGCACCAAGCATGGCAGGAAGGATCATTTGGGTGTGAGTCAGCCTCATTTGATACCTATACTGTTAGGGACAGTCATCTGTAGCCTCCAGTCAGCTCCTGGCCCAAATCTTAGGTGTTGGCTCCTCTAAAGTTTTGTCTAGGCCCAGCTTTCTGCTATGAAATGTAAGATACACAATGCAAAGGAAGGAAACTTGAGAGATAATATTTAGTTCTATAAAACAAGGCTGTACAAAAAGACCCCTGAGGGCCCACCCATCAGCTCAGCAGCTTCCCCGCACCCTGAATTGCCCCCCTCAGGGTCACTACCTCTGAGAAACAGGGAGAAGGGGTGTGGCTGCCGAGTGCCCGTGGAGGTTGGAAGGAACAGGACACAGAGACGTGGGGTCATTTTCCCAGCCACGTCGCGTCCTATCTGCACTCTGACTTCTCTCAGTGTTTCAGGCTTTCTGCTAAGCGAGCATAAAAGGGTTTCATTTAGAAGAATTAGCCCACTATTATTACAGATGAGGGAGGAAGGCCGGAGAGTCCTTTAGAATGGACTCCAGGTGCTGTACCAGACCCTGAAGTCACTGGTGAATGAACCAGATAGTGCTGTCTCTTCTCAGCTTCTATCCAGAAGTGGAGGGTGATTATTAAACAGGAAAAGTGCAGACTGGAATGTCTGTATGTGTGAGGGGGGCAGGACTGGGATGCAAAATGGAACCCCAAGTTGGACCTGGGGGGCAGTGCTCCCTCATGCATGGTGGACGCACCTAACAAACAACTGTTCTGGTGGGAGTGTGCCCGGGGTGCCCACGTGGCCAATCAGGTCTCATCTTTTGCAAAACACATCCAAGTGGGTCAGCAGAGAGAGACTATGGCTGAAACTGATGGCCCCTCGACAGACGTGTCCCTCTCAGTCTCTGACATGTGGTTCAAGGCTGCCCCATCTTTGGATCCAGAAAACCAGCCATATTTAATTTTGTCTAGAAGGATCTTAGCCTAACTTTTTAAAAACAACTTCCTTGGCATTCTTTTCCCAGCTGTGCATTCTCATTCTTTAAGAAAGAGTTTCTCAAAGTATGTTTTGCAAAATATCAGCACGGGAATCAATCACCTCTGTGGTACTTGTTAAAATTCCGTTTAAGAATTATTGCTCAAGAGTAGTAGTTGTCAACTCTGGCTCCACATGAGAATCTCAAGGAAAAAAGAATTTTAATACCAAGTCTCTGGGCCCCACACCAAGATTCTGATGCAATTGGTCTGGGTTAGTTCCAGGCATCTGTGTGTGTGTGTTAAATGCTTCCCAGAGTGACTCGAGTAAGCAGTCAGGGTTGACAACCCCTGAGTCAGTGCAGGCCTCCGCCCATGAACAGGTGTATGTCTGGAGAGGGTGGATGGGACGAGGCCACCTGAGGCCTGCCGGTAGTCAGGAAGAAGGTTTCCAATGCACGCAGGGCACCTAGTGAACAGCACACGGGATGGTTCCTGAGCCCGGATTCCACCCCTGCCGTGCTTTCAGAGGGCCGTTCTCTCTCTCTCCTTCCTTCCCAGGAGAGGAGGCCTTCCCAATTTCACTCCTCTAACAAATGGATTCTCAAAATACCATGTGCCTTGAATTCCATCACCTGCTGGAAGTTTGCTAATATGCAGATTCCCAGACCTTATTCCAGAGGCTCTGACTCAGTAGCTCTGGGATGAGGCTGAAATATATATTTTAACAATTATTATATTTAGCAATTATTATCTGAGATTTTGATGAAGGTGGTGGAAGGACCATACTTTGATGAGACACTGCCTAGGCCTTTACCAAAGGTAAAATCTGCTACCCTTGGGAATGTTCTGTCTTAAATTCTGGATCTGCCACCTAGTGTCTGACCTTGGTTGTGTTTTTAACCTCTCTGTGCCTCAATTTCCACATGTGTAAAATGGAGGAAATAACAGTACTTTCTTTATAGAGGTTGTGAGGATTAAAAGAAGTCAAGATAGATAGAGGTCATTTTTGTGGCCTGAAGTAACCAGGTGACAGGTCTGGGTAGCTTTGGGAATAGGTCTTTCTTTTTAGTTGATGCTAGTCCTCTAATAAAGCAGTAGTACAACTGTATACACATCCTCACTCAATCTTAGCATTCCAACCACACTTCCCCACTTCTTAGGCCCACCCCAAATGTCGTTTGAAGAAACTTTACTTCCATCCATGTGATTTGTTATGAAGAAAGACTAAAAATTATCAAAATTTTACTTTACAAAGAATTTCCTATAGTGGATATTAATATTCAATATATGAGGGTTGAACAACAAAAATATGTCATCAAATCTCATTAGACTCTATTAGTTATTTCCAATCAGCCGGTGAAAGCGCCACATTTTTAAAGCTAGATCTGTGATGACACCCAGTGGCCGAAGTGTTAACCACTGAAATTTTGAAATTTCAAAAATGCATTATTTTCCTCAGCATACAAGTAATATTGCATCTACTTCATCTTTAAATTGAGCAATTCAATAACAAAGCATGAAATGGTCCTTCATTGGGAATGTCATCAATGAAATGTGAGCAAACCGAAATTCTTTAGAACTATTTTTAGTAGAACTTTCCCAGCCAGTTCAGGCAGACAAAAACACCAGGTTATCAAAGGGGCCATATTCCTAAAAAAAACTTTTAGACTTGGAAAAGGTGACTTATATCAGTATGTAGTAAACAAAAGACCAAGGCCGGGTGCGGTGGCTCACGCCTGTCATCCTAGCACTCTGGGAGGCCGAGGCCCATCACAGTAGCCACCACACCGCAGCAATATGGTGCCAACAAAGCGGACAGGCTTTTTGATCTTTTAGAACTTAGCGATACACGTTAAACCAGGGAACACTCAGATAAATACCTAGGGCTGGAAGGAAGAGTAGGCTTTAAGAGAATGGGCAGGGGTAGGGGAGGGAGGATGGCTAATGGCTGGCTCTCTGTGGGTTTCCCAATCAGGGTGGAGGGCAGGGAGGATACGGAAGAGAACTATGACATTGCGACTGGGGAATGTTTACCTTTTCGGTGGGCAGTACGGTGTCATTGTGAGTTTTTACAAAGGGAACAGAAAGTGCAAAGTAGACAACTAAGGTGGTAATAGAGTAGATTGGACTGGAAGGACATGGGGCATTTCAAAGTCAACACAGGGATTGAGCATTTTCTTTCAAAGGTCACCCCCAGTTTGATCCTTGTTTCTGGTCTCATTTCTCATCCTTACCTTCTAGATCCTTTTGGTCTTGTACACAACGACTTCTTCCATTCTCTGAACACCACATGTTAACCCCATTTCTTTGATATTATCCTTTGACACTAATGAAATTTTCTGCGATCTTTCAGGCCCAGCTCAAATTTCATCTCCTTCTGAAAAGTTTTTCCTGCTTCAAGCCCTTTAAGAGTCTCTCTCTACCCTTATTCGCAGAATAAAGCAAAAATTTCTCAGTTTAACTTAAAACCACCTGTATGATCTGGTCTCTGATTACTCACCTGTCCAGACTCATCTCAGCCCCGTTGTATTTGTTTGCCAGCCTAGGTGGTAAACTTGTGCCTTATTTATCTTTTTAATTTCAAGAAATGTCATAATGTCTTTGACATGCTAGATGCTTCATTGCTGAATTGAGAAAAAGTAAATCTTCACAAATAAAATTACTTTTGATAGCTCTTCTTTAAAGAATTATAGTTTAATAAAGAGTGTTTCCTTTCCAAGTTCACTGATGTACTAAAAAATTTAAGACGTCTGCACTATAATTTTGTAGCCAATAATCCCAAAAGCCCTAAAATGTCCACATTTACCATAAAGATGGTATATATTTCTTCTATGTAAAATATTTCTTCTAAGTAAAATATCTGTACATTTGCAAGTGTAGAATTAGAAGGGATAATAGAGGTAGTCTATTATGAGCTCCTCAATTTATAGTCAAATAAACTAGTTTGGGAGTGTTAAATGACTTGAAAAATGTCACTTATCTAGTTTGTGACAAAGTCAAAGCTAGAATCCAAGTGTATTTATTGCCAGTGATAATAATAAACATTTAGAGACCCTATGTAAGCCAAGTGCTCCTCTAAACATGCCATTTATATTATCTCATTTAATCTTCACAATCCTATGAGGTGCTTCTATTGTTATCTTCAATTAGAGTAAGGAAATTGAGGCATAGAAAGGTTGGTTGAACTTGTCCAAAGTGCAAAAGGCATAACAATTACAATCAACACCCTCAAATAGATCTCTTTTTTTCCAGCTTCTTACATTTCCAAACCAAGACACATCAACATATATGACACCTAAAAAACAGAACTCCTTCCATCTGGAAGTAGATTCTATCTGCTGACTCCTTAATCTGAGGTGGATGGTCAGCAACTTGACTGACTTTGATCTGTAGAACTCAGGCTAAAATAACATCGTGTGACTTCTGGGGAAGCCTTCCAAAGGTGTCGCGGTATCCAGTCTTCTCTTCTTGATGCTCAGAGACTTCCATGTTAAGAAGCCTAGGCTAGTCTCTTTAAAGCTGAAAGACTCCAAGAAGAGAAAGGCCCAGACAACAGCTGGCGTGTGAGTCAAACTCGCCTGGACCATTCAGCCATTCCAGCCACCAGCTGACTGCAACCACAAGCAAGAGTAAGACTGGGAGAACAGCCCTGCTGACCTCAGCCCAAATTGCTGACCCACAGAGTCATAAAAAATGTAATGGTCATTGTTTTAAGCAAACATAAGTTGGAGTGATTGTTATATAGCAATAGATAACTGATAGAGTGTATGATATTATTGTTTGATTAGTGTCAGCATGATGTTTCTTTTTCCATCTCTTTTAACTTTTTGGTGTCTTTATATTTAAAGTAGGTTTGTGATAGACAGCATTCAGTTGGGGCTAGTTTTTTTTTAGTCCAATCTGACAATCTCTGGTGCGTTTCAACCATTCACATTTAAAGTGGTTATTTATATAGTTGGATTATAATTTACTGTATTTGTTGTTTCTCCCCCTCTTTTTTCTGGGTTTAATGGACCATTTTGTATAGTTCCATCTTACCTCTTTACTTGGTATATCATTTATGTTTCTTTTCAAAAAACATCTTTAGTGATTGCACTAGGGTTTACAGTATATATACATTTTCAAATAATCTAAGTGCAACTTCAAGTAATATTACACAGCTGCACTTTTATTTAAGAGTACACTCCCAGTTCATCCCTCCCATTCCTGTGACATTGCTGTCAATCATTTCACTTGTCCTTATGCTGTCGTCACTCTCTGCCTTGTTGCTATTATTAAACAATTATCATTTAGATCAATTAAGGACAAGAAAAAAATAAATGATGTTATTTTTCTTCATTTATTCCTTTTCTAATGCTCTTTTTGGAATATCTAAATTTTTGACCTATATCACTTTTCTTCTCTCTGAAGAACCTTAATGTTTTTTACAGAGCAGGTCTGCTAGCAATGAAATCCCTCAGATTTGTCTGAAAAAGTATTTATGTCTTTTGCTTTTGAAGAAAAAATTTTGCTGGATGTAGGAATGTAAATTGCCAGTTTTCTTTTCAGCCTTTCAAAGATTTCCCTCCACACTTCTGGCTTGCATAGTTTCTGAAACCAAGTCTGTCATAATTTATTTGTATCCTTATTCCTCTATGTTTTTTCCCTTCTGGCTTCTTTTAAAATTTTCTCTTTGTTCTTGATTTGCTGCAGTTTGAATATGATATGCCTGGTTGTAGGATTTTATTTTTAATCCCTTGAGATTTGGTGTGAGCTTCCTGAATCTGTGGTTTGGTGTCTGTCATGAATTTTGGGAAGTTCTTGGCCATTATTACTTTAAATATTTCTTCTGTCCTGTTATCTTTCTTATCCTTCAGATAGTTCTTCACACATATGTTATAGCTTTCAATGTTTTCCCACAGTTCTTGGATACTCTGTTCTGTTTTTTCATTTTTTCCCCCTCTGTGTTCATTTTGGGAATTTTTAAAATTGACCAATATTCTAGTTTACCCGTTTGTCTCAAATCTACTGATGAGCCCATTGAAGACATTCTTCATTTCAGTTACTATGTCTCTGATTCCTAGCACTTCCTTTTGGTTTTTCTTATAGTTTCCATCACTATTGACATTATCTATCTGGTGTTGCATGTTGTGTACTTTTTTTCATTACATGATTTTACATATTAATCATAGCAATTTTTTAAATTGCCTGATACCAACATCTGTGTCATACCTGAGTCTAGATCTGATGACTGTTTTCTCTTCAGACTCTGCTTTTGGTATGTCTTATAATTTGTTTTTGTTGTTGAAAACTATTAAATAGATATGCTGGAATGAGTAATAAGTACTAAGAGAAATAGGCCTTTGATGTGAAGATTTATATTAATCTTGCTGGGAGTTAGACTTTATTTAATCTCTTATAGCTATAGATATAGGAGATTTCAAATTCCTCCAATGTCCTTGCTTTGGGACTTCCTTTTCTATTTTTCCTTAGAAAAAGTCTGTCTTGCAGCCTTTTTTTTTTTTTTTTTTTTTTTTTTTGCTGAAAACCATGTTATTATACTGGATACTTGTTATGGTGCATGGTGTGGGAGAGAGGAAGCATTCTAAAATCTTCTACGTCTTGGTCTTTCAGTGGGCTTGTGTTTTGAGAGTATGACCTTCACAAGTGTTTCCATTCCGCCCCCAGGAGTATAGCTTTCTTCTCACTGTTCCCTACTATTTTCCCTGGTTGTAGCATTCCCACTCTACTTCCTCGGTGCCCTCTCTCCTATTGACTATGGATTTTTTCACCCCTAGATGAAACAGGGAAGTGGGCTGGAGTTGAGCAGAGTTCCTTTCTCCTAGCTGGGGTAAGTTTTCAGTATTGCCCTCTGGGGAGAAATCCTTCCTCCTGGGGAATAGGCCTTTGTTAGGGAGAAGAATCTGACTGGGTTTCACAATGACTGTTCTTTTCCCCCTCCAGCCAGGGCCATGGGAGATTTCCCTGGAATCCTCAGAAGCTCCCTGTGAGAACCTGTTGGTATTCCTGGAGGGGAAGTGTTTTCATCCCCCCACCCCAACCGACCTCCCATGACAGTAACCTCCAGGAGTTTCTTGCTCTCACTTTAGTCCACACTCAGACTCCAACAATTCATCAAAATTACTAGCTAAGTGTTTCTGTCAGTTTAGGGTATCTTGAGGTAAGCAAGCATCAGGTGCCTTATCTCTCTGCATCTGCCTGTCTCTCCATAGTAAGTAGCTATTTGTCCCGTGACCTCAGTTCTCCGGTAGGTCCAAGTCATTGATTTTCAGTTTGTCCAGTTTTTCTTGTTGTAAGGATAGGACTAGAAACTTCTAACTTCTAAATTCCTTCCATATTGTAGCTGAACTAAGATCTTTTCTTAAGTTTCCCTGCTGCTGGGAACACAGGAAGTAGTTTTAACAGTGAGAACTGAATTGTCTCCTTGTGCTTGGGTTTGGGTCATTGAAATTAAACAAGGACTCCAATATAATTTATACTCACACACAGTAATTAATTTGGGAGGTAGTTTAGCAGAAGTTTTAGAGGAATGAATCGTTTATGCTGATGAAGGTGGGACTTGAGAAGAACAAGCTATGACTGGGGTGGAGCGACCCTCAACACTCAGCAGGAACTATGGCTGAGTATATTAGGTTGTGTCCAGACTACAGTGTTTGGTCTGGAGTACGTTTTATTCTGTGGTCAGCGTGGAGTCACTAAAAGATTTTGAAAAGGTTAATAGCAAACACGTGAACAATTTATCTAGTGATAGTATAGGAAAAACCAAAAGGACACTGGGCCAGTAGTATCAAACTCAAGATTTGGTGTCTGAATAAAGATCAAAAGGAGAAATTGAGAAAAGCTATAATGTCTTAATAATGGTGAGATCAGAAACTTGAGAGGTGAAGTCCAGGTATCTGGCTTGTAATATGAAGCATTTGAAATACAACCAGAATTCACAACAGAGTATTTGGGCTGGAGATTAGATTTGAGGGTCATTTGGACGAAGGCTACAGTCGAAACCTTGCACGGAGATGGAATCCCTGCGGAAGAATAAGAAGTGGGGCTAGAACCTTTGGGGATGTATAAATGTAAGGGGATGGGAAAAAATGAAGTTAGCAGTGGGAAAACCAGAGAGTAAAACTAGGACAAGATGTAAAGAAAAGTAAGGTGAAGATGGTTCTGTCTCCAACTTAGGTCTGTCTTATAGAGACAGACTGAACTGTGCAAATCCAACAGTCCTGACAGAGGAAAACAGCTTCCTGCATAGTTGGCTTGAATGGCTTGCTGCTTGTCAGTTTTACTTGAACTGTTCTTATGGTGGAAATAGACGTAAATGTTTGACAGAAAATGTTATTTGTCAGGTAAGTGTCCACATTTATGAGATAATATCCCATTATTAGAATCCAATCAGGTAGAAGAATGATCTATGTCAGCTGTAAAATTGTGATGATAGCCAAATGTATGACAGGCATACCTCATTTCATTGAACTTTACTTTTTTGCACTTTGCAGATATTGCATTTGTTACAAATTGAAGGTTTGTGGCAACCCTGTGTTAGGCAAGTCTATTGGCACGATTTTTCCAACAGCATGTGCTCAGGCCATGTCTCTCTGTCACATTTTGGTAAGTCTCACAATATTTGAAACTTTTTCCTTAATATTATATCTGTCATTGTGATCTGTGATCAGTGATCTTTGATGTTACTACGGTAATTCATTTGGGGCACCATAAACCATGCCCACATACGATAGAGAAACTTAATTGGTAAGTGTTGTGTGTGCTGACTGCTCCATTGACCGGCCATTCCCCATCTCTCTCCCTCTCCTCAGACCTCCCTATTCCCTGACACACAACAATATTAGGCTGACTAATAACCCTATAATGGCCACCAAGTGTTGAAGTGAAAGGACGAGTTGCATCTCACTCACTTTAAATAAAAGCTTAGTGAGGAAGGCATGTTGAAAGCTGACATAGGCTGAAAACTAGGCCTCTTCCACCAAACAGCCAAGTGGTGAACACGAAGGAAAACTTTTGGAAGGAAATTAAAAGTGCTACTTCAGTGAACACATGAATGATAAGGAAGCAAAACAGACTGCTTGCTGATATGCAGACAGGCTGAGCGGTCTGGATAGAGGATGAAAGCAGCCACAACATTCCCTTAAGCCAAAGCCCAATCCAGAGCAAGGTCCTAATTTTTTTCAATTCTATAAAGGCTGAGAGATAGGGAAGCTGCAGAAGACAAGTTGGAAGCTAGGATGGTTCATGAGGTTTAAGGAAAGAAGTTATCTCCATAGCGTAAAAGTACAAGGTGAAGCAGCAACTGCTGATGGAAAAGCTGCAGCAGGTGATCCAGATCTAAGCTAATTGATAAAAGTGGCTACACTAAATAACAGATTTTAAATTTAGACAAAACAGACTTCTAATGGAAGAAAATGCCATCTAGGACTTTCATAGCTAGAGAGGAGAAGTCAATGCCTGACTTCAAAACTTTAAAGGACAGGCTGATTTTCTTGCTAGTAGCTTATGCATCTGGTGACTTTAAGTTGAAGTCAGTGCTCATTTGCCATTCCAAAAATCCTAGAGCCCTTAAGTATGTATTATGGTAAATCTACTCTGTCTGTACTCTATAAATGGAGCAAAACCTGGATAATAGTCCATCTATTGGCAGCATGCTTTACTGAATATTTGAAGCCCACTGCTGAGACCTAATGCTCATAAAAAAAGATTCTTATCAAAATATTACTGCTCACTGACAATGCACCTGGTCACCCATGAGCTCTGATGGAGATGTACAAGATGTATGTTGTTTTCATGCTTGCTAACACAGCATGCATTCTGCAGGACATGAATCAAGGAGTAATTTCAACTTTCATGTCTTATTATTTAAGAAATAACATTTCATAAAGCTATAGCTGACATACATAATGATTCTTCTGATGGAGCTGGGTAAAGTAAATTGAAAACCTTTTAGAAAGGATTCACCATTCTAGATGCCATTAAGAACATCCGCAATTCATGGAAGGATGTCAAAATATTAATACCAACATTAACAGGAGATTGGAAGTTGATTCCAACCCTCATGGAGGACTTTGAGGGGTTCAAGACTGCTGTGGAGGAAGTAACTGCAGGTGTGTTGGAAACAGCAAGAGAACTAGAACTAGAAGCAGATCCTGAAGATGTGACTGAATCGCTGCAATCTGTTAATAAAACTTCAACTGTTGAGAAGTTGCTTTTTATGGATGGGCAAAAAAGTTTCCTGAGATGGAATCGACTCCTGGTGAAAATGCTGTGAACACTGTTGAAATGACAACAAAAGAGGTAGAATATTACATAAACTTGGTTGATAAAGCAGCAGCAGTATTTTAGAGGATTGATTCCGATTTTGAAAGATGTTCTACTATGGCTAAACCACATCACAATTCTACAGAGAAATTTTTTCGTCAGAGTCAATTGTTATTTTAAGAAATTGCCACAGTCACCCCAGCCTTCAGCAACTACCACCCTGATGAGACAGCAGCCGTCAACATTAAGGCAAGACCTTTGACTGGCACAAATATGTCTTGCTGGAGGCTCAGATGATTGTTAGCATTTTTTAGCATTAAGTATTTTTAAATTAAGTCATGTACATTGCTTATTTAGACATAATACTATTGTACACTTAATAGACTAATACACAGTAGACTTAATAGACTTAATTAATTAATAGACTTAATACACAGTATAGTGTAAACATAACTCCTATGTGCACTGGGAATCTAAAAAATTCATATGACTCTCATTTATTGTGGTGGTCTGGAACCAGACCTGGAATATCTCCAAGGTATGCCTATACACAAAATTACCATTATTTCAGAGGTAACTCCAAGTAATTTACTCTGCTTTCTCCAAATCAATACATATCTTCATAATATATAAATTTATTTCGATATTTGTATTTGTATATACAGTTGACCCTTGAATAACATGGGTTTGAACTGCACAGGTCCACTTATTATATATGAAGATTTTTTTCAACTAATTGCGGATCAAAAATACAGTATTCTCAGGATGTGACCCCATATATTTGGAGGGCAGACTTTTTGTATATGCTGGTCCCACAGGGCCAACTGCAGGACTGAGTATGCACAGACTTTGGTATATGCCGGGGTCCTGGAACCAATCTCCTGTGTATACTGAGGGACAACTGTATATGCTATATGTATACATATGTAAAGATGGTGTACACCTGGGATCCAGGGTGAGTTTTCCACTAAGATTGCATGGTTAGTGTTTAAAGGAAATAATTGGTAAATTTCTTCTATATCAACAAGGCAGTTTTCATCAAGTTTGTGAAATGTAATTTTATTAATAGAAGGGCATGTCTTACCAGACACACTGTCCCCAAATAAATAAAATCCCAGCATCATTGAAAGCACACAAACACACAGTTTTACAGGGTACAATACAAAGTCAATTTTGATGATGTTCTTACTTGCATTTACTAAAAATCTGAGAAAGACTATAATCAATTTCTAAATAATTATCTTGCATAAAGAGAAAAGTAGAGCACAATTATTTCATAGGTTTTGGAATGATGATTTGAGAAGATTTGCTTTGAAAAGATATTAAGCTATATCACAAACCAAATCACACCCTCTGTAACATTACAACATGGAATTTTACCTAATCAAAAATAAAAGCAAACTGGCAGAAGAAGGCTGTATCCTTTCTTTTCCAATTTCTATTTTTGGCATGAATTATTAACCTTTTCCATTAGTAGGAAAATGTGCTCTGCAAACTCCCGGATGGCACCACGGCCACCATAGCATTTGCAAATGTATCCAACAGCCTTCTGGGCAGTGGAACAGGCATCAGCAGGAGAGCCACTTAGGCCCACTCTCTTCAAGCACTCTTCATCAGACACTTCATTTCCTAGCAAGTAAAATAAATACAGAGTGAGCATTTAATGACACAAAGAATATTCTAGCTAAATAATGCAAATAGCAACCAATAAGTAACTCTGCCAACTTCAGTAAGACCTAAGGGCACTGCATGTAAGAATACTAAAGATTAGATGGAACAAAAATATTTTAAAGTATAATTGAGGCCTAGGGTTTTCCCCAAGCAATAAAACATAAACTCTTATCAGCTGGAGAAGGAGAATGGGGTATACTTTCTGTTGGCCATGCATATTACAATTGTTAGAAACTCCATATACACATTACAAATTATTTAAACTTTTTATTAAGGAAAATTTCAAACATATGCAAGAACCCCAATTTCATACTGAAGGATTATCAATGTTTTAGATCATTTATCGATATTTTTCTCTATTCCCTGCCACTTATTTTTTTTTGGAAGGAAGAAGAGGAAGGAATTCTCAGACAGAATATTTTACCCAAAAACTCTTTAGCATTTACCTCTAACAGATGAATATGCTTTCTTAAAGTGACACAATATTATCAAACTCAAAAATCAACAATTCCTTAATTATCATTTAATAACCTAGTATGTGTTCAAATATTCCCAATTTTCTCAAAATTCTCTTTTAATAGTTGACTTATTTGAATCAGAAGCCAAATAAGTTTCATATATTATATTTTGTTGATATATATCTTAAATCTCTTACAATTTATAATAGTTCTCGATTTGTATGCCACTTATTTACTGAAAAATTATCATTTTTAAAGTGTTAAATACTAAATCACACTGACATAATTTTACCCTTTCTCTCCCTCCTCCTCTTTTTTAGGATAGGATGAATTTCAGAAGCTCCCAGTACCTTATATTCACCATTCTGAGTAAAACTATTTATATTACAATTTGAATTTTCACTCAAAGATGATGAAAATTAAAGTCAGTATTTCTTTGCATAATCCAATCTTTAAGATTTACTAAATTTTACTAATAAAAGTGTTATTTTTAAGAAACTTATTTTTATACATTTATGTGCCGTATATAAAACACTACTCTTGATTTTTAAAATAAAATTTAGAGACTACTCTCTATTTTCTTAATTTTCTAACCTCTATTTCTTTTTTTTTTTTCCTGAGACAGGGTCTCACTGTTGCGCAGGCTAGAGTACAATGGTGGCACCATAGCTCACTGTTGGGCTCAAACGATCATCAGCCTCCCAAATAACTGTGACAACAGGCGTGCGCCAACACACCTGGCTAATTTTTCTATTTTTTGTAGAGGTGGGTCTCACTATGTTGCTCAGGCTGTTCTCAAACACCTGGCTTCAAGTGATCCTCCCACCTTGGCCTCCCAAAGTGCTAGGATTATAGGCGTGAGCCACTGTGCCTGGCTGAACCCCTACTTTTTATAGCATTTTTTAAATGTTAAATAAGTAATGTGTATTCTTGTCAAAACCTTTTTAAAAAAAAAATTCCAACAAAATCATCTTAGTTATCACTATTTGTGGATAACATTTTTGCATATATAATTTTGGCATATATAATTCTAGAGCTTTATCTATATAAATGATACATTTATTATTATTACCATATGCAGGCACTATGTTAAGCATTTTATATTATCTTTGTTTTTCTTTCCAATGGCCTGACAAAGTTTGGTTTGTGTTTACATTATAAATAGAAAACTAAGGTGTAGAGAAGCTTGCTTAACAGCCCACAGTTAATAAGTATAGCTGGAATTTGTTATATGTTCCATTAAAATTGCTTTCTTCTTACAAAAACTGGATCTTGGCCAGGCACAGTGGCTCACACCTATAATCCTAGCACTCCGGGAGCCCGAGGCGGGAGGATTGCTTGAGCTCAGGAGTTCGAGACAAGCCTGATCAACAGCAAGATCCTGTCTCTACAAAAAATAGAAAAATTAGCTGGGTGCAGTGGCACGCGCCTGTAGTCCCAGCTACTTGGGAGGCTGAGGGCTGAGATAGGAGTATTGCTTGAGCCCAGGAGTTTGAGGTTGCAGTCAGCTACAATGATGCCATTGAACTCTAGCCAGGGCAAGAAAGCAAGACTCTGTCTCAAAAAAAAAAAAAAAAAAGAAAAAGAAATTAAAAAATAAGACCTTTCTTTAACAAACATTCTGTAGTTTTTTTCTCCACTGAATCTTCACATGTGGTTCAAAGGCTATTTATTCCTAAAGTCCTCAGATCATATGCTCCCAAAATATCCCTGTGATGCTTCTCTGGGGTCTCATACTACCCTTGTAAATAGTTCTTTCATACATGTATTAGAGTTTTTAAGCATCTTAATAACTTGTCATTATTAATATTTAAAATGCTGACAGCATCAGACTACCAGTTTCATATCTACATATCATAGGGACCTGATATATTTATTTGTATAACATTAAAGTGAAAAACTTATCGTTACATCTGACCATGTCAGTAAGTACAGATTACAGTATTGTTTGTAATGGTTGCATAGTATTCCATTTTATGTATACTCTATTTTTTGCAGGACATTTAGGTGAGTTCTTTTTTCCTCCACTATTGGCACATCTGTCCAATTTCTTTCCTGGAATTGGAATTTGGAGGTAAAAAGTATGTGCATTTTAATAATAGCAAAAAAATGTGAAGAGTGTAATTCCTATATAGTAGAAACTCTGCTAAGTGCTTTACCCAAATTATTGTATTAACCCCTACAAGAGCCCTATGACAGTAGGTCCTCTTGGCAGCCCTAGTTTACAAATGAGGAAACAAGGCTTACCTTACCAAAACGCGCTAGGCAGTGGTGAGGCCTGATCCCATAGCTTGTGCTAGTAATCTACACTTGATACATATTATCAAACTAACCACCACAAAGGCTGTTCCAATTTAATACTTTGATCAGCAGTGTAAGAGAGTTCCTATTTCCCTACAGTCATGCCAATTGGGGAATTTTCTTTCTTATTTATATATCTAGTTCTTAAAAAAAAAAAAAGCCTAGTCCATTTTACTATGGCTGAATAAAGAGATACCAACCAAGATATGCCACCTCTTTCCAGCACAGGCCCATTTCTTTTCTCCATTCGTCTACGAATGCTAGCTTGTCTGACACGTTGACTTCCATTTTGCAATCCAGTTTTAAGGAAGAGAGTGTCTGCTTTGAACACGCCCTTTCTGAGATTAGCCTCACCTTAAAAAAGGAGGGGGGCGGGGAGAGAAAAATTAGAAAGTGAAGAAAAGAGAAATCTTTCATAATAAAATAAAACCCTGTAGATAATCCAAGTCACAAATGAGTACTCCTTTGACCTTCTGAAGGTCCAAGTAAGAAAAATCAACTGTCATTTTAAAATGATAATACTTTAAAACAAAGCTTGTTTTATTTCTAATAGTCCAATGAAAATGAGACCACTGTTTTCTACAATAGAAAGGATTCTATCTACAGGGAAAAAATGTAATATACACTGTCTAATACTAATCTAAGATTCTCCTATAATTCAGTGTATACAGAGGAAAGTTTATAACCTCTCTCTTGTACTGCTTAGCAATATATATTTAAGATTTCTCATGAATTATAATTACCGTAGCCTTCATTAAAAAATACACTTAAACATTATTTTGAATTTGTAAAAACCCACAAGATGTTTTCCTTTTTCTAAAGGGCAACCACTATGATCTAGGATGTTTTTCTTGTTGCAAGGTCCTATGAAAAATACCAGATAGCTTCTATTTAAAAGTAATATGTTTATACTTATTGAGTAAATAAGAAATGTTATTTGTTGACTGACAAATCCCTAATTCTACTTAGCTAAAAGTAAACAGTATAATAATTTTCTAGGCAAGTGAAAGCCAAATTTCAGAGTTTAATAGTTAATGCTAAAAATTTAAATCTCTTAATTCCTTGCATGTTGTTTGACCCTGAATCAAAATGTTATAAAATATTGCTATATTCAGAGAGCACATACCTCAATACCACTTTTCTTTAATAAACTTATCCCAATAGCATCTTTTACATCATAAGATATAATTTCTTTTTGGTCTCCTGATACATAAATGTGGCCATTGGTGAGACATCCATCAATATTGCAAACCAAAAGTTTTATCTCCTTAAGCTTCTCTTTGCCAAAATAGCCATATCTAAAAGAAACCAAAATAGACCTTTGAGTACAAGTGCAATACTAATCACTCCTTATCTGGCTGACACCAGTGAATTGAATAACTCGTCCATCATTCAATTACTCAAACATCGCTCTTCAAATTTACTTCACATATACGCTTCAACTTACAGTGCAAGAACTATAAAAAGTGTGGTCTAACCAGATTATGTGTTTTTCAGATTCTTGAATAAAGAATGTAGAGGCATATTTTACATATAAGTCTTCCTCATATAAGCAAACTAATTACAAAGATCATAAGATATTTGGAACATCAGAAATCAGTATTTAGAAGTATGCTTAAACACATCTACTAAAAACAATGTTGGGCTCTAGTGCAAAGGCTATACAAGTCTTTTTTTTTTTTTACCTTAACACTCTTTGCTCTGCAATAGGCCAATCAATATCCACATCTATATCCACACTGTGCTCAGCTCGCATTTCGTAGTATGCCATTTTTCCACCCTGAAGATAGTGCAAATATCATGAGTACTGTTTTTAACATTTATTCACATGTATCAAAAGGTTTATTATTACCCAGAATAATGAATTCATTTCTACATTACTGAGAAAAAGGAATAACCTAATAAAATCAGTGACATACAAGTAATTTTTTAAGAAGAAAAAGCTCACATAAAACAATCTAAACATTTTTCAAATTCTATCTATATAGTTCAAGTTCCCTATTTAAAAAAAATATTTCTATTTTAAGATTGAAAAAAGCAGAAATAATGTCCATCCTCCCATATTCTGATGACAAAGGATTTTCTGGAAATCCCTTAATTTTATATCCTCTTTTTTTCTGGAAGTCTCTATCATCACCTGAAAGCAGTATAGAGGTTTTTGGAACTTTTGTTCCAATTTGTAACTAACAGGCAAGACAGGTGAGGAAAAGTAACTGTAGCACCTGTTGTACAGAATTGTCTTGGGTCCCTGAGCTACAGATGAGAATAGACAATAGTTGTCCAAGTTACGTGTGGGCAAATGCAGGGACAGTCTCTCGATTCTGGAGCATGCAGGCAAGAGAAGGGGCCTTTCCTCTTATAGTAATTATCTGACCGACCAGGTCAATTACTGGAAAATTTCATTTTCCAGAATTGTCAGTCTCTTCACAGATCTTGTTACAATGAGAAACATCATTTTTCACCACACTTTAGCAAAGGGTTAGACCACAGTCCTCCTTAGAAAAGATCTTGGAAAGGATAGTATCGGTATGTGTCAAATCTAATTTTCCTGAACACTCAAATGTAACTTAACAGCCAGTCTATGGTTTGCCTATACACCAACCAGAAGATTGGAAAAAATGGTTTTTCCTCTTTTCCTCAGAGCTTGAGTCACATTAGAATTTTTACTATACAATGTAGAGGTTTTTCTCTTTTTTAATGCTATTTTTTGAGTAATGTAAGGACCTGAGTCCAAATCCCAATGGTACCATTTACTAGCTATTTTTGCTAGTCAATTACTTCATCTTTCAGAGCTGCAGTTTTCTCCTCTGTAAAACTAGGATAGAAATGTCCACTTCATACAGTTGCTATGCAGATTACACTGCATACTATGTAGAGTATTTCATATAATCCATGGTACATAGTGTTGAATAATAGCTATAACTAAAATTAACAAATTAAGAAATACATGATGCAATCATGTGGGCTATAAAGATGAGAGAGACATGTAACCCTTTATTTTAAAATGAGAGCAATGAGAGTCAGCACAGATAAAATGATACAGTTAAGGCCACTTAGAACTAGAATCTGGTTTTCCTGACACCCAGGATGGTGCTCTTTCATCTCTATTACATTGGGTTTTTTTTTCTCTTTTTAAAGTAATGGAAGTTATTCAACCATACAGCCATAACCTAAGTGTAACACAAACATGGATTACAATTTTGAGTGGAATAATATGAATACCAGGATATCTGTAGACAGGGAGTACTTGATTCATTTTTTATCATTATAACAGAATTCCTTGTACACTTACTGAATGGATTCCAAAGATCATTTTGGGGTAAACCCACAGGATAAATGCCTCAGATAATAACCTTGTCAGCTACTGCCTTTCTCCTAGGGATTGATATTTCCTTTACAAACTGTGACATACTTCTTCTCTAGAACTCAAACTATACATCCAAAAGGGTTTAGAAGGGTTTTGCAAAACAAAAAGTACAAACCTGTAAGTAACCCATCTCTATCAAATGTCTTTTAGCAAAATAAAATGATCCGTTTTCATATAATTCTCCATCCCAGTCTTGTCGACGAGGCCGTTTAGCTGGATTCAAATTCAGAGGCTCAGTCACTTCACGAACTAAAAGCAAAAATTACAGTCAGTCCACATTGCTTTGACTATAGAAAGTTTTCATTTAGTAACCTTAAAAAAAGCAAATAAAAATGAACGCAGAAGGTAGAATATTTATGGATCTAGATAAATAACTAAAAGGACTTTTTTAAAGGATGAAAATCTCTAATAAGTCTGATGATCTTTGCTTTCTAATAGTGAACAATAGACAAACTATCTTATAAAGAAATGTGAGATAATTAAGGTTTTAGATTTTTATACAAGGCTTTGGGAGGACATCAAGGCAACTTTAAAGTAGCTTCAAAAGAACTGAGCTACTCATAAAATACCCATATTCAATATTTGAGCCCTTTAGTTCTCATTTTTGCATCTAGAGAAATACTGCATGTGTGTTAATTATCTATTGTGGTTGAGAAATCACTTTCATGGAATTATTATAGAAAACTAAAGATTTCCCCATTCAATTACTGAAGCTTTTATACTGATGAAAATATTTATATATTATACATTCTTACCAGTAGTTAAAAAATATATTAAACATAATAAAAAAGTATATTTATTATCTTACTTGATAATAAAGGCTCAGCAATATCAACATTAATGATTATAAGATAATGTTATAAATAAAGACTTTGGTGTTGATATATAGATTTCTTTGCCTTTTTGCTAAATTTTTCCCAAATTTATGTGTGTAGATGTATATGGGTACACGTGTGTGTGTGTGTGTGTGTGTGTGTGTGTGTTTAATAGCTGATGATTCTTCAGAATTTTTTTCACTTTTGGCTGTCACTTCTATGTATGAAGGCTTCTAAGAATAACCCAATTCCTTCCCTAACTAAACCATCCTCTGTTCGACTCCACCCCAGCGTTTGAAATAATCGAGGAAAACCCTCAGCAAATATACAGTGAATAGCTACAGGTAACATAGTTTTATAGGCACTGGATACACAGCAGTGAACATAACTCTCTCTACTCTCATGGAGTGTGCAATTTAGTGGTGGAGATAGGCAAAAAACAAACAAACTAGGTAATTCAAGTGGTACTTTGAAGAAAAGGAGAGAGAGGTACAAGTCTTTCCTAGGATTAGTGGCTGCTTTCTCCCTGGGGATATTTGCTGAGTCAGAGGAGAAGGTGTGAGAAAGATCAGGCTTGGCATAGTCAAGGGAAAACTGGGTAACCACATGCAGAAGATTGAAACTGGATCCCCACCTCTCACCTCTCACAAAAATCAACTCACGATGGATAACAGACTTAAACCTAAGGCGTGAAACCGTAAGAATTCTAGAAGAAAATGTTGGGAAAACTCTTACAGACATTGGTCTAGGCAAAGAATTTATGAAGAAGATCCCCAAAGCAATCACAGCAGCAACAAAAATAAATAAATGGGACCTGATCAAATTAAAAAGCTTCTGCACAGCCAAGGAAACTATCATTAGGGCGAATAGAATGGGAGAAAATATTTGCATGCTACATATCCAATAAAGGGCTGATGACAAGAATCTATATAGAACTTAAGAAATTAACAAGAAAAGTCAAACAACCCCATCAAAAAATGGGCAAAGGACATGAACTGAAACTTTTCAAAAGATGACAGAATAATGGCCAGCAAACATAAAAAAGTGCTCAACATCTTTAATCATTAGTGAAATACAAATCAAAACCACAATGAGATATCACCTAACTCCAGTGAGAATGGCCTTTCTCAAAAAGTTCCAAAACAACAAATGTTGGTGTGTATGTGGAGAGACTGGAACACTCTTATACTGCTTGTGGGAATGCAAATTAGTACAACCCCTGTGGAAAGTAATTTGGAGATATCTCAAAGAGCTAAAAATTGAAATATTATTTGATCCAGCAATCCCACTACTAGGCATCTACTTAAAGGAAAAAAAGACATTCTATAATAAAGACATCTGCACTCGAATGTTTATGGCAGCACAATTCACAATTGCAAAGATGCAGAAACCACCCAAGTGCCCACCAATACATGAGTGGATTAATAAAATGTGGTATATGTATACCATGGAGTACTACTCAACTACAGAAAACAATGGTGAACTGGCACCTCTTACATTATCCTGGATAGAGCTTGAGCCGATCTTTCGAAGTGAGATACCACAAGAATGGAAAAACAAGCACCATATGTACTCGCCTCGCCATCAAACTGGTACTAACTGTTCAACACCAAGGTGCTCACATGGTAGTAATATTCACTGGGTGCCGGTCTGGTGGGAGAGAGCTGTTGGGGGTGGGTAAACTCACAACAAATGGATGTGGAGCACACTGTATGGGCAAAGGGCACACTTGTAGCCAGCCCTGGCTTGGGCGAGGCTAAGGCATTATATGTAACCAAAATGTTTGCACCCCCATAATATTCTGAAATTAAAAAAAAAGCTTGGCATAATGAAGGGAATTCTGCTGGGGTAAGAAGAAACCAGAAGAGTTTGTAATGGCCCTGTGGACCTGAGTCACGGATTGTCATCTGTAGGAACCCCAAACAGAGAGCTAGTTCTTCCCAACTAATGCTTCCCCTTACAGGACTTTTGCTGAGTGTGCTGTGCTACAGGAAGCTGGGAATGGGCTGGAAGGCAGGGAGACAGCATTACAGTATTGTGATGCTTAGACCCCAAAGTCCTGTTAGCAAGAGTGGGGTAAGGAAGTGGGTGTCAGAAATATGTACAAGATATATCTCCTGATAAGATATTTGCACTAAGAGATGAATTGAAATTAAAGTTTCAACCCAGCCCAACTCCAAATTGGATCAAAGTGACTACTAGCCACTTAACCTGTCTGAAAAAAGAATGTGTACTCTCTGGAGGAAAATACATACTCTAGTCAGGCATACAATAAAATATGAGACATATGAAGCAGCAGAAATATGTGACTCACAATCAAGAGAAAAGCAGTCATACTAACACAACTACAAATGACACAGATGTTGAAATCTGCAATCAAGGACTTTCAAATAGCTATTATAAATATGTTAAAGAAATTAGAGGAAAAGATTCAAAAAAATGGATGAAAAGATGGAGAATTTCAACAGAAAATTGGAATCCCTAAAAAAGAACTCAAATATACATTATAGAATGGAAAAAACACAGTGTCTGAAATAATTCACTGGATAAGATTTACAGCATATTGGACATGTCAGAAGAAATGATCAATGAACTCAAATATAAATCAGTAGAAATTACTCAAAATGAAGCACAAATAAATAAGAAGTATAGAACCAAGGTGAGAAACATGTGGATACCATAAAATTGTTTACAATCTATGTAAATTGGAGTTCCAGAAAGAAAAAAAGAGATAAATGTGGCAAAAAAATTTTGAAGAGATAATGGCTGAAAATTTTTGAAAGCTGACAACAGATACTAATCTATAGGTACAGACATGAGAAGCTCAGAGAATTCCAAGCAGGCTAAATACAAAGAAAACCATAGCCATACAAATCAGAGTCAAACTCTGAAAAACTAAAGATAAAGAGAAAATCTTAAAAGCAGCCTGAGGAAAAAAGACACATTATATTCAGAGACACAATAGTCAGAAGGATGGCTGATTTATTTTAAGAAAAAACTGAGTGGCAGAAAACAATGGAATGGTGTCTTAAAGATGCATCTTCAAAAGAATAACATCTTAAAAATGCAATCTTCAAATGCTCAAAGGAAAAATAAGGCCAATCAAAATTTTATACTCACTGAAAATACCCTTCAAAAATAAAGGCAAATTATAGATATTTTAGACAAAAGCTGAGAGAATCTGTCACCAACTGTTGCATACTATAAGATGGAAGCACATATAAATGGCAAAAAATGATGAATAACAAGAAAGTATAAATATGCAAGTGAAGATAAATGATTATCTTGAAATAAGTTTTAAAAGACTATTGTTTAAAATAAATATAACAATGTATTGTGGGATTATAATATACAGAGAAGTAGATTGTTTCAATAATAATACAAAAGGCAGGGGATAAACAGAATCATACTACTGTGAGGTTATTAATTATTTGTGAAGTCGTAAAATACTGATTCAAGGTAGACTATAACAAGTTAAGTGTGCAAAGTGTAATCTCTAGAGCAGTGCTGTCCATTAGAAATATAGTTTGAGACATATATGTAATTTTAAATTTTCTAGTGGCCACATTTTTAAAGAGAGGAAACAAGTGAAATTGATTTTAATAATACATTTTATTTAGCCCAATGTATCCAAAATATTATCATTTCAATATGCAAAAAATATATAAATTATCGACCTATTACACATACTTCTTTCATACTAAATCTTAGAAATCTAATATGTATCTTACACTTAAGGTATATCTCAGTTTGGACTAGCCACATTTTAAGTGTTAACAGTGCTGGTAGCTATCATATTAGTGCAGTTCTAATGTAAGGACTAAAAAAAGAATACAAAATGTTATAGAAAATAAAGAGGAATAATTTTGAAAGTATTGACTCATCCACTAGTACTTTTAGCAGTAATGACTGTATAAACAAGAAGTGTAGGAATAGAATTCTAAGAAATGCCAGAATGGTGTAGACTCATTTTCCATCAATAGCATTCTGTTTCACAGCGGTTCTAAGGGAATATATCACTTGAAAAGACAAGGCTACTGTTCCTAACATTCACTTTTTTTTTGGTTTTTTGAGACAGAGTCTTGCTCTGTTGCCCAGGCTAGAGTGCTATGGCATCAGATTAGCTCAAAGGAACCTCAAACTCCTGGGCTCAAGCGATTCTTTTGCCTCAGTCTCCCAAGTAGCTGGGACTACAGGTGCACGCAACCATGCCTGGCTAATTTTTTTTATTTTTAGTAGACATGGGGTCTCACTCTTGCTCAGGCTGGTCTCAAACTCCTGAGCTCAAGTGATCCTCCTGCCTCGGCATCCCAGAGTGCTAGGATTACAGGCGTGAGCCACCGTGCCCAGTCTCCTAACATTTACTCTTAATGTTAAAAGATATTTCTTCAATCATTCCTAATTTTCTTTAAAAATACTTATGGATTTGTTATTTATGGATCTGTCATCTATTTAATCTAGATATTTCTTAAACTTATCTAACTTCGGTTATACCATATATAAAGCTCAATATTCAGTTTAGCTTTGGGTTTCCTTGATTTGCTTCAAAAACTTATTTCTTAAGATTAAAAAGATCCTTTCTAGATCTTATTTCTGGGATTTGGTAAATAAGTCCAAAATTTTATACATATAGCTTAACATAGAACCTGGCACAGAAAAAAACAATAAATGTTTATCAAATGAAATCAATAAATAAATGCATTCACTGACATATTTTATTCCTTTTGATAACATTTACATTTTGAGATTGAAAAAACATTATTTTCAGTCTGTCTTCATCCTCTTTTTTTTTTATGTTAAAAATCAATTTGGTGTGAGTTTTATTTATGTGGGTGATTTTTCTTATCTACATTTTTGAAGTTTTTTGCTTGTTTATAATAAGCATGAATTAATTTTACATTTTCTTTTTGCCGTCTTAACAATATTTTTATTTATTTTATTTTTTATTATTATTTCAGCATATTGTGGGGGTACAAAAGTTTAGGTTACATATATTGCCCTTTCCCCCCATCCCCCCGAGTCAGAGCTTCAAACGTGTCCATCCCCTAGACAGTGCGCATCGCACTCATTATGTGTGTCTTCATCCTCTTGATCATCTATTAAGATGACTGAGGAGCCTCACTGCTCTTTTTTTTTTTTTTTTTTTTTTTTGAGACAGTCTCACTTTGTTGCCCGGGCTAGAGTGAGTGCCGTGGCGTCAGCCTAGCTCACAGCAACCTCACACTCCTGGGCTTAAGGGATCCAGTAGCCTCAGCCTCCCGAGCAGCTGGGACTACAGGCATGCGCCACCATGCCCGGCTAATTTTTTCTATATATATTTTTAGTTGTCCAGATAATTTCTTTCTATTTTTAGTAGAGACAGGGTCTCGCTCAGGCTGGTCTCGAACTCCTGACCTCGAGCGATCCACCCGCCTCGGCCTCCCAGAGGGCTAGGATTACAGGCGTGAGCCACCGCGCCCGGCCCTCACTGCTCTTTTTTGTACTTTCTCCAGTTACATTACATTTTCCTTAGTATCTCCTTTAAGTCACACGTATGTTAGAGACAATTAGTCCAGTTTTTCTATATTCAACAAATGTCAGCACAACTGAAAGAAATCACAGTTTCTCCCTAAGTATGTTACATTTACCTATTTTTTGGTGATTCTATTCTTTATTACATATTTTGCTACTTACTGGCTAGAAATCAGGCTCCTACTAAACCCTATGGAACCCTTCTTATATACAGAGTTACAAATTTGGGGAAGCAATTCTGAAATTTCTCCGTGAGGTCTTCCATAACTCTTTGGTGGATGCTTTCTATTCCCATACCATTTGTATGGAGTTTATCAAACCAGTCTAGAACAAATAAAAGTATTTGATCTAGAAAAATGACATATCTGCCTTAAAGGCAAACATAAGTACAAGGTTAGAATATCTCTTTGTAAAGAGCAAAGAATTAATTTGGTCTAGTTGTCTTGCCTCAGTAACAAGATTTAGAACTGATTATAAATGTCATTACCCACTATAGTTATGAATCAAATATTCTCTTTTACTGCTCCCTTTTTACTCTCCTCACTCCTTAAGAACATTTACATACAAAAAAATTAATTATCTCTGCAAGAAGGCTGTCCAGTAAAAAAAAAAAAAAAGGAAAAAAATTGATAGTAAAATAAGCTAAAGACTGACAACAGATTACCTCCTTTCTGAATTTCACTCCATCGAAACTGATGGCGTCTCACAACAGAGAAAACAGAATCATATCCTTCTTCTCGAATCATTTCTGCAACTTTCTGAAGGTCAGTAGGATGTAAACACGGAGAAGTAGCTTGAATATTTCCTACAATGTCAACCTCTTAAGAAAATAAGAGAAAACGAAAAGGACATCAAAATAAAGTTCCTTGCAAGTAATTAACACTAAGATTTTGAATTCAAATGTTAAAACAGGTCTTGTCAGATAAGGAAGGTGGAAATTACATGAAATTTTCAATAAACTATTAATCAAACTCATACCATTGTGATAATTAAGAAATTCTATGATGGCATCTAGTGAGGTAGAGCTGTCTTTTGAAACTTCAGAACTTCTTCGATGAACCTGTGCACCAAATTGTTTGGCCACATTCTCAATTTCATCGTGGTCTGTTGAAACCCACACACTGTTCAGATAGTAAAAACAAAAAAAATTAAACAGCTCAATAAAGGAAATCATTAATTATAAAAGTGGAGCTCTATACCACTAAAATACAGCTTATATGTTAGGATAGTTTTTGTACCATCAAAATAATGTTACAGATCTAAAGTAATATAAAACGTAAAGAAATTATAAAGTAGTTTGTATGTAAATTATATTAGTGTCTGAATAAAAATCTAGTCCTTCCTAGATATATTTACATATAAAATATGTTTTATGAATTACACATTATTATTTACATAAATATTGTTTAGGTAGCCCTAGATATAGTTTTATAAAATTGGAAAAAAATAATACTTAGCATTTTTTAGGATTACTGATATATTAAGCAAAATAGCACTGAAAGTCAAATCTAAAGGAAATTAAAGAAGATGCTGCTTCTTGTTCCCCATCCAAATCCAATATACTGTATAAAGTATTTTAAAATACTTGCTAAGAAAAAAATGGACTTCACTTAGCCAAACCATAAAGGCAAAACAGTTTCAAGAGAGAAAATTGCCCAGGTCTGAGTTCAAACAAACATATAATCCAACCTTTTTTGTTTTTTTAAACAACAAATAATGGGTATATAGATATTTCAACACAGAATCAACTGGCCTATAGCCATTGATAACAACAGGCATGGTGAATATGACCTCATTGACTCAGGAGAATTTAACTCTCTGTTAACCACAGCTTACATAATTATCTATTTAGATTTTATAAGATGATAACTAAGGGCAAAATGCTATCTTGGGGAGGTGCACTAGACTCTACTGAAGTTTTCTTTCCCAAACCTTCACAAATTCCCATTGCTAGAAATAGAAGATATGACTATTATTCTAGCCACAATATTTGAACAGTGATATTATCCAAAGATATTTTAATGACTTCATAGTCTTTGACATACACACACACACACACACACACATTTTTTCTTTTATCCCATTCATTCAACACCCACGGAAGGAAAGAGAATTGCATATTTCATATGTCTATGCTCAACTGTCAAAAGTGAAAATGTAGTAAGAAACTAAAGAAAATTTTCTAACATCTCTGGATTTCATTTATTAATTTCATTTATGCCCTTTAATATTTGTAAAAGAAGGATTTAAATTAAGTGATAAAGTCAATAATCAAAAAAATTTTTTCAAAGGAAGCCTAGTAAACAAGATGAGCCCCTGGCTGAGTCGAGTCTCATGCTATCTGCTTATGTCACTCTGTGCAAGAGATGACACAGGAGTCCCCATTCTCTTCCCTCTTGAAATCTGAAATAGTTTTGGGACAAATCCTTCACTGGAGAAATATCACAGTCAAAGGTATATAACAAAGTAAAGTACCAATGAAAACCCAGCACATTTTTAAAATAGAGAAGGTAAAGGGAGGATGATACAGTAGTAATTAGAATTACAGTAAAAAGTGAACAGTAAAAGCCAAAGACATCGGTCCTTTGACATCTAATTTATGTCACTGATTGAAGTAAATTACTGAAGCCATTACTTTACTGTCCTGATCTTTACTCCAATGAAAATTCAATACCAGAGGGTTCAGTGATCTTTAGGAAATGTTTGAAAGGTAAGTAAAAAAATGATAGTTTTGGACAAAGTTTGTTTGCTTGTTTTTATTCTTTCCTCCCTTTTTTTCCATTTATTCCTTCATGGAATGCTTACTAGGTGCCTATTCTATCCCAGGCACTATTCTGGACCCTGTGGATGTAATAATGTATACAGTACAGTCCATTTTCTTGAGAAACTCTTAGCCTATCCATAGAGACTGAGGCCAATACAGTACTGTAATTCCCTTTAAACTCCATTAGGGAAAGAAATGTGAGGAACCAATTAAATAACAACACACTCTTGATGATGCTTTACTTTTTACAAAGTATGTTTACAGTGCCTGCTACATACCATGTACTTAATATATATTAATATTAAATGAATGACACAGTATGTGGTTAAGGGCATGGGCTCTGAAGGGAGACAGGTTCAAATCCTGGCTCCATCCCATGCTAGCTATATAACCCTGGGAAAAATCTATAATCTCCCTATGCCTTAATTGTCAGTAAAATGGAGGTGGTGATTATAGCGGGTACCTCAGATGGCTGTTATGAGGATTAAATATAAACCACTTACCACAGAATAAACATTTAATAAATGTTAGCGATTTAAAATACTAAAATAGGAATGGTAATAAACATCTCACTCATTTAATCTTCACACTAAATCTGTTGGAAGGAAAACTGAAGTTCTACTTTCAGATCTTCTAAGGCCCAAATGTTTAATCTGTATGTATTCTGCATGTATTATATAAGGCAATGGCACTCACTATGAATACGAAAATATGAAAATAATATCCCTATGTACACTTAAAATACAATGATCACCTATTAAAGGGACTGAGTAGGTAAGTTTACTTTGGTTTAAGGGCATCAGGTGAGGATAAGCTAAAGAGAAGGAATAAACAAGTGCGCAAACAGGCCTAACAAAATTTAAAATCAAGTAGAATAAATGTCAAAGTCTAATGCCAATGGCATTAGCCTTGAATGAAGTTATATTACATTTAACAGGATGAAACAGGAATATCAACCATGGTGCCTATGACAATTATTTTTAATCATAAATTTCCATTTTAGGGGTAATAACACATCATAGGCTTTTCATTAATCATAAATCTATATCTTAGAAGTGAAACTAAAACACAGTTATTTTTCACAAGTATGTTAGGCAACATTTAAAAATCAATTTGTTCTGAGATGTATTTACACAGCACTGAACCACTGTTGATAATTAAGCTCTTACAAAGTCAACTCTAGTAATAACTCTTTATTAAATGAAAAAAAATCATGTCAGCATTTTCCTTGACTGCTAACTATCCTAGTTAGTATGCAAAGTTTAGCAACCTCAGAAAGTGTTGTTAGCTTTGATTCTGAGCAGGGCAGAGAAATATGCCTCAATTAAGTCAAATCATGGCTTTGAACAAAATAATCTCCAAGGTATCTTCTAGCCCTGAAAAACACAAAGCAGGCAGTTACAATTTTCTTCAATTGTCTCCTAAAGTAAATACTTTTTGAAGGAAGAAAAAGAGGGTGGGAGGCAGAAAGGGTACTCCAAGGTCCTCCTGCAGCTTCATAGTAAGTCAATTAAATTCAAATCAACACATTTTAACTGAGGATCTAATATATAAAGCACACCAAGATAAATAAGATAGTACTTGCTCATAAGCAGCTTTTCACCTAGTATGGCAGGGGTCACCCCAGGCTAAATCCAGCCGACTCCTTAGCCTGTTTTTGTAATGTTTCATTGCACTACAGCCACGCTCATTCATTTATGTATTGTCATGGCCACTTTCACAACATACAACAGCAGAGCTGCACAGCTGCAACAGAGACCATCTGGCTTGCAAAGCCTAAAATATTTACTATCTGGCCCTTTAGAGAAAAAGTCTGCTGACCGCTGAAATAGAGACTAAAGGCATATTTCCATTAACTCTTCAAAGTCAAAGAACGCTAGCACTAGAAAGAATTCTGAAGATTACAACTTTCCTATTTTATTATACAAGAAAGGAAACTGGCCCACAACAGAGATGAACACAGTAAAAACCTCTAAAACAAGGGAAAAATGTCAACAGATCACATACTATGTGCCAGGCACTATTCTAAGGGCTGCACGTACATTATCTCACTTAATTCCCTTGGCAAACCTATGAGGTAGACCTTTAAGTGCATTTTGCAAATGAGGAGACTGAGGCATTAAGTGATTTATCCACAGTTGCAGTTAATACACAGTGAAGCTTGAGTTTGAAACCATACAGTTTGACTCCAAGGTCTATAATCTTACCTCCTGGCATGGTACACACACTAAATGAAGGTACAAACATCACTGCCATATACGGGGAACAAAAGCACAATTACTTTTCAATGAGGGGATCAGCAAAGGCTTCACAGAGGAAGTTGTGTTCGTCCCTTCTATTACCTTTCAAGTTAAATCCCGGAAAGGATACCAGATAGCAAGCAGCCATGAGAACTGAACAGAATAAAGCCACACTATTACGTGATATTGTAGGAAAGGCAGAGTTAGAAATATGCTCATTTTGCTAGTTAAAGGAAAGAATGGTTTTATTTCTTCTAATCACTATTATTGGTATAGTGACAGATACCATAGGTAGCTTGAAGAAGTATAAAACAGTATCCCTATAGTAACGAGCTTATACTCCAGATATATTAAATAAAACTAATTGGTACAAAAAAGTTGATACTTGAATCATTTATTTTTTAAAGGAATTTTGTACAAATGCATTTTAATTAAGGGAAACAGGAAAATCATTGTTTAATATATACATATATTTTCCAGTCATTTCATAGCAAAATCCCCAATGTCTGCTGTTACGGATATTTGTTGGGTTTTGACTCCCAGAATCTATTGCCCCTCACTTTTGGTAACTGTACTCCAGTTTTCCTCTTGATGACCTGTCACTTGTTTCAGTGGGGCTCCATCGCTGGCTCCAAGAGTGGAGATGTGGCTAAAGTGTACCAGTACAAGCACTGTGTTCAAGGATGAGCAGGGGACCCAATGAGGCACAATGAGATTTTTGTTAAAGTTTTGAGGACAGCAGCTCCTTCTGACTACACTTAAACCTGGAAAGATACGAGGAATGCTGTCAAGGATAAACATAGCTGATCCTAGTTAAAATGGTAAGGACAAGTTGTATTCTGTAACTATTGCAACGGGGAAGAGTTCAGCATGAACCGAATTCAATTTCCCTGAAAACAAAAGGCAGGACACTTTAAAGGCTGAGGTGTGCTAAGGGAAAGGTAGTAAGCGGTGTTAAGGAGGGTTAGTCCTTGTGACTAGGCCACCTGGATTTCTTAATTGGTGCTGATCTGGAGGAGAGACAAACTTCTGTCTTTATGAGAGAAGGCAATGGTGCAAGGTGCAGCAAGGTGCCCTCCAAAGTTAGGCCCTTATCTTCCCCCAGGGTCTGGGAAGGAAAGTGAGAGTTATTTCCTAGAATTTTGCATTTCTCTGAGAAGGGGCTGTCAGGTCCATAAGGAAACACTTTGGGGTGGTAGATTTTTATCTCAAAGGGCAGAGAAAGTTTTTATAACTGCAAGCTTTCTACAGTAACTGCTCTAAAAGGGGGTTCAGGGTCCTACCTGCCTATCACCAGGTTTTTCCTAGAACAATCAGGAAATTCTCCTGGCAGCATTGGGCCTTCTCAGGTAGGCATTTTAAGGGGAACTGGAACCAATCATCCTAGGGACATGGCCTCAAGCTGCCTAGAAGCCATGCTAGGGTTTGGTCAAGTCTCTTGGTGCAAAGGTTTGGATAGAGTCCTCAAGTGCCAAGAGTTCACCACTTTCACACCATAAAGGAAGCACCTATCCAGACCTAAAAAATTGAGGATTCTGGCAATAGAGTGCACCATCCTCTCACCCTGCTTTGTTTTTCTTTAAAACATTTACCACTGCTTGATACAACATATATTAACTTGTTTGTATATTGACTGTCTCTCCTTATTAAAATGCAAGCTCTGTGAGACTAAGGACTGATCCTACTGCAACTGGTATGACACCTGGTTCAGTGCATAGAAAGGTTCCTGTCACATGGTGGGTAGTAAGTATTCGCTGAATGGATAAATAATTTTTTGTCCTTGGATCTGACTGTACCTGAAACAAGCCTTTCCCTTTTTTGTTAAGCCAGTTTGAAAGGCATTTCCTGACATATGGTACCGCAAAGTTGTAAATGATAGTTTTGTTCTCAATCTAATGTAAATATGACTTTGATCTCTAGTTCATTTCACAAAAACGGGATTTTACTTTATTTCTGCGGCCTGGATGCACCTACTTCTTGAGGTCCTTCTTTTCAGTTTGTACCCTTTCTAAGAAGGTGAAAATGTCCAAAAGTTTATGAGCTTCACAAGGACAACCATGTCCATACCATTTATCTCGGTATTCCCTTGGATGTGTATAGCGGAAATCAGGGCTTGATAAATGTCTACCGAATTGATGAAATCCCCAAGTCCTTCCCTATCTCTCTTTTGCACACTTCCTATGACATTAGTGTTACCTTCTGAGTGCCAGCTCATATTTGCCTTGCTCCACCCAAGACTTCCTTTGAAGTTGAAACATTAAGAAAATTAGTAAATTTATACTTTTTTGCTATCTCCTTTTTAAACAGGATTGGTTAAATGAAAACCATTTACCTATATGTTAATATGGGTAATTAATTACGAGTAGTTAATATGCTTCAAAAACAGCCATCTCATTAAAAAACAAAACACCAAAGGTTGAAATAAATTAATTTTCACGGTGACAACAAATTTAAGTGTAATTAGGTTGAAGCTACTATGTGTAAATTAATTCTTGGCACCGAATTTGATCTCCCATTCTTTATGAATGCCATCAGCTTGTAACTCCTGACCAATTTGGCAATGTCTCTAAATGATGCACAATTAAAACTGTCCTTGGGGAAGAGGAGGTCCTAAAGGTGTAATAAAACCATTTACAAGTATATCATAAAACAGCCAGTGGTATACCTTCCCACTGTCTCTCACGTATAAACGTAAGGAGCTTTCTAGATTGTGCTGACTCACAGGCAGACACAGCTAGACTTTTTTTTTCAAAGGTTAGGAAAGGATCTCCAAGCTGAGCTTGTCAGCTCTGACACCTGACTCCATTCAAGAACCCGATGCCTCCCTAATCGATCGGCTGCAAGCAGTCATCGGAGGCTGAGCAACAGGGGAGCCCCAAGGCCCCTGTCTAAAGGAGTTCACATAGTACCACAGACGCTGCCCTGGGTGGCCTACCTTTACTTTTGCCCCTGAGGTCAACCTGGGAGGAAGGGACAGCTGGGAAGGGGTAATGTCCCCTTTCCACGGGCAGCATTCTCAAGGGCGGGGATAGGAACTGTCCCAGGTCATGACCATTGGCAGTTACGAACAAGGAAGGAGCTGGAGCTCTTCCTCCTTGGGCTCTCGGCCTGGTCCCAGACACCCCGGGTCCTGCACGCCCCTTGCAGGAGCGGTCGCCCCCTTGCAGCAGCGACGGCCCGGGAACCCCAGCCCCTCCGGCAGCATGGCTTCCCCTCCCGACCCCCGCCCAGGCCGCGCCGCCCACTCCCGCACATGCGCACCTCTGGAAGACCCCCGAGTCCAGGGCCGCACGCAGGACCCAGCCAATGAGCGGGACCCCCGCCAGGTGCTTAATGTTCTTCAGGGGGATGCCTTTGCTGCCGCCCCGGGCCAGAATCAGGGCCGCCAGGTGCGGGGGCTTCTCCACCCCTCGGCCCTGGCCGCCGCGGGAGTTGCGCTGCAGCTTGGGCGGCCGGCCCCGGGACGGTCGCCCCCGCGGGTTGGAGACGGAGGTGGCGGCCCCCTTCTCCACCGAGTCCATCTTCCTCCCACGCCTTCTCCCCAGCTTCTCCACATCCGGGAGCTAGTCCCTCGCCACCTCAGCTCGGCGCCGCCCGATCCCCGCCCGACCGCTCGCGCCGGCGACTGCCCCGAGCCCCGCCCCGAGCCCCGCCCCCCGCGCGGCACGCCGGGAATTGTAGTCCTCGGCCTCCCCGCGCGAGGAGGCCGAGCAGGCTGGGGTGAAGGCACCGAAACCTAAGGCAAGAAGAGACAGCCCAGAGATTTTGGGGGGACGTGCAGTTTCTGGGGCGCTCGACAGTGTCTGGAGATTTCCAAAATAAGCAAAATAGATTACTGACCTTTTGCTGAAGAACATCCCCACTTAAAAATTATAGTGCGTTTCCTGCTGCACACCCTGATGCACCCTAACACGGATGAATTTCACATTTTAAAATGGATATTTTAAACATCCATCTTTTTTCAATGCTTCTGACTCATTTTTTCCAAGAGATTACTGACCACCTCATTCAAATATCCTACAGGCACCTTAAACTCAACATTTTAAACACTCAGCTCTCCACGTGGATTCAAACTGCTTCTATCTCTGCACTTTTCCATCCACATCACTGTCTACCTAGCTGCAGAAGCTAGGAAGTCAACCTTACTATTCACCTTTCGTGTAGTGGACACCGGTTTTTGCTTTTTGGATTTTTTCCTGCTAAAAATTCTTTTCTTTTAGGGATTGTTGCCTCCCTCACCCAATGAGGTTTTCACTCACATTCTTTGCCTTGTAGTGGTGGTTGTGTAACCCAAACTGGTCGGTCTAAGTACCCCATCTCCCTGAACACAGTTGTGTTCTAGGGACAGACATCTGACCGGGCAGAAGCCATTGGAGTCCTTTCCAGAGACTCTTGGAAAGAAAGGATCTTTCTCATGCTGAGATTTTGGGTGCTAAGGACCTTCTAAACCTGAATTCTCAGGGTAGGGGCAGGGCAGGGGATAAGCGGGCTTTGCTCTTCTGAAATGGGTTGGGAGACTGATGTTCACACTGAGAAAATCAAGACCAAGACACATAGTATAGGGACAAGAGAGAAAGAGCCCCGATGGCATCATTTAAACCTCTTGATCCAGCCCTTTAGGAGTCACACACACACACACACACACCCCTCTCTATTTTTTTATATAGATTTTTAAGCAAGTATTTCTGACCTAACACACATTTTGTATTTCATCACTTTTGCAAGCCTATATCAGGAAGTAGAAAGCCTCCTTACCTATCCCAGGCGAAGGCTAAATACATCCAGAAAGAATGGATTGCGGTGTATTGCCTTGCCTTCTCAGGGAAGGTAAAAGGCCTTTGTGTCTCTCAGGTCTTGGGTTTTTCTGAAGGGGTCAGAAAAAGCCTTCAATATTTTGGGTCCTAGGAGAGGTACTGGACACTTTACCTCTCCTTGTCTGGGAAGCAGCTGATGGCCCAGCCCTTCATGGGACTGGTGCCGGGAGAAGGTGTTTCATGCACACATGGGGTGGACAGCTGTGGCGGCCATCAATGCCATGCCTGGAGAAGGGGGACAGGCTCTAGGAGCCATCCCCACACTGCAGGACAAGGGGACAGACAACTTGCCCCATCTCACACTGGCTCTTTGAATAGGACCTTTGCGGTTGCTATGCTTCAGAGACAATGACACTGAACTTTTGGTAACTATGCAAGGACACCTACTTCTTCTTACACACCAAAAACTCCTTACTCCTCTCTGCCCCAATAACAACCTTAGTTCTCTCTAATAGTTGCTGTTCTCCACAGTATTTCCCTAGAAGCCTGTAAATCCTGGTTGATCACTGACACCTCAGTAGTTTGACTCCTGGGACACATTGATGTCCTCCAAGCTGGGAATAGACCAAGTGGCACCACTATTACTTATCAAATGCCATTATAGCAATTCGCATAAATTCCAGAAGACTGCAGACTCCCCTAGGATAGGAACTGTTCCTTCTTTGTAATTTTCTTATCTAGAACAATGCTTGGGTCACAGTACTGCGCAGTAAACATTGCTGAACTAGGTCTCATATCATTTTTTCAGTCTCTCCCCACATGTACTTTTTTATATAGTTGCAATCTTATGATAATAAAGAATTTTGTATTCTTTGTGTTGTTACAGCACCATTTTAGTTAGCCCTGACAATTGGCTAATCTCAATCTTGGGTTGGGGGGGGCGCAAAAGAGGAGACAGAGAAACACAGAGAGGGGAGTTGATAGTAAAAGTGGAAGGTGATGGATCTAGTTCAATACATGGCACACAGAAGTTTGAAATTTTTTTTTTCAATGAAATTAGAGTATACTTAAGGTGGGATTTTGTGTGTGTGTGTGTGTGTGTGTGTGTGTGTGTGTGTTTGTTTTTGTTTTTGTTGTCTAAAAAGAGAATGACTGTGCCAGGAAGAGGAATAGAAAGTGTTATCTTTTCTCTGCCTTTGGATTACTTTGGAGGAATAATATAAAGTGCTGTCAAAGCAAATATTTGGAGTCATCCTTCCTTTAAAGATGAGTGTGAAATATTGTTGCCAAAGAATAATTCATTCATATTTATAGTAAAAGAATATATCTTTATATTATCTCTTGTTTTATGATTTTGTATAAGAACAAACTCGGTACACCGAGGAGTCACTTCATTGAGTCACTCATTTGTTCATATTTATTGCATTCCACAAGCCAGGCTCTGCACTACACTTCAGAAATACCAAGTCACGATGAGCAAGACAGGGAGCTTAGCTTGATGACAGAGACACAGGCAAACCATGGAAGAGTGTGGTCTGAGCTGTAATAGAGGTGTATGTGAGGAAGGCAAGCACAGGGGAGAAGTATTCAGGCTAGAATGTGATTTTTTTTTTTTTTTTTGAGACAGTCTTGCTCTGTTGCCCGGGCTAGGGTGCTGTGGCATCAGCCTAGCTCCCAGAAACCTCAAACTCCTGGGCTCAAGCAATCCTCCTGCCTCAGCCTCCCGAGTAGCTAGGACTACAGGCATGTGCCACCATGCCCGGCTAATTTTTTTTCCATATATATTTTTAGCTGTCCAGATCATTTCTTTCTATTTTTAGTAGAGACAGGGTCTTGCTTTTGCTCAGGCTGGTCTCAAACTCCTGACCTCGAGCAATCCTCTTGCCTCGGCCTCCCAGAGTGCTAGGATTACAGGTGTGAGCCACCGTGCCTGGCCTAGAATGTGATTTTTGTTGGCTAAGATGACTCTTGAAAGGCTTTAGAGTACAAGAATGTTCTAGGTTAGGAGAACAGCCTTGCGGAAGGCACTGAGGAATGAGACTACATGATAACTTGGGAGACTTGAAGTAGGTCGCTATGACTGAAGCAGAAGACATTTGTTGGTTAGCAGCAAAAGATGAGAATGGAGAGGAGCACGAGGGCCAGATTACAGCACATCAAGGTCTTACGAGCTCAGCCTTGTCGAGGAAGTTATGGAGAGCAGGATGTGACTTGATTCACTTCATTCATTCTTTCAACAAATCGATATTGCATGACTACTGTGTGTCAGGTACTTTCCTGGGCACTGAAAATATATCGAGGTGATGCAAAGTACTCAAATTCTGGATATATTTTATAGGCATAGTTAATAGGATTTTCTGACAGACCAGGTGAGGCAGTGAGAGAAAGAGAGATGGGTTTGACACTGGCATCTTTGGTCTGACCATTCATAAGAGGGAGTTGTTATTCACTGAGATGGAAAAAGGCTATAAAATAACCAAATTTGGGGGACAGAATTAGGAATTCTGTTTTATAAATGCCACGTTCGAGACACCTATTAGACATCCAAAGGGATGTAAACTGTGGTCTGTTAAATGAATTGGCCTGGAGTTCACAGGAGAGGTCTAGGATAGAAATATAACTTTGGAGCTATCGGTATATAGACACTATTCAAGCCATAGGACTAGATGAGAATGAGAGGTGATGTTAGAGAGAAAAGGGAAGAAACCAGAGGAGACCAGCTAGGATGAAAATGTTAGCAGAAAAGAAGTCCAAAGACTGAGCCCTGGTGTTCTCCACCATGTAGAGGTTAAGGAAATGAGAAGAAGACGGCAAAAGAAACCAAGATAGAATGCAAAACAGAAGGGAAACCAGTATGGTAGCCTGAAATCTAAGTGAACAAAAGTGTTGGAAAGAGGCAAAAGTGATCAATTATATCAAAGGCTGTGATTGCCATTGTGAAAGTTATCAATGCCAAAATGAAGTCACTTATATCTAACCCTAATAAAACGGAGTCAGGAGGCCATGGGAGAAGGGCAATCATACACTATGCCTATACCAAAAAATACCACCAGAATTTTTTTTCAAACTGCAGCTCGCTACGTGAGTCACACAGGACAGCTGGCCAGACAAGTGCAGCTAGCTGCTTGTACAAGAAAGAATGCTTGCCTGAGATACTGCCTCCACTAATGAGCTTGTGTCAACTCCTGCAATAAGCCCCTATAACCAGTGCTTTCTTTGTTTTAGAGCAACTTACATGAACTTCTCTCTTTTGTCTTTAAATGCTTCCCCTTCAACCTCCCCAAACGTGCCTAGGATCCATCTCAGCATGCGTACCCGGCTTGCAATTCCCTCCTATTCCCAAATAAGCTCTCTCTTTGGAGAGTGTGGCTCTCTCTGTTGTTATTTTAGATTGACATCATGTAAGAGAAAGAATACATTGTCCTGTGTTGTATTTAGGAATGTGGACTCATGGTGATCTTAAGAAAAGTAGGTCCACTGGCTTGGTGGTGGCAAAAACCGGATTAGGGTGAATTGTAGAGGGAATGGGAGAAGGGAATGTGGAGATCTCGAGTAGAGACAACTGTAGAGTTTTGGTGTAAAGAAAAAAGAGGAGAGAAAGTAGGTGAAGGATTAAGTGTGAGGCAAAAGAGTTGTTTTGGGTTTTCTTAAGAAGTGGGAAATATGTGACTTTGCATATTGATAAAAATAGTCCAGTAGAGAGGGAGAAATTAATGATACAGAGGACAGAGGGAAGAATTGCTGAAGCCGTTTCCTTGATTAGACCACAGGTGATGTGATCTAATTCTAGGTAGAAGGACTGGTTTAGCTGGTAACAGAAGATAAACTTTAAATGCACGCAACTATGGAACTAGCTCCTCAAATACTAGATTTAAGGTTACCAAAACCAAAGAAGGTTCTACCTAGCCTTGACAAAATGGATGCTTCTGGAATAAGACCCTGCAATATGGTGAATTAAAAATGTTCACCACTTTGATGATGTTAATGGATAATGGCCATTTTCTAGAGGGATCTGATCATACTCACAGTTAACATTTATTGAGAACTTGTGTGCCATTCAGACTGCTGAGCTTTCCATGTATTATCTCACTTCATCCCTGAAACAACCCTTAACTACTTAACATCATATCCAATTGCAGATAAGAAAACTGAGCCTCCTTTAGAGATGTTTGACCCCTACTGGGAGTCCCACAGCTGGCAAGTGGTCAAGAATAGATTTGAATGCAGAGTCCTGAACTCTAGAAGCTGTGTTCCAGGCCCTTATGCTATGAGAGCCAGTCTTGAATGATTTAGTAGTTAAAGACTGACTTGATGGGGAGAGGAAAGGACACAGGCATCCACCCTGATGTAGAACACATAGGATCTAGTAATAGATGTCTCTATAGCATGTTCTCTTCTCTTCGGTAGATGGGGCACTTGGGCAAGATAGTAGAAAAGGTATGGAAACCATGAGGCTTTAGGAGTGAAGCCAAGAGGGAAGCTAGCGCTGATAACACCAAGTGCTTCCCCAAACTACTTTTTGAAAGGGAGCTGATAGAGAATTCCACTGTTCACTGCACACTTGCTGTAGAGGCACTAAGGCTGGAATAGGGTGGAAAGAAAGTGTTCCAATTGGGATCACCTAGGAAGTAGAGACACAAAAGTGTAGCCCCTGATCCAGGATGAAGAGAGTAGGTCATCTGACCATATCTTTGTCCCCAGATGTTGCCTTGAGCAGAAGACAGTTGCTAGCCCCAAGTCACACAGCCAAATCAACAGGGCCATTGCTGAAGGAGCTCGTGTTGGAGAAGAGGAGGCTCTGGACAGAGGTGAGTTATCTATGGAGGTTGTCACAAAGTTGCCCAGTGTCCCAGCTCACTTGCACGTCTCCTGCTGTGCATGGGAACGGGACTGGATAGCTTCGCTTCTTTGAGGCATGTAGGAGTCTATGACCTTGGGACGAAGCCAGAAGTCCCAAAGTGCCTGAGCTAACACATTGTCCCTTTCTCGGACTAGCACAATGTGATACATGAGCAGGGTGCAGATCTTTGCAGGGGACTAAAAGATTCTACAGGGGACACAGTGTCTCCTACGCGTGCATTGTGCTCAATGGCCTATGTGTTCAGATATTCCCTTGACCTTGGGAAAATTACTTATCCTTTGTGAGTCTAAATTTTCTCATCTGTCTCATAGATATGATAATAATAATGACCACATCATAAGGCTGTTTTGAGGACTAAGTGACAATGCATAAAAAGCATTTGAGCATAGTGAATAGCATAGGATAGGAGTCCAACAAATGGAGTTATTAAAATATTTGTGTAGCAGCACAAAAAGGTTAGCTTAGGAGCAGATGAAAAATATCATATTTTATAAGAAGGTAGGTGTTGTTTTGTTTTGTTTTGTTTTGTTTTGCATGATACCTAGAGAGGCTTTTTGGGTAAAAAGGTGAAGGCGGGGGCCCAGATGAGCTGGAATTACAGCATTTTAAGATATTTTCTATGCCATGCTGTGCTGTGCTGTGCTGTGAACACCTCCATGCCTTCTAGCTGGAGTCACCTCCCCACACCCCTCTGTTTGAACCGGGATCTGGGTTAGAGGAGTGCCGTCCTCAGGGCCAAGTATAGCATGTGGGAAAGCGTGCTAAGGGGGATGCACAAGGTACCAGAGGTAAAGTGGGATTGTGAACACGGCAAAAGCAAGAAGTCAGACCTAGTGATGAGCAGGAGGAGTGTAAGCCTCCCAAGAGTCCTCTGAGAAACTGGGAGGGATAATGGCTATCCAATAGTATGTAATGGTCTGAAGAATTTACATAGAAGAATTTAAAGAAATTTTATTTAAATTTTGAGGTACAACGAAACCACAGAAGGCTCAAGGACTTTAAGGACTAATACATAACTGGTACTTAGGTTGCAGTTATTACTAGCTTGATTCCAAACTTAATCATGTTGGTGAATGATTGGCAAAAATGGTGGTGGGTCTTGAAATACTAAATTATCGTTGTTTTCATGAAGGCATTTGGGTTTTGTTGAAGGACAGTGCAATAGGCTGAATAATGGCTCCCTGGAAATGTCCAAATTTTAATCCCCAGAACCTGTGAATGTGTTACCTTACATGGTAAAAGAAGCTTTGCAGAGTCAATCCAGTGAGGGATCTTGAGATGAAGAGATGATCCTGAATTATCTAGATGAGGCCAATGTAATAACAGGGGTCTTCATAAGAGGGAAGTAGGTGCGTCACAATCAGAGAGAGAGGATGTAAAAACATAATTGAAGAGGAAGGCAGGTGCTATGCTGCTGGCTTTGAAGACAGAGAAAGGAGCCATGAACACCGAGGCATGCAGGCAGAATCTCAGACCTGGAAAAGGCAAGGAAACGAATGTCCCCCAGAGTCTCCGGAAAGCAACGCAGGCCTGATTTTGGACTTCTGGCCTGTAGAAGTGTAAAATAATAAATTTGGCTTGTTTTAAGCCACTACATTTGTAGTACTTTGTTACAGCAGCAATAGGAAACTTACCCAGAGAGGGAGTTTTGAATATTTGGGCCAAAGAGGGGAAGTGTAGAGGAAGTGAGTGAGTGTGGTGTTTGTTCTCTGCCAGGCTTTATGGGCTGGCATCTGGGCCCTGTGAAAGGAAGAGCTGTTGACGGGAGGAGAAGCAGCTGTGGTCCTGTAGGACTGTAGTCCCCAACCTGGGGCCACTGACCTCTACCGGATCTGGGGCCTGTTAGGAACCTGGCCGTGCAGCAGGAGGTGAGGGGTAAACAGTGAAGATTCATCTGTATACAGCCGCTCCTCATTGCTCGCATCACCGCATAAGCTCTGCCTCCTGTCAGATCATCAGGCGTTAGATTCTCACAGGAGTGCGAACCCTACTGTAAAGTGCATATCCGAAGGATCCAGGTTGCGTGCTCCTTGTGAGAATCTAATGCGGATGATGTGAGGTGGAGCTGAGGCGGTGATGCTAGTGCTGGGGAGCGGCTGCAAATACAGATTATCATTAGCAGAGAGGTCTGATTGCACAATGAATGTGATGCGCTTGAATCATCCTGAAACCGTGGTCCCCTCTTCCCCATCTGTGGAAAAATTGTCTTCCATGAAACTGGTCCCTGGTGCCAAAAAGGTTGGGGACTGCAGCTGCAGGGGACTTTGAGGGATGCGGGCAAAAGCAACAATGTTCAGGCTCTGTATGAGAAGGTAGGAGACAGAGCAGGGAAAGGGGAGGGCTAGCCCCGCTCCCAGGCTAAGCGGTTTCTGCTCTGTTAGTGGCTGTTCCAAGCAGAGAGAAGCTTCAGGGTCCAGGATGCCTAGGGAGGCGAGGCCATCAGGAGAGCCAGCAATGTCACTGACAGAATAGTGCCTGTTTGGAGAAATGCTAGATATCCCTGAAGACTCCTTGAAAAACTTGACGGACAGTCAGTTTGAATTATCGTTTCTCTTCCTTCATTTGTGGGGCCTGGAGGAACTTGGATTACAAAAGGGTCCTAACTGCAGTCTTCAGAATCCTGATACGTATTGCCAAATGGTTTCTAGGATTTATTTACAACATTCCCAGGGAAAGGCACTTGCAGCAGACCTCTTCAAGGTGGACTGTATTAAGAGACCGCAAATCAAAAGGGTAAGGATATATTCTGACCGCTAGGTGGCCCCATTCCCATGGACTGGAGGATTTGTTTAATGACCTCTGTGCCACAGGGGCTTTTAACACATCCTAATGGTTTGCTAGAGCAATAACCTGGGTAGACAGTAGGCACTGGGTACGACTTTTTTTTTATTTGTTTGTTTTACAGGGTTATATTAATTCAGAGCCTCCTTTTTTTTTTTTTTACTCTCCCTTTTACTTACAAGTGTTTGTCCACCTGCACCACGAACAAGGCCTTCTCTATGAAGTCACATTGTTCTCTGTTACCTAGGAGGCTTGAGATGTGGAAGAGAAAAACACTGAAATTCTCCTTTTACAAAGATTTAATATTTTTTCTTCTTCTGAGCAGGATGGAAGGGTAGAATATACAAGGATTTAAGTGTTTTTCACTTTAAATGTTGTTGGCTATAATATACTCATCCACTTCCACCAACAAACATTTATTAAGGGCCTATTCTGAGCAAAATACATTTAGTAAGCATCGTGGTGGTTATATAAAATTTTTAAGAACCTACAGCTCTAACTGTAAACAACCTTAAGATTTCATGAAGGAGAACAGATACGTAAATTATTAAGTATGACTTGTGGGGAATAAATTGTATAATGTAACTGGCTTCGATCTTGATGCGTTCAACCATCAGACATTCTTTATTTTGATACTTGATACACTGTCACTTCCTTTCACTAGTATTTATAATAGTATCACACTAGGAAAACGTGTTTGACTTTCCAACAACTGACAAAATGAAATTTTGAAACACAGCCATTTTAAATCTGGCTTCCATATTTTCAGACATAAGAGAAATGAAAAGTATCCATAAAATTGATCTGAAATATATTAGAAAGTCCAGGAAATGGGAAAAATGGAGAATTTTACTATGTTCTCTTAATGACTAATGAAAAATAAAATGGAAATAAATTAAAGCCATCGTAACAGGAAAATATTTTGAAAATACTGATAATATTTGAAAAATGCTAATATAGCCTCCCTATTATCTGTTCTTCCCACTGTTTGGGCAGCAGGTTTTGCTTTGTTTTGTTTCCTAAGTGCTGAGATTTGAGATAACAGTCCTGTTCATTATATTCTGTTATCGTTGGTCTATAAGAGGCTCCCCGTGAGGTTGTTTTTCCCTTTCATTCTTACTCCCCACTTGCTTTCTCTTCCCAATCATAGACGCTTACCCTGTGTTTCATGTATGTCCTTGGCTATGTATGTATGTGTGGATATAACTTTGATTTGTAGATGTATTTTAAATGTTTTATGTACTAAAAGAAAGTTCTTTTTTTTTTTTTCACTTACTTAAGTTTGTTCAGAATGGCTCCGTAGGTAGAAGGAGGAGAGCAAAAATTACTAGCTAAACTTGAACACTCCAAAAGCAGAAAGGACCGATGCTCTGTGCCTAAGCAGAGACGGGGAAAATGGTGAGATCCCACAGCTGGCTGCTGCCACTGTGTTGTCAGAAGCGGGAGAGAAGAAATGTTTCCAGAGTGTGCATGTGTTGGCAGAGGGCCCTGAGAGAGCCAGATAGTGTTTCACTATTGGTGCAATGTGGGGCACAGCCAGGTGATTTTTCAGTGTCCTGGAAAGTAACCTGGAGTGTAAGGGCCGTGACCTCCCAAGTGTCCTGTGTCTCCGGAGAAGCAGCAAAGAGAGAGCCTGTGTGTGTGTCAGTTGTAGCCAGGCTCATAGCCCATGTTCTCATAGTCATGGCAAAGAGGATGCAGTGGTGACCTGCATAGATACACAACAGAGGCCAAATTGGAACGCAGAGTGTGGCAGCAGAAGCCACAATAGATAGACTGCAAATGGCCAAGAGCGGATGTTTCAGCCTTATTCTTTCACATTACATAAGGCCCCCAGAATTTTCGCTTTACCCCAGGGGTGAAGGAGGCCATGCAATTGGTTGAGATTTTCTTGTTTACATTGTGGAGTTGCAGAAGGCACTGGGTAAGCAGCTGTGTAAGCAGGCATGATGGAGCAAGCGTAAGAAAATCTCCTTGAATTGCATCTGGGCTTTCCGTCCTGAAGAGCAGCACAGGAGGAGAGTACCTGAAAGAAGAACTCCATCTAAACTTCAGAGAAAAGTCGTTGTCTTAACCTTAAAGCAAACTTGTTGAACCCATTTATTAGCCTCTAATGGTTTTTTAGTGAATTTCTTTTGATTTTCCAAATGCTGTACAGGATGCTCTGAGAATAGAAAATTTTACTACTTCCTTTCAATCTGGATCCTTTTTTTTTTTTTTTTTTTTTGAGACAGGGTCTTGTTCTGTTGCCCAGGCTAGGATGCAGTGGTGTCATTATAGTTCACAGCAACCTCAAACTCCTGGGCTCAAGTGATCCTCCTGCCTCAGTCTCCCAAGTAGCTGGGACGACAGGTGCACACCACCACATCTGGCTAACTTTTCTATTTTTAGTAGAGATGAGGTCTCGCTCTTGCTCAGGTTGGCAATCTGGTTACTTTTTATTTCTTTTACTTGCACGGTTGCCATGGTTTGAACCTCCAGGCTGAAGATAAATTGTGAAAGCAGACATTTTTGTCTTATCTTAGGGGGAAAGCTTTCACTCTTTTACCATTAAATATGGTATAGCTGTGTCATTTTCATAGACAGCCTTTACTAGTTGAGGAAGTCCCCTTCTATTCTTAGTTTGAGTGTTTGTGTCATGAAAGGGTACTAGATTTTTGCTGCATCTATTTAGATGATCATGTGTCTTTTGTCCTATGTTATATTAATATTGTATATTACATTGATTTCGGGGGATGTTAAACCAAAGTTGCATTGCTAGGGTAAATTCCAGTTCACCATGGGGTATAATCCTTTTTATATTACTAGATTTGGTGCCCTAGTTGTAGTAGGCTGAAAAATGCTCCCTCCCCAAAAGATATTCATGTCCTAATCCCTGGAACCTGTGACTGTTACCTTATAGGACAAAGAGTTTGCAGATGTGATTAAGTTAAGGATCTTGAGATGGGGACACTACCTAGGATCATCCAGGTGTGCTTTATATGTATTCACATGTCCTTATAGAATAGTGACAGAAGGAGATTAAAGACAAGAGAAGGCAACGAGACCAGATCAAAGACATGGAGAAAGGTATTAGAGTGATATGGCCACAGGCCAACGAATACTGGCTGTCACCAGAAGCTGGAAGGGACAAAGAATGGATTCTCTCCTAGAGTTGCCGGAAGGGAAATACCTATGATACCCTGATTTTACAACAGTATGAAAGCAGCTTCTGGTGAGAGACCTGTGTGTATTTTTTTTTTTTTCAGGTTTCACCGTAGGCGATTACAAAGGCTTTATCTGGCAGACCTCATGGGAGAAAGCTGTCCTCCCCAGCCCAGGCTTGGTGCACAGCCAGTGTATTGCAGTCTCTGAAAGGAGTTGCAATGGAGGACTCGGGCCGCTTTGGCCAGTCATGCTCTTTGTATATTTGTATCCCTAGACATGGCACTTTCATTCCTAGGTCTCTTTGTCTGACACCGTCCCAAGAGGTCTTCTTCAGATGTCTCTGCTAAGGTATCCTCATATGTGTACAGGAAGGAAGGACAGGAAAACTTTGAAGACACTTTTCCCCACTCTGATGCAGCACCTGGTACCTTCCTACTCCTAGTTCTTTCTCCTTGGCCTCCCTCTGATCCAAGGGTTGGTAAAACTGCCAGAGCCTTCTATTTGGGTCTCTCTCAACAGTGAGATGACCGCCACATCTATGCTGATCCATCTGACCCCCAAAAGGGTAGCGTTCTACAGGGGAAGTGGAACGGGAGAGCTGATGCTTCTTCTGGTGTTAGAGTCTTGCTCATAACATCGCAGTAAGTGGTTAAAGCCTTAACTCTTACACTTTTGGCTAGTTGCTTTAAGCAGTTACTCTGACACCTGGCAGATAAACTCTCTCTCTTTCCAGCTTGGCTGAGCTCCTGACACGATGAAACTGATTTTGGATTTCTGGCAGCCAGAATTCTGAGAGAGTAAATGTTTTTTGTTTGTAGCCACCAAGTTTGTGGTAATTTGTTACAGCAGCCATAGGAAACTAATACACTGGTATTTTGTTGAGAATTTTTGTTTTTATACTCAGACAGTATATTGGTCTCTAGTTTTCTAGTGATATCTTGCCTGTTTTTGTTATCAGAGTAATGCTGCCTGCAGAGAATGAGTTGGGAAGTTTTCCTTTCTCTTCTATTTTTTTTTTTGTTTGTTTGTTTGAACAGTCTCTGAGTAATTGATGCTAATTCTTCTTCAAATGTTTAGTGGAACTTACCCATGAGGTCACCCAAACTTGACTTTTTCTTTGTAGAAAGATATTATTACAAATTCAATCTCTTCAGTTGTTTTAGGTTTATTCAGATTTTCTATTTCCTCTTGAGTCCCTTTTGATATTTTGTGTCTTTCTAGAATTTGTTCATTTAGGTTATCTAATAGATTTTGGTCATTATTCTTTTCATTATTGCCTGTGATAGTTTTTGTTCAGACTTCAGCAACCACTAAATAAGGTCTCCATAACCTCCCATGCAAACATGCTTGTGTTTCTAAAGATTATTCAAATCCAGAAACTTTACGAGGCTATTTCATGGTGTTGATTGCTTTCCTGAAAAGATTCACGTCCTCTTTTATTTCAGGAAATTTTTTAAAAATGTACAGTTGACTCTTGAACAACACAGGGGTTAGGGGTGTAATTGCCACACACAGAGTAAAAAATCTGAGTATAACTTTTGACTCCCCAAAAACTTAACTACTAATAGCCTACTGTTGACCAGAAGCCTTACTGATAACATAAACGTCAATTAACACATATTTTGTCTTTATATGTATTATATACTATATTCTTACCATAAAGCAAGCTGGAGAAAAGAAAATATTATTAAGAAAATCATAAGGAGAAGAAAATATATTTACAATTCATTAAGTGGAAGTGGATCATCATAAAGATCTTCATCCTCGTCATCTTCACACTGAGTAGGTTGAGGAGGAGGAGGAGGAGGAGAAGGAGGAGGAGGGCTTGGTCTTGCTGTCTCAAGGGTGGCAGAGGCAGAAGAAAATCTGTGTGTAAGTGGACCCACACAGTTCAAACCCATGTTGTTCAAGGGTCAACTGGAGTTTCAAATATATGTTCTGTTCTATCGAAGTTTTATTTAAGGTGGGAATTTCAATGATGTGTGTTACCTGCCTTTACCTTTTGTCAGTTTCTATAACTTTTCTGCAATCATTTTTAACTCTTCATTTTCATTGAATTTTGTGGGCTCCCCTTATTTTTATCTTCTGTGTCACTCACTGCATTGTTATTAACACCTATTCCCCTTGTGCTTCTTTCAACTCACATTTGTTCAGGAGATGATTTTGTTTCCGCTTCTTTTGTGATTTCTCCCAGCCTTTATTTTATCTCTGTTTCCTCATTAAATCTTTGCTGAGTTGCTGGATCTGTGTTCCTTATTTTTGTTTCTTTCCCATAAAGGCAAATGCTTCATTAAGATTTTATCATTTATATTAAATATCTGGTGAGAATTTTTATTTACTGCTTGGCAACATTATTCTGGTGAGTGTCCCTAATATGTCAGTTGATTTTCCTGTTCCTATCATCTCCTCCCTCTCATTCTCATTTTTTTCCTCCTAGTATCTTTATGGGGATCCTGAACAGATTTCCTTCTTGTTATCCATCACTGAAACAGGTCAATTCCTCCAGATATTTACAGGAATTTGGGGGAGTGAGAGAAGACCAAGGTTTTGTGGCAAAATAGCTGGGTAGGGAACCTAAGTTTTGTTTGTTTCTTTGACAAAATCAAGTCTGTCCCCCACTGCTACAGAGAAAACCTGCTTCTGCAAAAATGGCTCCTTTGTGGGATTCCTCATTTTGTTTTGCTTGCACCACTATTTGGAAAGAAACTCAATTCTTATAGTTAGTGCATGCTTCTTCTTCCTACCATTGCAGACCAAGGACATAGAATTTTTTGCATCTTATAGTGTGACCCTCTGTTTCATGAAATGTACTTTTGTTCTGACTCTTTCTGAGATGAACAGCCACAGAATTTTTTTTTTTCCTCTGCTTCTTTGTAAGCATTTGCCTGCTTGATCTTCACTGCTTTTGAAAGCTCTTTTACCTATTTTATGATTTGGAGTTTTAACTGTCTCGTAGTCTTGCCCAAAATATCTTTAGTGCTTTTGTTTCTCTTTTTGCTCATTGCTTTTGGATGATTTCCAGAAAAAGTCAGAAATGACAATTCTATGCCACTATTTTGAAACAAGATATCTCTTTCTTGAATTTGGACATTTCTGGGCCTTGCTATTTAATTTTTTTCTCTTCTCTCACTTTACAATTTTCTTCTTTGTAGATTTATCTGCGCTCACAGTTTCATCTAAAGGAATGACTATTAAATTGTCATCTCTTCCTTGCTTCTGTCCTGTGATTATTCTCCTTTTTGCCTATTGTCAGCTTCACATAGATATTTCTGAGAAACTTCTGATATTATTGCCCTTCTCTATACTTTTATGTCAATGGCACCAGAGTTCTCCTAGCTAATCTGGCTGAAAATCCTGGAATCATATTTGACGCCTCTTTTTGTCCATTCTATATTTAAAATATCTCTTACCTCATTGTCTCTTTTTTATTTCCACTGATCACATCCTAGTCTGGACTCCACACCTGAATACCTCCAACTATTATTCTTGGTTGCTTATCCAATTAGCCTGTTTACTGTACCAGCTAACTTCTTTAAGTACATTTGACCATGTGACTTCCTTCCTCGAAACCCTCTCTGATTCATCAGCACAAATAGTGTAATCTCTTTAACCTTCCATACACTGACATCCAAGCTTTCCACTGACATAAAATTATTTGTTGTTTTCTAAAAATACTCTTCATTCATTGATTCTGTAACTATGTTTACCTTTTGTGTTTTTCCTGGTAGATCTATTTCTTCATCTCCATTTGCTGATGTAATTGCTAGTTTTCACAGTTCTGCTTTTTGAGAACAATTTTTAAATTTTTTTGACAAATTGTAATTGTATATAATTATGAGGTACACAGTGGTGTTATGATATGTGTATACAGTGTGGAATCATTGAATCATGCTAATTCAGGGTTCTGCTTAATGAAGGACTTTCAAAATACCCATTTGCAAATCGCTTCTTTCCTGACACTCTTATTATTCTTTTTTGTATTTATTTGTTGTACACATCATTGAATGTCATGCATGTGTCTGCCTTCCTCATTACTTTGTCATTTCCTGAAGGACAGAAGCCAAGCCTTTTTAAGCTTATATTAATCATGTCATATAACACTCTTGCAGGGTGGACACCATTCCTTGATTTGAATTTAAATGCTATGCTAATAGATATTTGTAGTGTATCCTAGTGACTACATATATTTGACTTTCAATATGTTTGCATTAAAATAATTTGACTATTTTAGATATATATTCAAAATGTTTTAATATATGACTGAATATATGTCTGAGATATATATCTCAAATAATATAAAATTGTTTGAGACACACACATGTATAAAACCAATTTATATATATACATATATATAAAACCAAAGAATTTTACCTTTATATAGTTTATATTTGTTTTGTTCCATTATGGCTGCTATAACAAAATACCATAAATGTGGAGGCTATAAACAACAGAAATTTATTTCTCACCCTTCTGGCAGCTGGGAAATCCAACATCAAGGAGTCAGCAGATTCACTGTCCAGTAAGGACCATCTTCGTGTTAATAGAAGGACTTCTCACTGCATCCTCACGTATTGGAAGGCTTATTCATGACCTAATCACCTCCCAAGGGTTCTACCTTTTAATATATCATCACATTGGTGATTAGTATTTGAACATCTGAATTTTGAGCAACACAAATATTTGACTGTAGTGATATTTAATTTATAATAATTTTGGTAATTTAAAGGAATAAATCTGTATCTATTTAAAGATTTTTATAAGTTTGATTTTACTAATGTAATATCTTTTAGTATTTCTTTTAATTTAATTATATAATAAGTAAAAAAAGCCCCGAGATCTACCTTCCCTTTTTTTTTTTTTGAAAAATTTGTGAGGCTGAGGCTTTTTTGTTCTATTTTCAGACCCTTAGTGAAGTAGGTGTGGCCCACTCACATTGGTGAGGGCAGTGTTGTTTACTCAGTCTATCCATTCAAATGATAACCTCTTCTGGAAACACCCTCATAGACACACCCAGAAATAATGTTTTACCAGCTCTCTGGGCATTCCTTAGCCCCATCAAGTTAACACATAAAATTAACCATCACAAACCCACCTCTTGTCAACTTAACATCCATATACATCTCCTTAACCTGTACTTAATCTCCAAATAAAGGTAATAACACGGTCATAATTTTACCTAACATGAGTAGAAATGAAAACACATTAATTAATCCCTTCTCCAACTTCTCCAGAAGAGGAGGTAAAGTCCTTGAGTGATATCCCGTATCTCCTGATATCCCATAACTTAAATACTATGAGATAAAGTTAACAATACTTAATACTGATATTACATCAAAACATCTTATTTACATAATAAGGGAATGAAAGAAGAAATAAAACAAAAATATTTGCTTAAAAAATATATATGTACACATACACAAATGTATTCATAACAAAATAAGGATCATAACAAAATAAGGAGGAAATACAATTATAGTCCTTATTTCTATAACTGGTCACAGAGTTGTAGCTGGTATTAATTAATGTAACTACCTTCTTCTACTACCCAGTCTGTATTCCCTTTGCCTTCATCAAGAACCTCAGCTGGTCATGATTCTTTACCTGGTGGGATGACCCAAACTTTCATTCCTAAAAGTCTGGGTCATGTGTAGTCCTTCCTGGATTGGGTTGTTGTAGTGTTCCATTGACCTTAATCACATGGGAGGGTAATGCAAAGAGACACCCTAAGGGATCCCCTGTATTCCAGATATTGATATAATCTACTTCCATTGTGGAGTAGTAGCCCAATTTCCCCTGGGTGATTTGGATCAATATCCCTTGCCAATACTAACTCCTGTCTTTGCCTGTTAATTCAGAAGCATGAGGGGTCCAAAATGGCTGGGTAGCAGTTTTTACTTCTATTTTAATGGAATCATTGTCATGTCTCCTGGTGGCAGCATTCCTCCTTCTGGAACACAGACCTTTAGTCTAACAGAGCATAAATTCATAGGAACAGGTAGCAAAATGTTGCTAGTGGGTTACAACGGATAATACTGAAGGGTGCCCCTCTCATTTCCACCCCTTGGTTTGTGGACCCATTGAATCCTGGCTATCAGAGAAGCAGTACCACATATTGGACACCAATTCATAGTATATACATCCTTCTGGAGAAGCTCGCCCCAGCCCTGCAAGGGATTTCCACCAAGCTGGCACTACTACTGAGTCTTCAGTATGCCACTCCATCATTGTATCACCTGCCTCAGGATGGTAGGGAGCATGGTAATACCTGTGACTGCAGTGAGAGTGGGCCCACTGCTGCACTTCTTTTGCTGTGAAGTGAGTTCTTTGATCAGAAGCAATGCTTTGTAGAATATCACAGTGGTGCATAAGGCATTCTGTAAGTTCACAGGTGGTAATTTTGACAGAAGCATTGTGTGCAAGGAAGGAAAAATCTGTATCCAGAGTAAGTGTCTATTCTACTTAGGAAAAAATGCTGTCCCTTCCATCATGGAAGTGGTCCAGTGTAATAACCTGATCACCCCCAGGAATGATCCCACATTGGGAGCTCAGTGTTCTCTGCTGCTGACAGCTTGGGCACTCAGCAGTGGCTATCGCCAGGTCAGCCTTGCTTAGTGGAAATCCATCTTGCTGAGCCGGTGCAAAACTTCCATCCTTGCCACTGTGGTCACTTTGTTCAGAAGCCCATTGGGCAGTGATAGAAGTAGGATACCCATCTGCATTGGTGAAGGCAATCTTGTTTACTCAGTCTACCAATGCTAATTCTAATCTCTTCTAGAAACATCCTCACAGACACACCAAGAAATAATGGTTTACCAGGTATCTGAGCATCTCTTATCCCAGTAAAGTTGACTCATAAAATTAACCATCACATTCGTATTTTGCCTTAATTTATCACCCGAATTCTAAAATACGGTTATAAAGTATTTGTAATAGTATTTTAATACAAATCAAAAAATGATTGCTTGACTGGATGTTTACCTGCCTCACTATCGAGGCGAGTCAAGGGAGTACCTATGGGGGTCACTTGTTTTGCAGTCACATTTTACATGTCTGGCATCTTAGTCATCATGATTCTGACTCTAAATCCATTTGGAGCCCTTTGGGTTCTAGCACTAAACATCTTTATGACTGGACTGATAGACAGAAAGATGTCTGGACTGTTTCTCTGACTACCTACATTGTAACCTGTCACTTTCCTTTGAGGTTTTCTTAAATTTAATTTAGAGGCATTTCAACTCAGAGGAAAATGAGGTGGGGTTGGTCTTGCTGTCTCAGAAGTGGCAGAGGCAGAAAAAAACCTGCGTAGAAGTGGACCCATGTCATTCAAACTGTGTTGTTCAAGGGTCATCTGTATATTATAGCAATACACACTGTCCTTTCCCTTTTTAAAAGATAAACCATAGATTATACACAATTTTTTCTAACTTTTTTCATTTAACGATATACCCTAGAGATAACTCTATAGTATTATAGTAGATGCAAATGTTAAACAAAAATATAAAAGAAAAAGTCTGATGTTACATTCTAAATACAGTTGGAATCACTTGTAGACTTTTTGGAAAATATGTCAATAGTCAACAAATGTTACCACATGCTAAACAGTTGTTTATTAAATACCATATTAATTGGTAACTAGAAAGTAATGTTTTAAGCATTACTAACATGATAATTTGTTGCATATAGGCATATGTGTGCATGTACATACATGTTTGTGCTTTAAGCGGGCTTTCGTACACTTCATAAAATTGGTAGGAGTTTTGTGTTACGTAATGTGTTAGTTATACTTTTTCCTATTGAAATTATATGATATATTCCCTAAGTTAGTGTTGTCACACAGAATTCTAATTTCCAGAAAAAGATTACTGATAATAAGAGGAAGATATCTGTGTTTCATTGCTTTATCCTACAAGTATGGATGATGTTATGATTTTACCACCAGACAGTAGATGGCACTATAAGTATGTACTCATCAGAGGCCAAATTATAATAAACTCCAACATTAATTTATATTTAATACTTAAAGTTGTTGTGCCTAATGTTGTTCAAAAAGGAATGGACCATTTCCTGAGGTCTAGAAATATTTTTCTGATATATTCAGGATTTCTATTCAAAATTTAGTTGAAATGTCATCAGTTATAACCATTAATATTAAGGGTTTGTGTGTGTGTGTGTGTGTGTGTGTGTGTGTGTAGAAAAAGATGTTGTTACTGATATCCCAATAACAAAGTATACTCTTTTACATTTTAATTCAGTATAGTGAGTAATGTTAATGAGTTAATCATTTCAGTGCTATAGTATTCAAAATGAAGACTGAATATATTCCTTAGGCACTAAGCTACCCTTCCCTTATTTTTAAAGATTTTTTTTAAAGAAAGAAGTAGACCTAATGTCAAAATAAGAATTTTTTGGTCTTTCTTAACTTCGTTTATGACTTTTTTACTTTGAATTTTAAGTGATGCTTTTTTGAAAGTTACCAGTGACCTCCATGTTGCTAAATCCAATTTTCAATTCTCAGGCCTCATGTAGTTTGACGTATCAGAAGCATTTCACACAGCTAATTATTCTTTTCTCTTGAAAATATCTTTTTTTTTTCTTGGCTTTCAGGACACTACACTTCCCTGGTTTCCCTTCTAGCTTAATGGCTATTCCTTCTCTGTCTCCTTTGCTTTTTCTACTTTTCTCTAATCTTCTAATGTTGAATGCCCCTGAGATCAGTTCTCGGTCAACCTCTTTTTCTTATCTACACTCAGTTCCTTACTGGTATCTAGGTTTATGCTTTTAAATACAAGTAAAATCTCCATATTTTCAGGGAAGTACAAAAGATTCAATAGTATAAAAGGAATTACTGCATTATTTTAAGGGTAACCTGAGGCAGAGGAAGAGTTCTGATCACTAATCAAGTTACAGTTAAGGTCCAAAAAATCATGGGTTGTGTTATGATGAGTTCTGTGCATCACCTCTATGACAGTGTCCACATTTATATCTCTGGCCTAGACCTCCTCTCTGAATTCCAGACACATATTCAACTTCCTACTTGGTAAGTTGAATATCCAGGATATCTATTTGGGTATCTAATTAAAATCTCAAATAAAATGTGCCCAAATTTTCTTCCTACCACTAATCTCTCCCACCCCAGTTTTATTCATCTCAGCTAATGTTAACTCCTACCTTTGCTTATTACTCAGGTCAAAAACATTGAGCGTATTCTTGACACCCTTATTTCCAACCTGTCAGGAAGTCCTGTTGGCTACATCTTCTACACATATCCAAAATCTGACCACCTCTTACCACCTCCACTGTTACCACCCTCCCGTTAATTAACACGTTCCCCTTGGATTATTGCAATGGCCTTCCAACTGATCGCTCAACCTCTGTCCTACCTGCCTTATAATGCATTTTCAACAGAGCAGCCAGAGTGGTCCTGTCAAAATGTAAGTCAGTTAGTAGTACTCTTCTGCTCAAAACCCTGAAGTGACCACATTTCACCCAGAATGAAAGTGTAAGTCCTTACGATACACCCTGAGGTCAAACACCGTCTAGCCCTCATTAACTCTTTGAGCTGATTTTCTACTACTCTTCCTCTCTCACTCCACTCCAGTCATCCAGGCCTCCTTTACTGTCCCTCAAACACAGCAGGGATGCTCCTGTCTCAGGGCCTTTGTATTAGGTGTTGCCTTCACCTGAAAGTCTCCCCTCTTATTATTTACATGGCTCCGTATCTCTGCTCCTTGTTCTCTTTACCTCTTGTATTGAGGAGTATATTGAGATGACTATGTACAGTTTTAAACGTCCCTGGCCCCAGAATCCCATCTCTCTTAACCTACTCTCTATTTTTTTCCAAAGGATATATCATCTTTAATATAATGTATATATTGTTTGTATATCAATGCATTTGTATACATTAAATTAATGATATAATATACTTATTATATTTATTAATTATTTCCTGCACTAAAATATAATCTTCATATGAGTGGAGATTATGACTTTTTGAATCACTTCTCTTTTAGTGCTTAGAACAGTGCCTGGCACATTGTAGGTAATCAATAAATATTTGTTAAATGATTAATAAATGAATGAGTGGGGGGGTAGTACACAATAATCTTTTCAGTATTTAGAATCATTACTTAGTGTTGGAAACTATCACTCATGTTTATAAGAATGATTCACTGTTTTATAGTAGGGTTTTTTTTTTTCCCTTTAAAGCTGATTGAATCACTGGTGGATTCAGTAGAATGAAATTTCAAAATATTATACAGCTGGCCTAGGTAAAAATATAACTCACCCAAATTATGTTAAAATATGAAGATGCCTAATAGTTGAGGGATATTTCATATATTGAATGTCTAGATTGCCTATTAAGAAAGGAAATTGACATTAATCAGGCTACTAACATACATATGACACTGTAAGTCTTTTGCATACGTATTGTCATTTACTGTTTGCAACTCTGATGTAGGTATTGCTCCAATTTTGCAGACTTGGAGATTTTGACTCAGGGACATGAAATTACTTGACCACTGTCACATACTGGTTGGTAGCACACCTGGAATTCAAATCCAGTTTTGATTCCTAAGCTCATACTCATTAATGACATTTACTATGCCACCTCCCTATTTTTTAAGGAAAACATATTTAAATATTTAACAAAATGTATTTATTGTACCAAGACCAAGCACAGGTATATGAAAAATCAGATAGTCCAATGATTCGTGAACATTTATTTATAGTCTAGAAGTGACTCAACTTCTGGACTCACCTCCAATTCCAACCGTGGTCCAGGATCAATTTGATTTTTATTTGATTTTAATTTAGATAAAAATAGATTGAAAAGAAACACTTGTATTAGGTCCTTACATATTCTAGATTTGGATGAGTGAAGTTAGTATTTTTCAAGTCCTATTATACATTGAACTGTTTAGTCCCTTCATAAAGAACAAAGCAACGTGATCTTTACAATGAAATCAACCCGACCGTAACATGGTCTGGTTATTCTGACCACTCTAACAACCAGTCTAGATTTTGTTTTGATACCTATAAAAAAAAATTAACCTGTCTCTTGTCCTAAATTTGGTGGGAAGAAAAAAAAAATAGAACAAAGTACTTCTTTCTGTCTAAAGTAGATTCTTCTTCTGGTCCCGGACTCTGGAGGATAATGGCTCAAAGGGCAAAGCACAGGCAAAGTGCACGCCAAGGTCATGTGTTGTTTTGAAATGAAGTGACATCCCCTAACACACACATCTGCTCCCCACAACTGGCTCTCTGGAGACGGCTGAGGATCAGACAGAGCCCAGACTCCCTCCACACCCGTTTCGAAGCAATACCATCAGGGAAATTGTTCTTCCCTTGGCACTTAAGCTATAGCTCAGAGTCACAGAGAGTTCTTTCCTCTCTCATGCCCCGGTGTTAATCGAGTGACTTCTTAGGCCTGGGGATGTTCCACGTCACTTTTATTTTGGGATCACATGTTTTGAGACAGCTGGCGAGTGTTAATGACCAGGCCACAGTGCTCAGGTCTGCACGTCCACTCTCCCCGTTCTGAACAAGGGAAACTTCCCGGGATGTGGTTCTCACAACACAAAGGAGACACTGAAGCCTTGGAATAATCCTCAGTGGGAGAGGAGCTATTTTTCAATTTGGCTCCAGACCAAGTGCCAAAAAAAAAAAACGTGAAACCATTGATTATATATTACTCCTTTTGGCCAAAAAGTAGAAATTATACAAACACACAAGAACAACTCATGATATTTTTTTCCCACATTCTTTCTTTTCCTCAGATATATTGTTTAAATTTGAACAGGCCTACAAAAGATCCCATGGGAATTACACTTCCCACATGAACAGCTTCCTTGCTTGTAAGAGATTCAATTTAATTCTCTGCCAGCCCCAGGGGCCAGTTTAAGGTTATGTAATCCCTAGTCCTTATATGTCATTCTATGGGGGAAGGGAAGGAAGAGAACCATAAACTACCAATCTCTATGAGCTGATGAAAGGTCATTCTCTGTGGCAATTAAGTTTAGCATTATCTTCATGCTGTTCTTGCCCTTGACAGCACAAAACCCTTGTGATACAGGAGAAAAGACATAAAGGACTCAGATAGGATGCATTGCAGCTCAGATCAACCACCACCTATGAAATTCAAGTTCTAGGAATTAAGCTAGTTGACAAAGATTCAAGGGCGCTTATATTCAGTCTTTGCCATGAGCATCTAGCAGAAAGAATGGGCTTAGAATTTACACCTGGTACCTCACAAAGCAAAAGCAGGAATCACAAGTAGAGCAAGTAGATATTATTAATCACTTTACAATCTCATTCAACACAACCATACTACTCTTGTTGGCCACTACCCATCACAGGATGAGACAAATTAGCAATTTCAGCCCTGGACTAATGAAGCATCCGAAACAATTGAAATAGAGTAGCAGGTCACCTAACACCAGGAGATAATTTATTTTGTTACGCAACTCTATTATACTCCTATGAAACTCAAATCAAGTTCCCTTCTAAGCAGAAAAAAATTTGGAGTGTAGGTAACATTGGAAGGGCTCAGGGAGGTTTTCTGTTTCTTTGCTAAATCTTATTGTTTTAATCATTATATTAAGAGTCCATTATATTAAGAGCCCTGCCCTCATATTTCTAAGACCAAGAAAGACCTGATTCTTTTCATGCTGTGAGGACTTACTTTACGTCACATAACATCTTGATAGCTATCTTTTGAGCCACAGACTTCACCCTACAGTAAAGCCTTTTGTGCAATTTATTGAACATTGCTATATGCCAAGTTCTACATTAAGTGCTTTTCCATATATCATCTCTTTTTGTAACAATTCTAAGAAAGTTAATATTGTTTTTGTTATTCTAGAGGAAGAAATTGTTAGAGGTTAACTTGCCCAAGGTTACTCATTAACTCAGTGGTGGAGCCAGACTTCAGGGTCAAGGTGTTGAACAATGGCCAAATATGATGAAGTAAATAAAGGGTTCTCAAATTTTAAAAATTCATCAAAAATAAAATTTGTTAACATTAAACATTTTCTACTTATACCTAATTGCTAATTGAGAATATCTTGGCATTTTCCAGAGAGCTTTGAATTTTGCAAGGCTTTAATTCCCCTAGAAAGAATGAGGTTTTATCAATGTAAGGTCAAATGTTTTTCTCAAACAAACAAATGATTTGGGGAAGAAGGCTGGACATTTTTAAAAAATCTGTTTGTATATACTGTTTTTAATCCTTCCTTTTCTGGAAATCAACCAACACTTTCTTGTTGATTTAATTTTTGCCAAGACATTAAAAAGCACCATATATATAGAATATATATGCTCAAAACAGACAAGGAAAAGGGAGATATTGTAATAGTGTTCTTGGGGGGAAAATAGAAAACCAGGCATACATGTAGACTTAGATTATGTGATTTAATTAGCCTTAAAGCCTAAAATATGCTTTTTCTCTTGCTATGCCTTAATAACCTTCTTTATTCTTTTCCCAGTACATAAATTGCTTTTGCACCGCAGAAAAGCATTTTTTTAGCAGAAATGGAGGTAAGAATTAATTTTTTATGCAGTAATATAATCCTACAGAGCTAAAATTCATAACATACACACATATCATTAGAAAGGCAGAAAGTATCAAAACAAATCAGCTTTGTGCTTGTCCTGGCTCATCATTGTTTTTTCTGTTTTTAATAACTCGTAATGTTGGAATAAGAATGGCTGGAAACAAGCTCAGTCTGTGAAAGCTGGTTTGGCAATCTATTCAGTTGTACCTCACTTGGGTTATCAACTCATTTCACAGCTTCCACTACATTTTGAGAAAGAAACCCTCATTTTGAGGTCCTACAGCTATGAACACCTGTGTGATTTTAAGGTATAGGGAAAGTGTATGTTTATTGTCATTTTAATGGTAAAGGTGACATCGATCTTTTAATATAGTCAAGCGTTTTATCTCTAAGGAGACTCACCTGTGATATTTAAATTAAGGTAACAAAGGTCTTTCCTTTGGTGGTACAGCTGCTACAGGCCATGACTGCCGTCATGTGGCAGGAGCTGGTTCACAGTGGGGGGGCACACACAGGAAGATGAAAAGTGTGTGTGCGTGTGTGTGTGTGTGTGTGCACATAGTGGCCTGAAATTCCTGGTTCTAGTCCCTGAGTGTGCTGAGGCTGCTCTGACTTCTGGTTTTCTATTTTGCTTATTTGTTTTTGTTTTGACACCTGGTTCCTCATCTTTAATTCTGCTGCACCAATAGCTTTCCAGAAAATATCATTTGTTGTTGTTATTTTTGCTTAAGCTGGCTCAAGTTGAATCTGTCTTAGTCTATTTGGGCTGCTGTAACAAAATACCATCCACTGAGTAGCTTATGAAAAACAAATTTATTTTTCACAGTTCTGGAAGCTGGGAATTCTACCACCAAGGTGCCAGCAGATTCCTTATCTGGTGAGAGCCCACTTTCTGGTTGATAGATGCTGCCTTCTTGCTGTGTCCTCACATGGCAAAAGTGGTGCATGAACAAGTTCTCTGGGACCTCTTTTATAAGGGCACTAATCCTGTTCATGTGGGCGCTGCCTCATGACCTGATTACCTCCCAAAGGCCCCATCTCCTAATAACATTGCTTTGGGAATTAGGATTTCAACATATGGGTTTCCAGGAGAGGGGACATAAACATCAGTCCATTGTAGAGTCCTTTTCATCTCAAGGGCTCAGGGATAGCCCAAATTCCAAAGGTTCTGTGACCAAGAAGCAAAAGATCACACAGGGTATTGTCCCGGCCTACAAAATAGTTTTCAGTGGCTGAACATCAAAAGGCCAGGAGAGTCCATGATAACAAGTGTTCAGTAAGAGGTCAAGGGTATATGTTCCAGTTTGCCTGAAAAATCATAGTTTATACTCATTGTTCTGGTCTCCTATCTGGCTTAGCATTTGTCTCAGAGTTTTTATTTTATAATTAAGCATTATTATTAATTGTTGGAATAAAATAATACAACTTGGGTTTTGTTTTGTTTTGTTTTGTTTTGTTTTTGAGACAGAGTCTTGCTCTGTTGCCCGGGCTAGAGTGAGTGCCATGGCATCAGCCTAGCTCACAGCAACCTCAAACTCCTGGGCTTAAGTGATCCTCCTGCCTCAGCCTCCTGAGTAGCTGGGACTACAGGCATGCGCCACCATGCCCAGCTAATTTTTTCTATATATATTTTTATTTGGCCAGATAATTTCTTTCTATTTTTTGTTAGTAGACACAGGGTCTCACTCTTGCTCAGGCTGGTCTCGAACTCCTGACCTCGAGCAATCCACCCGCCTCGGCCTCCCAGAGTGCTAGGATTACAGGCATGAGCCACCACGCCCGGCCACAACTTGGGTTTGATAGAGCTTCACTGTTCATTTCTAGCTTTTGCAATGGTCTCCTCAGGTGGTGTGTGAGGTATGTGTACAGTGAAGATTCTATTTAACATGGATTAAATCTGAAAGACACCTAGCAACACCGTCTCTCTTTTCCTAACCCATCCCATATGTAGTATAACTAACACTTCTCTGTAAATAGAAGTATACGGAATGCCTAAAAGTGCATATACAGACAAAACTCCTGCCCATCTCAGTGGTGATAGACAGGTGTTCAGACTTACTACCCTTGCAACCACTTAAACGATCACCAGTCGTGCATGCCCTGGCCTCCAAAAGCCAGAAAGCTGCCTGGCCACCAGTAGTTGCAAGGGGTGGGGTAACCTGTAGGAAATTATATGTTAGGTCCTCATGAAATACATACTGGTGATTGTGGGTGGACCAGTCCTCACTTAGGTCACAGGTGATACAGTCTGAATGCATTTCCTATAAAGGTTTTTTATCATTTATTATATGGTGAAAATCTGCAGCTATTTATATTTTATCGTTTGATAATGCTTTTGTATTTTTTCATAAACCATTTAGGCAATGGTGAGTTCCAAAAAACAAAAGTGCATACCCTTTGAAAAATTAAATACTTAATATCCAATTATCAAGGAAGTTCACAAAGAACACGTAATTTGAAGAAAATTTTTGTTGACATTTACCATCACTAACTACATTAAACCCAAAAGACAAAATCTATTAAAGGAGAATCAGCATCTTGCTTGAAAATTGAGTTACTATTTTAAGAATAATGTGCCTGAAGGCAACCATTTTATAAATCCAGCTGATGTAATATGTGCATTTCATAACACTCATGCAGATCAAATAAGTGTTCCTTAATTGCTTTATTGTGTTTTTGGTTCATAAGTTTCGTTGTGTATGTTTGAAAATTTAGCAGGTGCTAAAAACATATTTTAGTAGTGAATGATTTATTTATTGACAAATAAGAACAGAGCAGAACAGACATTCATATGAGAGAATTATAGGTATTGTTGGAGAAATTAAACCTTAAGTACCTGCTATATGCTAGATGTTTAATAAATAAATAGGTATTCAAAATGCAATGCTAATTCTTTGAATTTCCTTCTGTCAATGCTTTCCTCTTACTGATGTGAAAATAAAAAAATACGTGCTGAAAGATCTTCAGAATGTTTTAAAGACATTATACAAGATTTTTAGCATGTTAACAATTTCCTAATTTAATAGTGTTACAGATTGAGTTCTTTATAGATTATATTTTACCTGTCATTAGGCAAGATATTAGGATAGAATTGATATTTTAAAGAAGTAAAGGGTTGCATAAGATCTTACTTTCTCCCTAGTTTCAAAGTACCTCTCCCTATATATATGCATTTTTTAAAAAGTAAAACTTTTTTATTTCAAAATATTATGGGTCTACAAATGTTTTTGGTTACATGTATAGATTTTGTTATGCTTGAGTCAGGGTTATAAGTGTGCCCATCATGCAGATATTGTTCATTGTACTTGTAAGGTAGGTTTTCACCCAGACCCTCCCCCCCCTTAATTTCCACTGAGTTTTACTGCCCTCTCTGCATATGTGTGCTCATCAATTAGTTACAATTTAATAGTGAGTACATGCGGTGTTTGTTTTTCCATTCTTCAGGTACTTCTTTTAGGATAATGGTCTTTAGTTCGATCTAAATTGTTGCAAAAGGCCTTAATTCATCCTGAGTAGTATTCCATAGTGTACATATACCACATTTTATTAATCCACTCATGAATTGATGGGCACTTGGGTTGATACCACATCTTTGCAATTGTGAATTGTGCTCCAATAAACACTTAGGTGCAGGTGTCTTTTTGATGAAATGACCTCTTTTCCTTTGGGTAAATACCCGGTAGTGAGATTGCCAGATCAAATGATAAGTCTACTTTTAGTTCTTTGAGGAATCTCCATACTGTTTTCCATAGAGGTTGTACTAATCTGCAGCCCTGCCAACAGTGTATAAACGTTCCTTTCTCTCTGCATCCAGTCAGAAGGTATTCCAGAAGAAGACGTTTTATCATAGAAGATGACAACTCCATGCATGTTATTGCTTCTGAAGACCTTCCGGTGGAACAAGACGCAGAGGTAGAAGACAGTGATATTGATAATCCTGACCATGTGTAGGTCTAGACTAATGTGTATGTTTGTGTCTTAGTTTTTAACAAAAAAGTTTAAAAAGTAAAAAAATAAATATATAATTTTAAAAATAGAAAAATGCTTATGGAAAAAGGAAATTAAAAATGTTTTGTATAGCTGTACTATATGTTTGTGTTTTAAGCTAAACGTTATTATGAAAGAATCAAAAAGTTTAAAAAGTTAAAAAGTTTTCTGTTCTGTTCCACTGGTCTGTGTCCCTGCACTTGTGCCAATACCAAGCAGTTTTAATAGCCACAGCCTTGTAGTATAGTTTGAAATCTGGCAAATTAATACCTCCCATTTTGTTTTTATTGCTTAAAATTGCTTTTGCTATACGGGGTCTTCTCTGCTTCCATACAAAGTGTATAATTATTTTTTCTGTATCTGTGAAAAATGATGTTGGTAATTTAATAGGGATTGCATTGAATCTGTAGATCACTTTGGGTAGTATAGACAGTTTAACAATGTTGATTCTTCCGATCCACGAGCATGGTATGGTTTTCCACCTATTTACATGCTCTGCAATTTCCTTCCTTAGTGTTTTGTAGTTCTCCCTATAGAGGTCCTTTACCTCTTTAGTTAAATATATTCCTAGGTATTTTATTTTCTTTGTTGCTATTTTGAAGGGTATTGAGTTCTTAATTTGGTTCTCCAATTGACTGTTATTGGCATATATGAATGCCTCTGATTTGTGTGTATTGATTTTGTAACCTGAGACTTTACTGAATTCATTGATCAATTCCAGGAGTCTCTTGGTTGAATCCTTGGGGTTTTAAAATCCAAATATAAAACCATCCTCATATAGCCATCTAATCTTTGACAAAGCAGACAAAAACATACTCTGGGGACAAGAATCCTTATTCAATAAATGGTGCTGGGAAAATTGATAGCCACATGTAGAAGACTGAAACAGGACCCACAGCTTTCACCTCTCACAAAAATCAAATCACGGTGGATAACAGACTTAAACCTCTAGAAGAGAATGTAGGAAAGACTCTTACAGACATTGGCCTAGGCAAAGAATTTATGAAGAAGACCCCTAAGGCAATCACAGCAACAACAAAAATAAATGAATGGGACCTGATTAAGTTTAAAAGCTTCTGCACAGCCAAAGAAACAGTCACGAGAATAAACAGACAACCTACAGAAAGGGAAAAAAATCTTCCCGTACTACACATCAGATAAAGGACTGATAACAAGAATCTATTTAGAACTCAGGAAAATCAGCAAGAAAAAATCAAACAACCCTATCAAAAAGTGGGCAAATGACATGAATAGAAATTTTTCAAAAGAAGATATAAGAATGACTAACAAACATATGAAAAAATGCTCAACATCCCTAATCATCAGGGAAATGCAAATCAAAACCACAATGAGATATCACTTAACTCCAGTGAGAATAGCCTTTATCAAAAAGTCCCAGAACAACACATGTTGGCGTGGATGTGGAGAGACAGGAACACTCATACACTGCTGGTGGGACTGCAAACTAGTGCAATCCCTGTGGAAAGCATTATGGAGATCCCTTAAACAGATTCAAGTGACCTACCATTCGATCCAGCAATCCCATTATTGGGCATTTACCCAGAGGAACAAAAGTCATTCTATAAAAAAGACACCTGTACCCAAATGTTTATAGCAGCACAATTCACAATTGCAAAGATGTGGAAACAACCCAAATTCCCATCAATTCATGAGTGGATTAGTAAATTGTGGTATATGTATACCATGGAGTATTACTCAGTTATAAGAAATAACGATGATATAGAGTCCCTTTTGTTCTCCTGGATAGAGTTGGAACCCATTCTATTAAGTGAAGTATCCCAAGAATGGAAAAACAAACACCACATGTACTCACCAGCAAATTGGTTTCCCTGATCATCACCGAAGTGCACATTTGGGAATAACACCAATTGGGTATCGGACTAAGGTGGGGGATGGGGAGAGGGGATGGGTGTATAACTACATGATGAGTGCAATGTGCACTGTCTGGGGAATGGACATGCTTGAAGTTCTGACTCGGAGGGATGGGCGGGACATGGGCAGTGTATGTGGCCTGAACTTTTGTATCCCCATGATGATAAGCAGAAATAAAAAATAAAAAGAAAAAAAAATTTAAAAAGTTGATAAAGTAAAAAAATCACACAATTTATTGTTGAAGAAAATTTTTAAAAATAAATTTAGTATTGCCTAAGTGTACAGTGTTTATAATGTCTATAGTACTGTACAGTGATATCCTAAGCCTTCACATCCACTCACCAGTAAATCACTTACTCACCCAGGGCAACTTTTGGTCCTACAAGCTCTATTCATGGTAAGTGCCCTATACAGGTGTACCATTTTTTGCCTTTTATGTTGTATTTTTATGTACCTTTTCTATGTTTAGATATATTTAGGTACACAAATATTTACCATTGTGTTACAACTGTCTACAGTATTCAGTAGAGTAACATGCTGTACAGATTTGCAGCCTAGGATTAATAGGCTATCCTGTATAGCCTAGCTGTGTAGTAGGCTATACCCTCTAGGTTTGTGTATGCACTCTGTATGATGTTCATACAATGTTGAAATTGCATAATGATGCATTTCTCAGAATTTATCCCTATCATTAAGTAACAAATGACTGTATGTGTGTGTGTTTAAAATCAGACTTTTAAATTATGAATCAGATCCTAATTCTTTAGAAATCCAAAGACGCAAGCTAAGTTAAAAAGGAGTGTGTTGGGCAATTTTCCTACGAATTTAGCCAAAGGAAATAGCTAAGGTTGATAATTAACATGTAGTTTGTTCATTGCCTAAGCTCAACTGATAATTGCTCATATTTTTATTTTCATTTGTTTACATAATATAGATTTGACCCAAGTGTACAAAATATGTTTCTGAAGATAAGAGTGCTGAACCTCTAACATCCAAACTTGCTATGACTCTTCCCCTTCTATGTAAGAATCAATGATGAATGAGAAATGGACTTAATCACCTCAATTTGTCATCTTACTCAGAAAAAAGATAATCTGCCTAGATACATTATCAATGGCTCATGGCTCTTTCTGCATTCCTACTTAAATCTCCCTACAAAGCTCCATTGAGTTTTCTCACATGCAAAGAGTTAAGCAGGAATATTTGCAAGTCAGGATAGCATAGTGATGTATTGGCCTAAAACGTCACTTCCTCAGTACCCAGAGAACATAGGCAAAAATAATAATGATAAGTTAAGCTAAGAATTCACCAGAAGAAACTAATCAAAAAACAAGGAATGACATTAGGGAGAAAATTTCAAATTTTTTTTTTACTTAATAATACAAGCCAAGGATTCTGGCATGGCCACCACCCTCTTTCCAAGCACCTTTGCCCAAGAGCAGTATGGAGGACAGAAGAGCAAACAATAAGATTCTAAGAGGTATCACTATTACCTTTCAATTTGGAGAGAAGCTGGCTAAGGGGATGAAAAGACAATGTGAGGAAAGAGTCCATGAATACACCAAGCAAAACCAAGAGGAGAAACCCCAGCATTCCATCCAAAGACCTCGGCAGAGGCTCCATGGCATTGAGCTGAGATGGAGCAAATGAGTCACAATGCAAAGGGGTCACACCCTGATTGGAAAGAGGGATCGCTGATGTAGGACCATTAATAGAAACCTGGAAGACAAAATAGAGTCTAGATCCAGAGCAAGTATTTCATGCAGCCCTATCTGGGTTCTCCCTCTTTTGTTCTCCATACCTTCAGACCATAGCAAGTATATAGACTATCTGGTACTTCAACTGCAGATACAAGGAGGGGCAGTTAGTGGGGAGAAATAGTGTGGGATTACTAAGGAGAATATTTTTACTATTCCTCCCCAGAAACATTTCAAAACCAATCATTTAGGAAAATGTCTCCCAAGTGTAGAGACCTTTGGGATTGGCTTACAAATCTGTTTCACATGAAAAAATAACCAAAGGAAGAAATTTGACATTAATTCTCCAAGTGTGTCAATACAGCATAGATATGTTTTTCTAACCCCGAAGAGTATTAACACTCTTTCCCACAGCCCATTTGACTTTTCTGACATTTCATTCTAATCAAATGGTCATTAACATCTGTTTTAAGTAGCAAGACATTCCCACGGTAGCAAAAACGATGATGATTTTTTCATATGGAGAATGTATTGAAAACACATGAATTGAGAAAAGCAATGCAGCTACTTGAAAATTCTTGAATTTAGAGGAAAAATAACTTTTATTAATTAACGTAAACCTTATTTTGTGTAGAGGAAGGATATACTTCTCACATCTGTTTCTGCTGAAAGCTGCAAAGAACCAACCAATAGCAGCAGACAATAACTAGCATCTCCCTCTTGTTCTTTGTTTTTGCCATTATAGCTACTCTAGGGCTAAAACTGTGGGTGCTTCCCAGCCCTACTCATATAATTTTGTACACATTTGCATCACCAAGAGAAGAATTGAAAGTGGCCAACTCCCGTAGAACTGTCAATATGTTCTTTTTATATCAGGTTCTTGATGACTTTCTACAAATGAAAGTTCTCCTCATGTCCATCCAAATATATATAGGACTCATGACTCCTTTAAAGACCATACCATGATATCATACCCCAAATAAGTGTGCTCCACAAAAGGCAAAGGAAGAATTGCTTTAGCAAAACCGTTCTCTATCAATGCTCTGAGATATTGACTAATACTCTAGAAAATTCTTTGTGAAATCAAAGTTTAAAAATTAAAATCTCAGAGCTGGAAAAAAATCCCAATATCATGGATCTCTTATGCTGGGGAATATCTGGGTCACTTCTAGGCCTTTTTGGCTAAGATAAAGGGCAGGAAAAATCTGTGTTTCAACTGCTACTGGTGCTGGAGTTCTCATTCCCAGGCAAGTGGTGGGTAATCCAACTTCAAAAACCCATTTTGACGTCTGCTTTCTTGAGTCTGCTTCTGGTACCAATATTGCATGGTTAGATCCATAGGAAGCAGAATCTTATACAGAGATTACAGAGCAGGAAGTTCATTAGGAAGTGCTCTTGAGATCAATATCTATGGATTAGAAAAGAAAGAAAGGAGACAAGATTGGGCAGAGAGATAAGTTGGGCTGCACCATAGTCTCAACAAGGGCCTCAACTGACCCCACAGGGAGTTCTAAAAGTGGGATGGTTTTTTGGAGCTGTCTCAACTGGAGGACAAGGGGGGTAGATGTTTATGCCTTTGAGTTAACCAGTCAATGAATATGAGCTACCCTGGGAAGAAATCAGGACTTTGGGTGAGGCGGGACTCTTCAGCAGAGGTACCCACCAAAGAGGACTAACAGCTGGGGCCGTCTGCTGGGAGTACTTCTAGAAGTTAGGGAAATAAATCTTTCATTCACGAAGGACATATGGTTGGTGCCTTATATCTTATTACTGAGAGGATGAGGGAACTTTTGGACATAACCCATTTCAACCAGAAATGTGGGTGTCTTAGTTGTTTGGGCTGCTATCACAAAATATCATAAACTGAGTAGCTTATAAAAGACAGAAATTTATTTCTCACAGTTCTGGAGATTGGGAAGTCCAAGATCAAGGTGTGGTGGATTCAGTGTCTGGTGAGAGCCCACTTTATGGTTTATAGATGGAACCTTCTTGCTGAGTCCTCACATGGTAGAAGGGATGAGGTGGTTCTCTGGGTCTCTTTTATAAGGGCACTAATCTCAGTCATGACAGCTCCACCCTCATATCCTAATGGCCTCCTAAAGTCTCTACTTTCTGATGCCATCACATTGGGGGTTAGGATTTCAATCTATGAATTTTTAGGGAACACAAACATTCATACCACAGCAGTGAGCAAAAAGGCATGTGAGGTGGCTGGGGTTATCTCTGGTTTTCTCTCTGTTTAAACTTGCTTCACTACCATTTTCCCTTGCAGTGTCAATGGAAAAGAATTCAAGCTCCGTAAAATGATTTAAGGAGCTTTATTATGAGTTGAATATGTACAACCATGGCCCAGAAAGCCATGCTCAAGAAGACTTTGAGCAAGTGGTCTCACTGTGGTTGCGTTGTATAGTTTGGCTTTATACATTTTGGGAGACAGGAATTATAAGTAAAGTCATAAATCAATACATGGAAGGCATACATTGGCTTGGCCCAAAAAGGCAGGACATCTCAAAGTGGGGGATTACAGGTTATATGGGTTTACAGAGTCTTTGATTTGTATTTGGTTAGAAAAATGAAGCTTTCTCTAAAGGCTTGGAATATTTTAAGTTAAGGAATTCTGTTAATCAGAAACAAGCCACCAGACATATACTGGACATTTACCAAGACTCAGGTGATCTGTTCAGTAAATTGATGACCTTCAGGTGTGGTTTAACCTTTGTCTTACATGGCTTTAGGTTTGTTAATGATTTTGTACCTTATTGTTACAAAGAATAACTCCCAAAGTGACAAGGTATAACAAGGTATGTCTGACCTCCTTCTCCTCATGGCTGGCAACTCAGCTTTAAGGTATTTTGGGGGGGTACCATTGATAAAGTGGGGGCCCATTCAGTCAGCTGGGGGGCTTACGATTTTATTTTACTTCACAGCAGTAATTGCCTCATGATGGCAAAGGGTACCTGTTACCGTGAAATGGTCTCCTGTTAGAGCATCAAAGAGGACCTGTTTTGGCTCCCTTGTTGGCATACCTGGGATTTTTCCCACCTCAAGAACAATTTAAAATATTTCTGTCTTGAGAAAGGGAGTAGAAACCCTTGAGTCTGACTTCTTCCCCCCCCACTCTCATCTCTCCTTCTTTTCCAGTTGATGGCATTCCTTCTGCCACATTCTCTGAGCACTCTTCACTGTGAGTTGTGATACAGCTCCATTGTCAAAATCCACCAAACTTTCCTTGTGATCTGTAAATGGCATTTTGGAATTTAGGAATCCCTTTTGTCTTTTGCAAGTCTTGCTCTTAAATCAAGACTCTCTCCACACAGTAAACAACAAAAAATCTAATTCGACAATCAAAGCTGATTAGGAATTTTATGGTTCCCTGATGCCCTAAAACCCATTGTTTTAAAGGATGGTGAATCACAAATAATAACAGTTTAAATGAAATAAGCATACTTGTGCTTAAAGTTTTCCAAGTATTATAGCCGCTATAATAGCAGTGTTCCAAATTTTAGGTATATCTTGGCATAATACATTTAAATTTTTAAAATTATCTGCAGCCTATCTCCATTTTTGTATCCATTGTTACCCACCATTCACGTGGTAAAAATAGCTTACTATATGTACTGCCCTCAAGAGTTGGGTAGATACAGTGTACAACAAATAAGCCAATTAAAATGATGAATGAGATTTGTAAATCTGTAGCAGAAACAAGTATCATGAAAACAAAGCTTTCATTTGCAAAAGCAAGGCTCCAGTGAGGGAAAAAGAATAAGTGAATTTTGACATGACTGACCCGTATGACTTGAAGCAGTTTTAAAGAATACAGGATATGACACCAAAGAATAAGTTAAACTACCCTCAGGAAAAGAGGTACAAGATTGACCAGAGGAAAGAAGAAAATGGAGGTGATATATTAAGAGTTTAGAACAAGTTGGTTTCTAAGAAAAATCCTTCCCTACTCACTCCTTGCATGGGAAAATTGAAATCTCAGATATGCTTGGAAGTAGTAAAGAACACATAGTAACCATTTTCTGGACTCTTGAAAGTGTCCTAGGAGACCACAAGCCTCATAGAGAAGCTTCACATTCACGTTAAGCACTGGACCTTAGAGGTAGATCAGCAATGACTGAGCAAGGTAACCGGACTGATGGGCTTGAGGGTGGCCTCACAGAGTCATAATAAGCTAAAAAAAATAGACATTATTAATTCTATCCAGCACCTAGTTCTTCTAGACATATGAAAGAAACACTTCTTAGTTCTCTTGCAATTAGATGGACCATGTTCTAATTTGATCAATAAAATGAGACTGGGAAGTGTCTTAGTCAGTTGGGTTGCTATAGTAGAATACTGTAGACTGGATGGCTTAAACTGCAAACATTTATTTCTCACAGTTTTGAAGGCTGTGCAGATGCCATGTCTGGGGAATGCCCTCTTCCTGGTTTGCAGGTGGCCACCATTTTGCTGTAACCCCACATGGCAGAGGAGGAGAGAGTGCTAACTCTCTGGTCTCTTCTTGTAAGGGCACTAATCTGATTGTGAGGACCCCACCCTCATGACCTCAACAAAATCTAATTAGCTCCCAAAGTCCTAACCTCCTAATTGCATCCCACTGGGGGTTAGGGTTTCAGCATATGAATTTGGGTGGGGCGGACACAACATTTAGCTCAGAGCAGGAAATGATATATCAATTTGGGTACTGAGATAGTAAAAAAAAACCAGGGTGAGTCTCCATTCTTTTTATTCCCCTACAATAGTGACAGAGGAGGCGACATGATGATATGGCTAAAAGGTGATTGATGCAACCTTCCTCAGCATGGCCCATGAGTGACTGTAACGGAACCCTCCAGAAATCTCAATGGACATGCAATGGGTTAGAACTAAACTTTTGTGTGGCCAGTCACTGAGATTTGGGTATAGTCTTTCCCTTTCTTTTTTTCCTTTTTGCTCTCTTTTCTTTTATATTCTTTTCTTTTCTTTTCTTTTCTTTTCTTTTCTTTCCTTTCCTTTCCTTTCCTTTTCTTTTCTTTTCTTTTCTTTTCTTTTCTTTTCTTTTCTTTTCTTTTCTTTTCTTTTCTTTTCTTTTCTTTTCTTTTCTTTTCACTGCAGCATAGCCTCTCGTACCCTAACTTAGGACACATACAGAATTCTCAACCTCCCAAATGGCAGGAGCCTGGAGGATCTGAAGAGGACTGAGGCTGGGATGAGTAGGATGTAGAGCACGTGGACGTCATGATCAAGGACCATGGGAAAGCAGAGACTCAGCAGTTCTCCTAGCCTCATCATGGCAATGAAAAGCCCAGCTGTGATCAGCAACACTACAGCTAAGGCAGAGACCCTCTTCTGATTACAGAATAATATGTGAGTTTTCTGGAAATTTAAGTTTGCTTTAAGGAAAGGGAAGAAAAAGAAAACTAAGAGGGAAAATCTTGAGTGATTGAATTTAAATACTGAGTTGATTACGTTCAAATCAGAAATGACTGTCTGCTGTGTCACCACCATCACAGAGACTGTTGGTTGTCTGACCCGATATCTGTTCTCTCTCTTTCTGACCTTGATCTTATTCAGCACCATCAATGAAGTGGAAGTGGAAATGTGTAACTTCTGGGAAATTTTCATAAAAGACAGCTGGTGTGTGCCCTTTGGCCTCTCTGTCACTCCCTCCTTCCTGCTGCTTAAGATGCAGATGTAATGCATTTGCAAGCGTAGAGGATGGGAGAGCTCAGAGATCTCGATGAGGCCTCATGACTGCAGGAAGCCACTGTGTCTGGTCTGGGCTGCGCTTGGATCTTCATTAAACATGAGAGCATAAACTGGTGCATTTAAAATTCTGTAGCAGGGTCTCTGTTATATGCAGTGGACCCCAATCCTAACTGACACACTTTCATTCTCTTGGTTGTATGATGAGCAATTTCAAGAATCAGAAGCCATAGGAAACTAGCAGCAGAATTCTAGGTAGAAACCACATTCTGAAGCAGGATCTTAAAGGCAGAGGTAGGGAAGATACTTTCTTCTGTGCATTGGAAAAGACAAACTCTCTAAGACTGTGGTACCCAACCCCTGACGGTTGCCTAGTACTGGTCTGTGGCCTGTTAGGAACCGGGCCACATAGCAGGAGGTGAGTGGTGGGTGAGCTATCAAAGTTTCAACTGTATTGACAGCCACTCCCCATCCCTTGCATCATTGCTTGAGCTCTGCCTCCCTCCTTCCCCCAAACCCCCCAACCCCCCTACCCCCTGCTGTGGGAAAATAATTATCTTTCATGAAACCAGTCCCTGGTGCCACAAAGGTTGGGGACTGCTGCTCTAAGACATTCATTCATTATATTTTATTATATTCTTACAAATAGGAAAATTACCTCCTCCAAACCAACTGCTTCCATCTTGAGAAATTTAGAGCCCCTTATACTAGTGCTACATAGAGAAAATTTCGTATTTAAAAATATTAAATGGAGAATTAATAAACCAAAATTCTCTGGGATTAACTATTCATAATATGATAATTAAACTTGCAATTCAGAAAGCATGTTTGATGAAGTGTTAACTATCTAAATAACAGCAAGGCACAGAGAAGTATGCCATTCCTAAATGCTTGAGCTTAATAGCAATATTTTTTAAAATTTTATGTTGTTTAACACAAGAAATAATCTTTTCTAATTCTTCTATATAGATTACTAGCCTGCAAGGTAGGAACCCTCATTACACGAAATCCTGTCTTATCTTTTTGCATACTCTTGTGACTAAACTGATAATAAAATTTCCGAACTCTAAATCAATTGCCTATAAGGTAACAGCTTCTGCTGATGCTGTGGTTTGTGCTCAAAGGAGTCTTTATAAAGACTGAAGAGAAAGCTAAGAATCAGCTTTTTGCTTCTGTCATTTGGAGAGGCATCGAGAATGTCTTTAAGCCTTATTTAAATATGCAGTGAATGACCAGATTGGAAATTACTAGAGGTATTTTGTTCCCTCAGTAGTGTAAGAGACTGAAATGCTTCTTTTCATTTTTATTTCTCCAACTCCACATTATACACATTTATGTGATGGGTCAAAACATTTTAACCCATGAGTGTTCTCAACCTTTCTTTTACTTCTGCTGACCTGAGACATACTAACTCTGTCTGCCAAGTTTGCTCTCCTTCTCCCTCTGAGGATGGTTCTACCTTTGCCACTAGGGTTTTTCTGAGCTTCACAGAATCCAGAAGAGAGTGATAGGAACATGGAACAGAAGAGATGAAGATGGAAAAGAAGACAGGGGCTATGTACAAACTTCACAGTGTTTGTGAAATAAAAGTAAAGACATTGAGTTATTCTGAAATTACTTTTTGGTGGCTGGATTGTGTAATTTTGAGCTATCATTCTTAGGGCATAATAAGATCATAGACTTAAACCCTCATAACTCCTTAGAGCCCCTCTAAATCAGACCCATATTCCTTGACTATTGAAAAACCACAGATAAACACAAAACCGTTATGACCACCCAACTTCTAGGGATTCTGACATGGCCCTTGAGGGCATAGTTGACAGCCAGTGGGTACCAACATTTTCCCACTAGCCAAGGCGATTTTGTCAAACTTTACTTTCTGTAGATTGTCTTACAAAATCAATAGAGTGCTTTCTAAAAGTATATAGGTATCTTATAATATATTGAGTAGTGATGATCTTTCATGCCAAACAGTTTGACACGTCCCTTCCTATCAGTGGAGAATCCTGTTCCGAATCTGAAGTGAGAGTTGTAGAGAGGGTCATATCCAACAATCTGCAAGTCAAAGAGTAAGGTATGCTCAAATTCGAGGATGGAGCTCTATGGATATGGGGAAAATGGGAAGGAGAGATAAGTGGTGGAGACAACACTGGTTGCTGTTGAGATGGGATTCAGGAGAACTCTCACTGGGTAGGTCTCATGGGGTAAGGTAAGCTCTGCTAGCAGCTGTCACCAACACTGAAGGATGAGAGTAAGATTCATAGAGGTTCAGCAGCTCTAACCTATGGTATGCAGAAAAATTCCTCAAGTCTGTGGGCACAACATTCAAAGGTCAGAGCTTTTGCTAAGTTGGAAACCACTAAGTTGCTTGTTTGCTTCTTATTTAGAAAAGCATATTTGAATCATGTACCTCATTCTTCGAAAAAATGTAAAAATAAAAAGAAAGAATTTATTACATTTTCCATAGCTAGTTAGATAGTGCTGTTTATGATAAGATGTTTCTAAAACTTTAGGTGCCAAAAGAAAAGCCACATCTTAGTCTTAATAATTGTTTTTTCTATTCAATGTATTCTCTCAGCAGTTTGGTTCAAAGATTACTTGTCAGGAGTCAATCAATGTTGCACTTGCCACTGGAGATTTGGTGATGAATAGGACCCTATCCCTGATGTGCAGAAATACTTTTAATGTATAATTATTATGATTCTTTCTGCAGTTGCCTTTTCTAGCAGTTAAATTAGCAAAATTTTTACATTCGTATGAATGTCTTATGAATATCCAGTCTCTTAACTTGGCACTAGAGGGAGCAACACTGCAGAAGAAAAGCTATGAAAACATGAGCTTCACAATTGTTATAGAAATATTAAAAATCACAAAATTTCAGAAAAAAAATGGCTGAAAGTTAGTAGGATGTCTAACAGTCTGTGAGGGAGAGCGACTTCTTTCACCAGTCAGTAAATCACCTTCTTTCCTGCTTTGGAGATATTGCGTTGGAGAGGCGAAGTCTTTTTGAGGGATTTTATTCCAAGACTGGGACTTGAAGTGTATACATTAAACAGCATCCAGGAAACTAGGGCACGTCATTCTCAAGGACTTTGCTGCCAAGTCTTGCCAATTAGCAAGGATAAGGCAAGAATAAGTAGGTAGAACAGTTTTGGGCTACAAGCAATACAATTTTGACCTGGTTTCAATAAGCAGACCCATGAAAACTAAGTACTTTCAGAATGGATGATAATTATATAATGCAGAGAACAAACTATGGTATTTCCTGGTAGGAACTTCTTTTTGAAAAATTCAAGAAATTTTGAAGGAAAGGCAAAGTCTTACGGAAAAAATTGCAACACTGAGGACAGAAAAAATATTAATAGCTAGCATGTACTCAGTGCCTGTCCTTGTGCTTTAGATATGTTGTCATTTCCATTTCACTATGAGGTGGGTGGTTCCAGCCATATTTCTCAAATCAGGAAACAGGCTTAATATGATCCAAATGTTATACTAATAATTACTTGATCATCACACTGGAATACCTTTACATACTAAATATGATCAGAATTGTTACAAAACCTGGTTAACCTTACTCTTTGATTTAATACAAACACTAAAAAGTGTGTATTATCTAGGAAAAATTTGTAGCTTTTGATTTTTGACATTTAGTACAAACATTAACCCTTCCAAAGGAAACTATATATATTATTGCCTAAGGAAAAAGCTTAGGTCATTATTGTTCTTGACTTTTAAAAGTGGTGGTTTTAACATTAACTTATTTGAGCTGAGTCAATAAATAGAACAGTGTTTATTACCATAAGTCACTGATACCCTATAAGGTCCCTGTAATTCCTTATACTGATTCAGGTGGTGTTGGTATCACTTTCTTTGGACAGTTTCATAACATGAATGTGTTGATGTGGATGAAGGGATGTGATGTACTGACTCAGATCCTTTCCAGCTCCTCTGGTGGGTAGGACTTGCCAAACTCACAGCCAAGAACAAATTGCACTGAGTTCACCACATAAGTACTAAGAAGATCTGCTGTTCCCCACTCCTTTGTTATGAGATATTTCACCATTGGGTTTATAAAGTGGTGGGTTCTCACAGCACTCTGAAGGGAAAAGAGAAAAGTGGTCACTTTCATGAGAGCATAGTTTTTAAAGCATTTAACCACCTGCCCCCCTCCAGCTCCAGATTGGAGGAGGCACTAGATTTCTATATTCTGAAATTGAGGGGCTCTAAACATTGAGGGATGCTACTGACTTTTCATCTGGAGATCTGTAAAGGCAGGAACCCCACTGATGGTGAGACCCATGGATGCAGGAGGCCTGCAGGGCATGGGAGTTTCATAGTGCACCTATGAGGATGAGAGGCGGGGGCCACTATATCCCAGTTCCCAGATCCCAGAAAGCTAGTCCTCAAGATTCCATGTGAGAGAGCCGAGAGTTGAACAAAGGGACAGGAGCCACCTAGATCATTGTTCAGCAGAACGTACACACAGAAAGGTGTGTGCACCACGGTGAGGGGTCAGGGGCAGAACACTGGCTAAGAAAATCCCATATGACACTGACATGAAGTCCCGCACATCAGCGGAGACAGCTGATGTCAGACTGAATCTGAGTGGGAACAGGGACTCGCTCCCATCCCTTTGAATGCACCTGACTGTAACTTTGTCTTTGACCAGTAGCTCCAATTCCAGGGCCAGACCTGGCATGGCACCAGCAGCAGAAGCCTGTGAGGAGCAGGACGGGGGGTGGGCAGGGAAAATGAGCGAGATGTACAAGGACGGCATGGGAAGATGACTTAAAGCTGGGCAGTGCATGTTTTCATAAGGAGATTGGGCGACAAAACTCAATGGGTGGGACTGAATTTATCAGGGAGGACTGAAGCAGCAGGGAGTAGTGGTAAAGGCGTGGGCTGTGGAGCTACCATATTTAAATTCTGGCTAGTTCAGTTAGGTTTCTGAAAGAATTAAATGGGTTAGAACAGTGTCTTGAATGTTAGAACTAGTCATACATGTTAGATATGATCATGATGGTGATGATGACAAGTTTACCACCCAGACCAAGTGGGCTCACTGGAAGGAGACATGACACCAGTTATGGGAAAATACATCCTAAGTTTGTGCATAGCTAAGTTCCAATGCTAGATCTACACCTATTTCAGCGTTTCTATAAAGCATAATATAAAGTTGATCATTAATAAAATGTCCTTTACCAATTGTATAGCTTATGCAGTCACAAAATAGAAACATTTTTTACTTTCTAAATCAAATCCCCAAATGAGATTTAAAATTCCCAGCTTGTATTGAAACAAATGGTCATCATGCCACTGATGTTTGTATGATGAAATATACACTCTTTGGCCTGGCAACCAGACTCTTCAAATCTGTTCCCTGCCTGCCCATCTAACCTCTTATTCTTCTGTCACAATAGTTGTTCTCTTGCCTTTTTATGGGATCTTTTTTCTGCTTAGGGTCAAACGCACACACACAACTTTGCTGCAGGCAACCTCTTCTGTTTTCCTCAAATGTAATTGTAACCCTTTCTCCTCTGAGACACCTTCCTTGAATCCCTTATTCATGCATTCATTCTTTCAACAAACATTTCCTGAACACGTAATTGTTTTAGGCATCATTCCATGCTCTTGGAGTAAAGTGATACGCAAGATGGACAAGGTCTCCTCTCAAAGAAGTGGCACACTAGTGGGAAGAAAGGAAATAAATAGGAAGACAAAAAAAAATAACTAATATTGACATTTATGTCAGTGGTTAGGAAAGGCCTCACTCAGTGATAAAATTTTCCAGCTACCGGGACATACATTCCATAATTGCAGAGGTTTTTGTCTATTCTGTTCACCGCTGTATCACAGAACCTAGGACAGTGCCAGGAATATAAACACTTTTCTGATGCAAACATGAATACAATGCAGAATTTTAGAATGCGAAGGTAGAGTGTTTTGGGTGGAGGAAAGAGCAAGGGTGAAGGTCTTCAAAGTGGAAGGAGGTTGGCATGTTTAAGGAGCCAGAGGAAAAGCAGTGGGAAGTGGGCTTCAACAGGGAGACAGGACTTGGCGGGTCTTGGCATGAAGACAGCAGGCAGCCATTGAAGACAGATGAAAGCTTGCACATAGTTTCCTCATAAATTATCATAATGTATTATAATTTCTTGCTCTAGCCTATTGAGTCTGTTTTTTCACTTTGTTATTGTATTCTGCTCTTTATTTTTATTTTATTTATTTATTTTTTTTGAGACAGTCTCGCTCTGTCGCCGGAGCTAGAGTGCCGTGGCATCAGCCTAGCTCACAGCAACCTCAAACTGCTGGGCTCAAACGATCCTCCTGTCTCAGCCTCCGAATAGCTGGGACTACAGGCATGCACCACCACGCCCAGCTAATTTTTCTATTTTTAGTAGAGACGAGATCTCACTTTTGCTCAGGCTGGTCTGGAACTCGTGACCTCAAGTGACCCTCCCACCTTGGTCTCCCAGAGGATATTTTTTTAATCATGCTTTCTTACTTTCTTTGGGTTTACTTCTTTTTTTACTTCTGATTTTGATGCTTAGTTTACTCATTTTTAATATTTTCTCATCTCTGATATATGAACATACACCATAAAATTCATCTTAGCATTTCCTTAACTCTGTCTTGTAAGTTTTGATATGTAGTTTCATAAAACATAAAGCATGTTTTTATCTTAATTAAGATTTCTTCTTTGACAGTTTAAGTTTTGAGAAGTGTATTTTTTAATTTCCAAATATATGGGCTGTTGGTTATCTTGTTTTAACTTTTAATTTTGTTATGGTAAGAAAATATGAGTCTGTATGATATAAATTCTGTGGTATTTGTTGAGGCTTGCTTTGTATCCTAATATGAAGTCAATTTTTATACAGTCAGACAGTCATGTATTGCCTAATGATGGGGATACATTCTGAGAAATGTGTCCTTAGGTGATTTTTCTTGTGCAAACATCATAGAGTGTGCTTCCACAAACCTAGATGGTCTAGCCTACTACACACCTAGGCTATATGAAATAGCCTACTGCTCCTAGGCTACAAATCTGTACAGGATGTTACCGCACTGAATACTGTAGGCAATTGTAACACAATGGTGAGTATTGCTATTAGGTCATTAAATATGGAAAGTCCAATTTCAAATCAAAAGTTTAGTTTATTATATATCAAACAAGAAGCAGTACAAGTAATCAAAGAATGTGCCTAAACTATTAACACAGTTTTGCCAACAGTAGCTTGTTTATGCCAACAGCGAAGATGCCTGGAGAGCAAGTGGCAATGACATCATGAAAGGTGTTTTCCACAGCTTGTTGAGAATTGAATATATTTCCTTGCAAGAAGTGGCCCAAAGTCTGGAAGGAGTGGTAATCAGTTGGTGCAAGGTCTGGTAAATACGGTGGATGACAGAGTTTCCAAGTCCAGCTTCTGTAGTTTGAGCAGTGTTGTTTGTGCAACATGTGGTCTTGCAAGAGGATTGGCCTATCTCTATTTACCAGTCTCGGCTGCTTAATTGCAAGCATTCTCATCATTTTTTTCTAATTGGCTGCAGTAGACATCTGCTGTAAACTGTTGACCAGGTTTCATGAAGCTGTAGTGGATAATACTAGCACCGGAACACCAACAGACACCATTAGCTTTTTTGAGAAATATTCGGTTTTGGACTATGTTTCGGTACTTCATATTTATCCAACCATTGTGCCGAATGCTTGTGATTGTCAAGAAGAATCGAATTGTCATCACATGTACCAATATGGTGTAGAAATGGTTTGCCTTTATGTCGTGACAGCAAAGAAAAGAAAGCTTTGAGACGATTTCTCTTCTGACACTTGTTTAATTCATGCAGAACCCATCTATCCAGCTTCTTTACATTGCCAATTTATTTCAAATGGTCCAATATAGTTGGAATAGTAATGCCAAACCTTGCTGCTAATTCACGTGTAGGGTGAGATGGATTCTCTTCCACTACAGCTTTCAGCTCATCATTATCCATCTTGGTCTCAGGTCATCCACATGGTTCATTTTCAAAATTAAAATCACCAGAATGGAACTTCTCAAGTCATTGATGTACTGTGCATTCATTAGCCACATCCTTCCCAAACACTTAGTTGATATTTCTAGCTGTCTGTGCTGTATTGGTTCCATGATGGAACTCATATGCAGAAATAACACAAACTTTTGACTTATCCACGGTTTCACAAAAATTGCTGTAAGAAACAGTTTGAAAGATAATCACAAGCCAAAGTGTGCATTTGAAAGAATGAGGATGGACCTTCACAATAAAAAAAAAGGAGTGTCAAAGTGAAATGTCAGAGACATAAACTGCCAAACTTAGTATTTAAGGAAATCAGGCATTCCATACTTAATAACTTAATCTTTGTGTATCGAAACATGTTTAAACATAGAAAAGATACAGTAAAAATATGATATAAAAGACAAAAATGGTACACTTGTATAGGGCACTTACCACGAAAGGAGCTTGCAGGACTAGAAGTTGCTCTGAGTGAGTCAGTGAGTGAGTGGTGAGTGAGTGTGAAGGCCTAGGACAACACTGTACCACTATAGACTTTATAAACTGTATACTTTGCTGTATAGACTGTATAGACTATATACTTTCCTATGCTAAATCTATAAAACATTTTCTTTCTTCAATAATAAATTAACCTTAGCTTGCTGTAACTTTTTTACTTTAAAAACTTTCAAATTTTTGTAACTTTTTGACCCTTTTGTAATAACACTTAGCATAAAACACAAACACATTGTACAGCTGTAGAAAAATATTTTCTTTCCTTATATCCTTATTCTATCAGCCTTTTTATATTTTTTAATTTTTTTATTTTCACTATTTCAGCTTTTTCATTAAAAGCTAAGAATCAAACACACACATTAGCCTAGGTCTACACAGGGTCAGGATCATCAATATCACTATCTTCTCCCTCCGTATCTTGTCCCACTGGAAGGGTCTTCCGGGACAATAGCATGCACGAAGCTGTCGTCTCCTTTGACAACATTGTCTTCTTTTGGAATATCTCCTGAAGGACCTACCTGAGGCTGTTTTGCAGCTAACCTTTTTTTCATGAGTAGAGGGAATACACTCTAAAATAATGATAAAAAGTATAGTAAATACATAAACTGGTAGCATGGTTATTTACTATCATTATCAAGTATTATGTGGTATATGTAATTTTATGTGTTATGTTTTTATACATATGACTAGCAGTGCATTAGGTTTGTTTACTCCAGCAACACCACAAACACCTAAGTAATGCATGGCGCTATGCCATTATAAGGGCTGCAATGTCACAAGCTGTCGCTAGGTGATAGGAATTTTTCAGCTCCATTGTAATCTTACGGTACCAACCTTGTATACACAGTCTACCATTGAGTGAATTGCCATTATGCAGGGTATGACTATATATATTCCACATGTCTATCAAAATAATGTTTATTTATGTGCATTATATCAAGTATGTTAGCTATGTTGTTCAAATCACTTGTCTTCAGTAATTTTTTATCTGTTCTATAGATTAATGAAAGACCAGTTCTAAAGTTTACAATCATGATTGTAAACTTGTCGCTTTCTCCTGATAAGTATGTCAGTTTTTGCTTTTCATATTATTGTAAATCATATATATTGTTAGGTGCATATACAAGTTCAGAATTAACATATCTTCCCGATAAATTGCTCATTTATCATTGTATAACAACGCTTTTTAAAATAGCAATTCTTCCTCCCACCCAATTGTCTATTTCGTCTGCTGTCAATCTCACCTGATTAACTGGCCCAGCCCCATCATTTTGTTTTTTTACTTCTTGTGTTTTACATTGTGTCCTTTCTTCTCCCTTCTTATTGGATAAATGATGTTTTTTCAAAATCTCCTTTTATTCCTCTTTGATTATTATTGTATAGTGAGAATACCTTCACCTTTTATGCTTTAAGTAGATAAATCTGTAACATTTATATATGAAATGCAAAGTATAAAGATAATGAGTATCTTTACTCTCCTCTCTGACAATATCTCATTGGTAGAATGCATTCACTCTGATCTCTGTGCTCTACTCACATGTCATTGCTTCTGAAATTCATCCTGCTTTTAAGCTCTCACATCCTCAAATTAAGCATTTTTGTTATGGGGATTGTTGATTTTTTTTTTAGGGTTGATGCTGATAAAGTTGAGCCCATATGTTTGCCCATTGTTTTTTTGTTCCACCTTGTTTCTTGCATCTTAGACCTTCCCTCTAAGGTCAATATTTTTCTGTAGTGAAAATTTGTTAGTTATATCATAAAATGTCACAATAATTATCTGGAAATGTCTCTCTTTTGTCCTCCTTCTTAAGTGATGTTTTGGTTTAGTTTTGTTTATGTTGCAAGTTATTTTCCACTTTGAAGATATTATATTGCTTTCTTCTGGACTCTGTCATTGCTATAGATAACATACTCCTGGTAGTCTAATTCTTGTTTCTTTATAGATTATCTGCCTTTTTCTATCTGGTTGCTTTTATTAATAAGATGCCCTCTCTCCTTTTGTGTTGTGCAATGTCTCTTTCACATGCATTAAACTTGTATTTACCCTATATAGGAACTGTGTTGTTTCCTGTCTTTGATGAATTCTGTAAGCTACTTAGACATACTGCTTCAGATAGGCCCTTTCCACTCCTGTCTAATTTCTTCTCAGGAACTACTATTAGACCTATGTCAACCCTGATCTTTGTATCCCTGTAGATCTTAAACTCTCTACCATATTTTCCATTTTTAGTTCTCTCCATCTGTATCTTGGGTAATTTATATATTCTGTCAAGTTGTTTTTCTACTACATGAAGTTCTCAGTTGCACGAATACTTCTGTTATTGTTTCTCCAGACTGTTTCAGATGGATTTTTTTTCCCTTGTGTATTTTGTAATGTTTTGCTGGAGAGTTTTTCTTTAGAGGTGCTTGTTTATTTTCCTGTGAGAATCCTGTGTGTTGGGTCCTGGTCCTTGGAAGCAGATGTGTGGAATGGAGATAAGGATTCAGGGATAGTGCTTCCTAAGTAAGAGCTTTGGAGAAACTGGCAAGGGAGTGGGGGAAACTGGACAGAGATGGGGAGGAAGCCAAGCAAGGGTGTGATCTCAGGCAAAATCCCACAGAGAGTGAGCTCGGGCTGATTCTGCATGGTACTCCGCAGTTTCTCGAAACTGAGGCAAAGGAGCTGATGGAAAGTGTGGGCCTTGGAGGGCAGTTCGATGAAAAAGGAGACTCAGTAGGTGCTGGCTGTTGGATGGAAATGCACACCAAAGAAGGAGCCCCCTGCCCTCACCCAATAGTAAAAATGGACCCATGAGATCTGGATGAAGTAGTAGACACTGACATTATCCACTACAATGATTCCCCAAGGTGATCTTGCATTTGATCCGGCCAAACACAGAAGAGTACCACTGGCTGAAGACCAATAGTTGTGTTTGTTTATTAGCTTGGGGATTCTCTGATACCATGTGGGTTTCTATTCTTAACCTATGAAAAATGTGGGCCAAAGGAGCTGAGTTCTCATTTAAGACTTGTTTTCACCCAAAGTGCAAGCCAAGGTGAGCCTGCAGGTCAGGTCCCTGGACTGTTGAGGTATTTTTCTTCCTTCCTAGTTTCTCTTTTATTAAGGATACAGCTCTTCCAGGAAAGGCCTTTAAGCAAGGTTTCAGTTCCAAACCCTAATTCCTTGTCCTATGCAAGGATTAAAATTCAATCTAGGTATTAGCTGGTCTAATTATCCCCTTACATCCATCCCATACCATCCTTTAGGACTGCCTCAGTGTAAACTCTATGCGTACAACTCTTTGATTCTGACATCTAGATATTTCCTTTTCTTTTGGGGAAGCTCAGCTATACATCAGTCTTTTTTTTTTTTTAATCCAGATTTTCTAGGAGTTGTAGTGTGCAAGATTTTTCACATAAGATTTTCTAGCATCTTATAGAAACCAGAAATCCTTCTGTAACTTTTGCCTGTCCATTTCATTGTGAGAATATAAGTAAGCATCTTGAAGATAGGTACTGTGTGTTTTGCTCTCTGTAACCTGAGCCACATAAGTTATAAACCTTTGACAAGTATTTGTTAAATAAATAAATGGCTAAGAAAATATCTATTTTGAGACAGCAAACATTATTTAGTTGACGGTTCATATTTGAGACCCCAAATTTTTAAATGTATACATGCAAAAGAACATGCAGGGTACATGTTAATAATAGTGACATAGTGTCTTGTAGGGATTAAGAACTCAGTGCTCATTATTATTTCTCAGTCACTAGTTTACAAGTGAGTTAAAGATAAAAGTGTCTTGGTACTTACTGTATGCATTTATTACTAAAGATATTACCTCTCTAATAAACTCCTTAGTCATCAGCATGTTATCTTAAATAATCTCATGGAGTAATTGTGTACTTCAGAACCAATGTTGTTCAGAACCAGCCCCTGGCATGGTTTGGATATTTGGCCCCTCCAAACCTCATGTTGAAATTTGATCCCTAGTGTTGAACGTGGGGCCTGCTGGGAGGTGTTTGGGTCATGAGGACGGATCCCTCATGAATGGCTTGGTGCCCTCCCTGCAATGATGAGTGAGTTCTCGCTTTATTAGTTCACTCTAGAGCAGGTTGTTTAAAGGAGCTTGGCACCTCCTCCTCCCTCTCTTGCTCCTTCTCTAACCATGTGACATGCCTGCTCCCCCCTTGCCTTATACTTTGAAAGCTCCCTGAAGCCCTCGTCAGAAGCAGATGCTGCTGCCATGCTTCCCGTACAGTCTGCAGAACCAGGAGCCGAATAAACCTCTTTTCTTTATAAATTACCCAGCCTCAGGTATTTCTTTGTAGCAGTGCAAAATGAACTGAGACAGCCCCATTTCAGGAATTTTGGTCTAAAACCCGAGACAGTTTTTACTCCTTTTCTGTAATATCTCATGTCTCAATAAGACGTGAGAGTCGAATGTAGAGAGGTTGAAAAAGAGGAGCTCATTATTTTGGTGTTCATGGAATTTCATAATCTTTGATAACAGTGATGATTACTGAATATAGCAAAACCATAGAAGCTCCAATGACATCAACTGTCATTTCCTGAGTCATGTTATTCTACTCTCATAAGCCCTCCTCTTTCAGTCTCTGATCTCCACTTTCAGCCATTACTCTGGTCTATGAAAACCAAGCCACAGCCTCAGAGCTAGCTGTCAGATGTCTCTACCTCTAGCAGGTCTGTATCCCAGCATCCAATCTGCAGATCGTTATCAGCCTAATCAACCTAAAACGCAGTTTTAATTATGTCTTTCTCTTGTTTAGACATTTTCAATTATTTTTGTATTTCTTAATGAAATAATGAATTTATTAAACTGCTATTTAAAATTCTCCTTGATTTAGATCTAACCTATTTCCTTTCCATCTTTTCTACTTCTCTTCAGCTTCTCCCTGCACTCTGGTCAAACTATATCTATTACTGTTTTGATTATATTACAGATGCTTTACCTTTGCTTACATTCGTGCTTAATCAAATGTTTCTGTTATGCTCAGCTTGGTAATGGTGGGAGCTGAATAAATACTTGTGGTATCTACCGTTTATTGAATTAAGTGCAAATCCTGAACTGTGTATGATCCTTGGTCAGTTTGCCTGGCATTTAAGTGATACTTTGATGTCACTGAAGCTCCTATGATTTTGTTATATTCAATGATAGACACTGTCACAAAAGAGTGTTAAATGCCATTAACACCAGAATAATGAGCTCCTCTTTAAAACTACATTAAAAAAATTCCAGGGAATTATGATTCCATGGCCATACGTGTTGGCACACTAGTCTGGTTAGAGACGTTGGGCTTCGTCTGTGAAAAGGCTCTTCTTACTGTTATTTTGGTTTTCTGTTTACTTAATCCTTCAATTTTGGATCTTATGTCTCTTCTTTCTCTCAGATGAGGCTTTTGTGGGAGGGACTTCAAATTCAAACTAGAAGTCCCTTTAGTCTTGGTTTGGACCCTGGCAGTCTTGAGTGAACCCTAAATGGTCCCAATTGTTGAAATCAGTGGTGGAGGAAAACTGGAGAGAGGGTTTAGAGAACACTGTGAGATCAAAGTGTTTAGTTCCCAGAACTCTGGGAACTAAAGTGGAGAAAAGTTGATATCCTTCAGAAGGATAAACAGGAAGAACGTATCACCATTACAACCAGAAGATGAGGTGAATGTGTTTGTGTGTTCTGTGGCCTGCAGATGTATTTTATTTCAGTAGCATGAGAAGAATTGCTAGGGAAACTGTCTTTTTCATTCTTTTTTCCTAGGAAATTATATGTGGTTTCTAGGATAGTTAGAGAACAAAGGAAATACAACTTTGTTCAGTTTTCATTTTATTAAAAAAAAAACCCTGAAAATCCCCATATACTGAATGAATGATGGAAAGACTGAAGCCTTGAATTCTGATTTTTCTTCCCTGTAATGCTATCCTAGAAGTACTGACACAATACTGCCCCTTCTAATGGTTAGTGAAAATTAACATTGTCCTATATTCTAACAGCCCAAATAAAGCTGTGTGAAACACATTTAGGCTTCAAGCAAGTAAAACTTTTAATAAATGATTCAAATTCAAACTGTGGAACTGATACTGAACTCTTCAAGCTATAGTTCCCAAACATTAAGCATTATTTTGACTTTCTTAAATGCAAGTAGCTGGGCTGAAAATATTCTAGGTTGCTATTAGTATAATATATAAGAAAATCAAACAGAAAGAGGTCTTAAGACTCTTTATAGGAGGTGTTATATGCCGATTCTTCCCAGTGTGGGCAGCAGACTTATAGCAGTAATGGCCATGTGGGGTCCACCATTCTGCTAGGAGAGTTCTTTAACACTTTATAAAGGCAGGAAAAGGGTTTTTTTTGAGAATAACTCTATTCACACTGTCAATGATAGTTGTATTCAATTTCTTATAGACATAGTTAAATATGATTATGTTATAAAAATTATCAGCTATTCAGTTCATTTCTGATATTAATTTCCCTTTCCCTAGGAATTGGAGAAAACTCTTAAGCAAATGCTGCAGGTATCTCAGCTTGCATCTCTGTGAGACATGACTATCCCAGGATACAAGAATATCTGCATAAATCTGGAAGACTACAGGGGCCAGCACAAAAAGAGTCAGTTTTTCTACTAATAAAGAACTCATTCTAAGCAAAGAGAAAGCACAAGTTCAGAAGTTGGTAAAGTCAACATGTTATTGTCAGAAGGGAGTGTATTTAATTTGTCACTGAAACTATCAATCAGACTAGCCACTTTCAATCTGAGAGCAAGGGAGCTGCAATTAAAAGCAAGCAAAATCTCAAAAAGCTACAACCTCCAGGAGACATTGAGTCCTCCTGGAAGTAACAATATTGGTGACACAGGAGAGAATGTTAGCAAGATTGACAATAGTTGCATTGTTTGTGTGGATAGTGATGAAATGCTGGCTTCAATGCCTTCTATTCTCTGGATATAAGACATCAGAGCAGAACCTTTTACTAGAAATCAGAAACTGCAGACTTGGGCAACTTGGCATCATCAGTGGTACCTCCTGTGGGACAGTATTTGAGCAGTGACACTGTCAGTGGGTAACAATGGCATAGCTGCCACTCTTAACTTAGTTGCAGTTAGACGTATTATCTTGTTTATCTAGACCAGGAGATAAGAAAATTGGTAGATTCCCCCATGGTAGTCAACAGAATGTTTTTAGAACTCAAGTGAGACACCCTCTGGATGTTCTTGAATTTATTTGGGAAGAAATTCTGGGGTTTATATTGCTTGGGAAGTAAGTAGAATTATAGACCTCCCTCCAACTTTTTTCTTAAATAGTTGCTTTTGCAATCTTGTTCTTAAATCTAAACTACTGTGTCCCAGGAAATGTAGGTTACATATGTGGGGTCAGAAGAATGATCTCTGTTCTGCTTTATCTTGAGATATCCAAGCTCTTCTGCTCTTCTGTGTATCTGTGCAGACACTGAGATGTGCTGCTCAGAGTCCACCTCAGAAGGGCTTCTTGCTACCTAGTCACGAGGAGTGCAGTAGCTGACAGTCTCCTGCAATTGGCTCTCTTAGGATCTGCCTCAGCCTTCAAATAGAGATTAAGTTCTTCTTAGCATGCACCTGGAGCCAATGACTGAGCAAAGTAGGGCTACAAGGTGGTACCAGCAAGGGCTTCGCTCTGGACAATCTTAGCTCTGGAGCTCCCTGCTGGGCTGGCAGAAACCTCATCAGGTTCATGTCATAGTTTGGCAGCTCCCAATCCTACTTTCTCCTCTTTCCTTTTAAGATGTTACTCCCCAATAAATTGTTTGCACTCTTAACTCATCTTGGCATCTGTTTCCTAGAGAGTCAAACAGGAAGGGTACCCCACTGTCCTTGTTCCCTACAGTTCTGTGTTATGATATTCTTTGCAAGACAATATTCTTCTTCTCTAGGACCCTCATTTTTAATTATTTATTATGCAGACAGTCAAGTTGATACTGTGAAAAGAGACTCAATTTTGGATTCAAACTGTTCTGGGTTTAAATGCCAACTCGACATTATATTAACAATATGAACTTGATTAAGTTGTTAAATTCTATGAGCCCCAATTTTCTCACCTTTGCAGTTTGGTCCTGAGCTAGAAACAGATGCCCCATTGGCTAGAAACATGGATGCATATAATTGCCACACAACACCATTAAACATCTTTCCTGACGGTTCCAGCGAAAGATCTCATTTCATGCTCACTGTGGACTTTGTGGATTTATAGTTATATAAATTTTACATTTTTCTTTTCCTTTATAAGAAGAATTTACTCCCAATAGGTGTAAACCAAATGAAAAGATGCTTTCTTTTTCCCTTTAGAAAGAAATTTCCAGCTCTGTTAAATTTGTTTGCACATTTTCCGCTTCCCCCCCGGCACCTCTCTGGCTGCACTGTGCTCGCTTGCTCCGAGGGGGCTTGCTCCTGCTAAGCCAGCACGCTCCTCATTTCCCTCCAGCTGCCACCATGATTATCTACCTGGACCTCATTAGCCATGATGAGACATCCTCTGACATTTATAAGATCTGGGGGATTGAGGATGGGCTATGGAGGATGGTCATTAGGACAGAGGGTGGCATTGATGACTCACTTACCCACTGGTGGCAATGCTTGGGCTGAAGGTCCTGAGGGCTAACGTTCAGAAAGCGCAATAGTCACTGGTGTTGATATTGTCATGAGCCATCACACGAAGGAAACCAGAAGAAGCCTCCAAGAAGTACATCAAAAAATTATATGAAGTTGATCAAAGACAAACTTGAAGAGACACTAGAAAGAGTAAAAACGCTTTAGGACAAGAGCTGTGGAACAAATCAAGCACATCCTTGCTAATTTCAAAAACCACCTGTTCTCAGTTGGTGAAAACATGCATCCAGAAGGCATGGTGGCCCTGCTGGACTACCGTGAAGATGGTGGGACCCCACATATGACTTTCTTTAAGGCTGGTTTCGACATGGAAAAATGTCAACAAATCTGGCAATTACTTTGGATCTATCACCTATCACATAACTGGCTGCTGCTTGTCAGCTGCCCAACACCAGGACTTAGACAAGTGGGACTGATGTCATCTCGAGCTCTTCATTTATTTTGACCTTAATTTATTTGGAGCGGAGGCATTGTTTTTAAGAAAAAGAATACCATGTAGTTTGTCTAGAAATAAAGTGCACTGAAACTCATTTGAAAGAATGCCTCTTAGTTTCACACATATTTAACCTAAATCTATCCTGTAGTGTTCCCGGAGAATCAGGAGATTTTCACTACGAGAAAGCATGAGACTGCCTTCTGACAACTTCTACAGTGAAAACTACTTCTGGGACTGGAGCATAAACCAAAAGTCTTAATTCTGAGTTCAAGGAAAGGAAAAGACCATGCTCATAGTAGTGTCAACATTTGAAGTGGATCCTTATACAGAAATAGTTAACTCTGGAAGAGAGTACCGAAAGAATATAAAGACACTAACACAGTTGAAAAAAAGTTTTGTATGTTTTCCTATCCTTTGACTAAGCTTCGTTTTTATTGCTTTTTATTTATTAATGAGGAGAGGTATTAGATCTGGGCCTTTATAATTAATAGACTGATTTTTAGACGCAGATTATGTCCATTGTACTATTTACAGTTTTTCAAAGAAGAGGTCTCACTCCATTTAACTTCCTCTTTGTCTTTCAAAATAATTACTTGAAATCTTTTCCCTGGTGTTTTTTCTTAGAAACAAAAAATTGGGGGAGGGACGGAAAGTGGAGAATTGTGGAAAATGTTTTAAGTGAACTTAGCGTTTTTTTTTAAGATTTTCACTTTCCTTGCCAAGTTTAAGCCCATGTAGACTTGACTAGAGACTAAATACAGGAAAGACTCAGACGAATGGAACTGGGTTAAAATACAGTCACATACTCCTACATTATCTTTTGGGAAGGGGTCTTTTCAACGCAGCAAGTATGTATAATAAATAAACACCCAATATTACTAATGCCTTACAATTTTATGGTGTTTTACAGTTTGCCAAGCGCTTTCACTTTATCTTATTTTAATCTTGTGTAAAAATACCCAAAAGGCTGAACTGTTCCTTTCGGAGTTTTCAAAGTCTTCAGCAAAAGAAGACTGAAAAACATACGTAATGGAATGTTAAAACAAAAGTCTTTCTTGAGATTTTAAGACAGTAGAACCCAGAGATACCAGACACCCATGGGGCAGTCCTCCCCCACTTTCTGGGTGGGTGGGAGACCCCAGAGCGATCAGAAACACAGTGGGGTAAGCACAGAGCGTGAGAGTGAAGTTCCAGCGCTTCCCAAACTTCAGCTTCTGGTGCAGCCTCTCACCCTTTAAATTTATCAGATATGATGCAATATTTGTCCGCTTTGTCTTTCAAGTTGCAAGAGACACATCTTAAGCTCACCAAGTGCTCTCCTTAAATCCCCTCTCTCATGACATGGGGTTACCAGGAATTTTATCTGACTCTTCTTCTTTGGGAGAGCTCTATTCAAAAGACTTTTCTTCAAAAGTTCCCTTCAAAAATCGCCTTCTATGCACTAATTCCTGACTCTTTTCTGCTCTTGTGGGCAAGGAGACTTTAAGAATTATCTAACAAGTTTTGGCCACATAGTTTTTACAAGACCTGCAGGGTGTTCTGACTCAGTGTGATAGCTGGTATCTCTTGGTCTCAGCCAAAACTCCTATTTCAAATAAAATTTTGAAAAGCAGTGGCATACTATGCATTGCTGCACAGAGAAGTAAATGCTATGAGAGCTGGTTCTCCATCAAAATCAATGACATTCACTTCAAAATTCATCCCTGATAAGAAATACATGGCTTCATACATCAGAAGATCATTGCTCAGCATTTTTGACTACCCACTTATAGATTAACTAATATGATAAAATTTAACAAACATTCACTAATGATCATCTAGATGCCAAGCCCAGACAAGACAAAAATATTTGAAATAATTGAAAACTCACATTGGACATTCATAAAACAAGGGACTAAAGCAGGAGCAACACGTGAAGTCTTTTTTATACTTTCTGTGACAAAGACTATTAGCTGTTCCACTGTCTTCTTGGGCTCAGAGCTAGATTACATGTTCTAGCCCCATTTGCAGATATGCAGACTATGTGACCAGTTCTAACCAATGGAACATGTGTCCCTTCTGAGACAAGCTGTTTAGGCAGCCTGTGTGCGTTTTTCACACTCTTTTTCTCAATCATTATCTGGATGCCTTGCTCCCACCCCAGACATTCTGATTTAATTCATATGGGGTGCAACCTCGGCATGAAAATTTTTACAAGCTCCCAAGTGATTCTAATGTGCAGCAAATCACTGTCCTCGGGGACAGCAGAGCCACCAGCTGGAGCAAACCTGAGGCCTTGAGTCACCACACGGAAGAAAGCCATCTGCTCATCAGGGCCATAAGTCTTGAACTATAATATAAAGAACAAATAAATTTTTGGAGTCTCCTTGAGAAAGCATTGCCCTAATTCATATGCTTAATGAATTAGCAAAATATACAAGAGAAAAATCATAATGCTCAAGGTTCTAAGTAGGTAACTCACGTGTACTTATCTGTATTGCTTTTGCTTCTGAAAAGTTATATTAAAATTTTATGTTAGGAAATAAAGACATTTCTCCCATTTAAATCAGTAAGTCTATTCTTAGTAATGTATCAAAAGAAAATAATTCAACAGAAAAAAGTAGATGAATAAGAGATCTGTATGTGGGCTTGTTTAAAATAGAAAAAAAAAGAGTAAACAATCTGAATGTTTACCTGCTGGCTGCCTTCCTATTGATTTTAGAATAAAATCCAGGATCATTATTATGACCAAGGCCCTGCCTGTTCTGCCTTATCTGGCCTTACTTTTCTTGCACTAGCTGTATTTCAGCCACTGGCCTTCTTTCTGTTGGTGCCTCAAAGACATGCAGCTCCTTCTCCCACAGGCCTTTGCACGTGTTCTTTGGCTTAGAGCACAAGTGTCTTCCCTAAACCCTCTTTCCCTTCATGTGGCTTGCTCCTTCTCATCCTCCAAGCTGCAGCTGCAATGTCATTTCCATGGCAAGCTTTTCTGACTTGGTCTGGTTGTGCAATAACACACTCTCATCACACTCTGCTCTGTACTGTCCCATCAGAGTACTTTTCACAATTTTAATTAAGAAAGTGTTATTATTTGTTTAACGATTTTCTTTCTTTTTGGGCTAATGCTCTAGAAAGACGAGATGCATGTCTATCTTGTTTAGTGCTGTTTTCTCCCACTACCTGTGAGGCACAGGGTGGGCAGTCAATAAATATTTGGGGAAAGAATAACTTAATCCAAGTCCTACTACCCTTTGTTTCAAGAAACAAATGCTTTGTGAAGTTCTTTTGTGAAGTTTGTGGCTGGTGAAATCAAAACATGAACCTGTTGATTTTCACTACTTTATTTTCACCAAGATCTAATGAATTGTACTTTCTCTGGCTTAAGACCAGTAACTGTTTTCCCAAGTGAATCACTAGAAAAGGAAATGCACTCTTTAAATGGTTTGTATTTGCAATAGAACAAAAAATTGTTATTACGTGACTGAACCAATGTAATCGTTGGTGCTTATCTAAGCTTATTGAATGCCCTCAGGATCTGTTTCCCAGATTAGCCTCTGTGATCTGCTATTCCAGGAACAACATCATGTTCTTTTTCTTTTTTTATTTTGACTTTAGCCTTATGTCCTTTTATAGCATTTCCTAAGGAAGTTTATCTGTATTCATATCCTTAATAGAAACTTTTGAATATTTAGTATTAAAGGCAGGTGTATGAGTCTATATTTCCAGACTTATATGATGCGTAATAAAGGAGATATAGGTTTTACTTAAGTTTTTTTTGTTTGTATAAATACTATGAGCATCTTTCATTCCCACAAACTGTCATTTTAGGGGAAACCGCATGCTGGTTTCTATTGCTCTATTCACGTAGCTATAGTATGATTCAGAACTAAGTTCGTTGCTGTAAAAACAATGTGTCTGGCTCAGAATCCTACTGGGCTCACACCTACTGCAGTCCTCACTGGTATCTCCCAGGAGCACAGCTCATCGCTCTCAGCCTCCGCAGTTCTCCTCACTAGACTCCCTGCTCTCACTCTAACGAGTCCAGGGGAGGACAGTATCAACTTTTCCATGAAAGTTGCTGTGGGTCAGTGGGAGCCAGGGCGTAGTTAGGAGGTGATAGAGACTACTCGTTTGGTTAGAGCCCACTGGCTGGGTAATCTATGCTTTGTGCTTGCAGAAGGAGTAGCAGCCACCAAGACTGCTGCCTTCTAGGCTGTCTTGATTCGGTGAGGAGTCTGCTGGCTGGAACTGGAGCCCGTGGTAAGTAGGGGAAACACTGCAAAAGCCACACTGAAGGAGGTGCTACGACAGCAGCTGCAGAAAGAAAGGGCTGGAGCATCAATTTCATACCTCCTAGGTGTGGCAGACACTGCTAGACGCGGAGTTGGGTGACACAGAAAATGAGGTGTTTGGGAAGAGCATTGAAAGAGGACAGAATTCAGGGAGGGAAAAGCGGAAAAGAGATCATTTAGACAGTTGGATGAGCAAAAGTAAGGATATAAGGTGGTTAGAGCAGGGCCGTGCCAGGGCTGTAAGCAGTAGAGTTTGGTTGGAATATAAAGGGTCAGTGAGGGCGAGACATGCTTTGTGGGGACTTTAAATGACAGAGTGACAACATCAGTGAGCGATGAGAGGTTTGTGAGTGTCCTAGAGCTATAATTGGAGATGCATTCTAGGAAGGTTAATAGGACATGTGTGTGTGTAAAATGGTTCGGGAGATGAGAGACCTATTAGAAAGTTGATAGAATAACTAATGAGAATCTAAGGGAGAAGGCAGGCAGAGAGAAAGGAAAGGAAGAGGTGGAGGCAGGTCGTTGCTAAGGGTCATATAAATGACTTAATAACTGCATGAGGATGGAGGGGGAAGAGAGAGAAAATGAGCGGTGCATTCTAGACTAACTCCAGCAAAGCTCTGAGTCTGCGGCTGCCGTGCAAACACACGGGGAAGCTGGAGGTGGAACTAGCCTGGAGCAGGGAAAGAGAGAGGGAAAAAGAAGGAATAGACTATGGATACTTTACATTTTTATTACGCCTCCAGGGCATGTTAATATTACGTATTTTATTTCAGAAAAAAAAGTTTAGATTTTACCAAAGTCCTCAAGACATGGAGCAATTTTTCTCGACCAATATCAATATTTTCAATTTCCCTTATTGCCCTCCAAAATTATGTTTAATCCTTATTATAACTGTAAAGCAAACATATTATAATTGTCTGTTTACTTATGTCTATTCTGTAATGTCCTCTGCACTCTTCAAGGACAGCAGCAGGCACAATTCTAGTCACTTCCCCTGGGCCTTGAGTTGGTGGTGGGGGTGGGGAAGAATATCATTATTTGTCTTTGTATTAGTTTCTTCACCAAGATCACAGAGATTGCTAAATACCTAGTTTATAGGGCAGTAGTGAGGTTGGGTAAGATGCTTTTCCTAGTGTCTGGCACGTAGAAATTGCTCAAATTAACTGTCGTTACTGTTACTTTTCACGAACAGAGTCCTGAATCCTGTGCCTTCCAAACAGGCTCACAGAGACAAGAAGCTTTTCTACTCTTCCCTTCTGGTTCCTTCTGCAACCAATGATCTGCATAATTGTCATTTCCCAACACTGTCAATTTTTACCTAACGTGCAAGGATGGTGGTTTCAGCTTTCCACTTCACAGAGTCCAGGCAAAGAAAAAGCTGAAACAATCTGTAGAAGGAAGAGAGGCACTACTCACTTGCGTGGTGAAAAGCTTAGATTTGACTATTTAAATGGCGATTTCACTAGGGCATGGCTATCCGAGTAAGGATAAGTTAAATTATACTTGCCTTGGCCCAAGAGCTATATTTGGCACTATGACTCAGCACCATTACCTGTGTGTAAAAGTATTTCTGGAAGTTGTCCTGGTAAACAATCAGCTATGAGGCCTTTGTACCACCATGTTTCTAAATTGAGGTATGTGCAGCAAATACTTGCCAAAATGGGGTGATCATGAAGTATGTTGCTGGTGCACTGATTTTACTCAAAGATATGGGAACATAAACTTTTTTCCATTGAAGTCAACTTGGATGTATTTAGTCATTCAACAAATATTTGTTGCATTCAGGCAGAATGGCAGATGCTGCAAAATTCTAATTTGGAAAAGGGATATGGCTCTTTAGTGGGGGTGGTGTGGTTATAAGGCAACATGTAAAATTTGTATGCATTTTTAAATTGAAACACAAGATGATAACAAATTTCCTCTCTGGGCCGGGTGCGGTGGCTCATGCTGGTAATCCTAGCACTCTGGGATCTTCCGAGGTGAGAGGATCGTTTGAGGTCAGGAATTTGAGACCAGTCTGAGCAAGAGTGAGACCCCATCTCTACTAAAAATAGAAAGAAAATTAGCCGGGCAACTAAAAATAGAAAAAATTAGCCAGTGTGGTGGCACGTGTCTGTAGCCGCAGCAGAGGCTGAGGCAGAAGGATCGCTTGAGCCCAGGAGTTTGAGGTTGCTGTGAGCTAGGCTGACGCCACGGCACTCATTCTAGCCCGGGCAACAGAGTGAGACTCTGTCTCAAAAAAAAAAGAAAAATTTTCCTCTCTGGGATAATGCGGTCACATAGACTCCAGGCAGGTCGTTACACCAGGCTCAGGGCCTGTGAGGGATGAGGGGCTGGGATTGCTGGTGTCTGTGGTGGGAATGTGGACTGCAGGGGATCTCCTGCTTACCTTTTCCCTGCACTGGAGAATCTGTCTTGGCTCTGAGCCCACCTGGCTGGCTGCCTTGCTCCCCTCTCTATGTTGCCATCTGGAGTTTCCATGCTTCAGAGGGTCTTTGTCACTTCCTTGCTGAATTCCAGTGTTCTCCCTTAGATGCTCTGCTGGACCAGTGGTTATCTATTTGTTGTTTTGTCCCTTGTTTGTGAAAGAGGTGAGCATTGGGTGCCTCTAGTCAGCCATCTTGATGCCATCTCTTGACTTTCTCTTTGTTATGAGTTCAAATAGAAAGCTGGAAGGAGCTTTCTATTCTTTTCATCCTTCTGCCCCTCCTACACCCTGAAATTAATGCCTTGTTAAATACATAGACAACTAGTAATAGCCATAAAACACCCTTTTGAAAAATTATGTAAACTCCATATAACATATATGGTGTAGACAAGTATATACACATCTGGAGTTTTATATACACCTAGAAAAATCTAGTGTTAAAATTAGACATTTAAACATGGTCTTGGTCCATTTGTGCTGCTATAACAAAATATCACAGACTAATTATAAATGATAGAAATTTATTTCTCACAGTTAAACACTGAGAAGTCTAAGATCAAGTTGTGGGCAGGTTTGGTGTCTGGTGAGGGCTGTTCTCTCTACTTTCAAGATGACTTCTGTGGCTTCCAGGGTTTGCAGTGAAAGTGTAAAAAGGGCCTAAGCCAGTTTCCTGTAGCTCTTTTTTAAGGCACGAGTCCATTCATAAAGGTGGAACACCAATGACAATCACTTTCAAAAAGACCCCACTTTCTAATACCCCCAAGATGGGGACTAAGTTTCAACATGAATTTGAAGAGAATACATTTGAATAATAGCATTATAAAACATCAATGAGAAATTACTTCTAGAATTTTGCCTACTAAATTCTTAGAAAATTTAAGCATATTAAAGAGAAGGTGAATTTTAATGAAAATAACTAATTATAGATTTCACCAAGGAAAAGTAATTATATGACCTTTAGTTAATACTAATTAGTTTAATGTAATATAAGACCTCTGGATGTCTATTTAAAGGACTGTGTGAGAAATATTGATAACCAGTATACTATTAATAGGCTTCATTTTAAATATCTAATGTACTTTACTTTTTCAAGTCATGTAATTAACACCCTTGAAATGCTTACAATATTAATCTGAAAGCTATTGTCAGAAATACCACACACGTGAATAATCTTATCAAAATTATTACCATGCTCAAGTAAAAATAGTTTGACCATTTTGGGTTTGAATAAATAAAAACTTACAGTTTCCTGAAATATTTCATTTAACAGGCAAAAATGTGAATCACTAATTGTGTGAATATTTAATTTTTCCAGAAATCAATGTCTTTACTAAATTTGAATAATGTTGGAGCCAGCCTAGCCCCTTTTATCTTACAAATAAGGACTTAGAGTTCTTGTTCTGTTCTCCATCTATATTATTTTTAATACTTAATATCATTTATGTAAATGGTTCCCCTACTTCTCTTTTTTTCTGGGTTTTGCCAAGTCAATATTGAACCTACACCAAGGAATAAACAGCATTTCTAGATTTGCCAGGGCCAGTTCAAAGAAAGCAGTGCTCATCAAGTTAATATCACAAAGATTTAGTGAATGAAAAGGCATTGTCGTGAAAATACTCTAGATAAGAATGTTAGTGGGCAAGTAGATGCTATTGCTTCCTGATGCCTCTTTGATTGTTTACAGAGATGCCCCTGAACTTTGGTGATCAGTATGGCCCACCTGAAATGAAGAACCCTCCAGTTTGAAGGAGCCTTAGATTCCAAAGCTTATGTGTTATTAGTCATGCAAGGCAGTTCCTTGCTATAGGACAGGGACATACTTCTGCATTCCATTCCTTTCTGCATCACTTGGCCTATAGTAACACCATGGCAAAAAAAAAAAAAAAAAAAAGAGTTACAAAGTACATTTGCCGGGAAAGCTCAGATTCCATCCAACACATATTCATCGATTACCTGTTGTTTTCCAGATAATGTAATAGATATTGAAGTGACAGAGTTGAAGAAGACATATTTCCAGCTTTCAAAAAGTTTAGAACCTCATGGGAAGAGAGACATAAATAAACGTGATGCAATGTATAGTTCAATAAAAGACATAACCACCAGCAATCATGGGAACATAAAGAATGTAATTGCTAAGCCATTTGCAATAGCTGTACAAGGAATTGAAGAACAGTTCAGACAAGTGGAGCAAAAGCATGAACAAGGACTTAGAAGACATAAAAGCATGATTTATTTGTGGATAGTGGGCATTTGGTGTGCCTAGAGCATAAGGTGGCTAGATGGTATGAAAAATGGGACAGGGAATTATCAGAGTTAAAATTAAAGTGCTGGGCTTTTACCGAGTAGGTCCTTCTTTCTCAAAATTTAATAGCACTAAGAATCTTCTAGGATGCTTGTAAATGCTGATATTTGGCTGAAGCACCTTTTCTCTTGGCAGAATTGGGCTCATTTGGGGCAAAGATGTGGACAGATTCTGGTATTTCTGGTGCAGGTTGTTGGTGGACCACACTTTGAGGGATCTGGGAGGAGTGGTGTGATCAAATTTGTATGTATGCAGATAACTCTGTAAGTCTTGTGAAGGAAAGTTGGAGGATGACAGTTCAGCCCCAGAAACATCCATTTGGAGGCATCAAAATAATGTCAGCAAGAAACAGCAAGAGCATGAATTAAGGCAGTAGCAGTGGGAACAGGGAAGAAGAGAGAATCGGTAGGTATATCTGATAGGTGTTCATGATCAGTTGAGTGTGGTGCTGGAGAACTGATTCTGAGGTGACTAAATTGCGTGACTACAGGGCGAGTGGCAGCAAGAAGAGACATAGGAAATCAGAGTGGTTTGGAGTGGTGGGAACAATAAGTTTAATTGTAGACATAGAGAGTTTAAGGTACAGTATTAGCACAGTTTTCTTCCAACACAGAGAGCATAGTCCCTCTCTGGTTAGCTTAAGAAAAAGGAGGAATCCACAGGGATCCTGGGACCACAGAAGGAATCCTGGGAGACAGATGCTATTGGCCTAGATTGAGGGACACTAATCCCATCCAGACTCTGTCCTGTCTCTATTCTTGGCTTTCTGTAGATATTCTTTTCTTCTTTTTCTCTTTCTCTCGGTCAGATTCAGTCACCTGGGGAGAAACTGAGCTCTATTTTCTCTCTCTCTCTCTCTCTCTTTTTCAGTTCCAATTTCAAAATATTAAGGGAAGATCCCAATTGGTCTAGCTTTGGCGATGTACCCATTGCATGTCAAATGACCTGTGTTTAGGAGTCTGGGGTCACAAGCTAACATTGTAGCTCCTACAGAAACCTACAGAAAGAGAGGGGAAATTTCCTAGGATGAAGATGTGGGGCAGATAATAGTGTTGTATTTACCAAAGGTGCCTATAGGACATCCATTTAGGGAAGTCAAAGTTGAGAGAAGAATAACCAAGGGAAATATTATTTGCTGAGTGCCTTCCGTATGGAAAACATATGGCAAACATTTTACCTGGTACCTAGCTCATTAAGTCATCTCAGCGAAAATCTTAGGTAGATACGACATTATCGTACACTCATTTTCAGCTGAAAAAATTGAGTCTCTGAGAGTAGGTAATGCAAAATCTTTCATGAGAGTCTGTATTTTTTTTTTACCATTTAAACCACACTAGCTAAAGCCATGGGAGTGAAAAAGTTCTCTCCTAGAAAGTGTACAAGGTGATAAAAGAGGAGAGTCTAGAGTGGAACCAACAGGTAAGGAGTAAGCACTAAAAGAGTCACAGAAGGGAACTGAAAAGAGGCAAACTAATACAAAGGAAGAAAAGGTTAATGTGTTAAAACTAAAGGAAGCAAAGCTTTCAAAAAGGAAGAGTTAAGGGTATCAAAGTGGTAGAGAGAGGCCAGGACAAAAGAGTCTGCAGCATTTGGCAATTAAGGATACTCCTGGTACAGTTACACGGTCCTTCTATGACTGTGATAGTTTAGAAACTCACCATCTCTCACCTGGACTACTATAAAATTTCCTGCTTTGCGTCCCCGTCTCCATTCTCATCTCTACCAGTCCATCTTCCACATTGACAGCAGAGTGATCTTTTAAAAGCAGGGATCTGATCATAGCACCTCATGCTTGCTTAGAAACCCTAAGAAGAAGCTCTACATTGTTTATCCTGAAATATATCACCACCACAAACCAATCTCTAACAATCCTTCTAGCTCACTATGTCTTTATTTATGTCTCATTAAGCTACTTAAAGTTCTCCAAGCATGCAAGTTTCTTTCTGCTTCTGTGCTTCAGCATATGCTATTCTCTCTGCTTGGGAGACTTGTTGAGCCTCTTTCTCCAACACTGGCCACTGATGGAAAGATTCTGTATCTTGGTTGTGGTGGTAGTTACATGGCTGTATACATTGGCCAAAACTCATAGAACTATTAACATTAAAAGGTTAGATTTCACTTTATATAAATTTTACCTAAATAAACCTTACCTAAATAAACTTTTAAAAAGGATGTCTGGATAATCTCCAATATTTGTCAATTAAAACATTTCTAAATAACGAATGAGTCAAAGACAAAAAATTCCAAGAAAATTGGTAAATATAAAGTAAATGAAACCAAAAGCATTTCAAGCTAAATAAAATTGATAAATCTTTAGCTAAACTGATCAATAAAAACCAGGGGAGACAATGTAAATTACCAATAGGAATGAAAGAAGGGACATATTAATAAAAATCCTACAGATATCAAAAGGATACTAAGGAGTATGAACAACTTTATGCTAAGACATTCAATAAATTAGAATAAACATACAAATTCTTTAAAAACTACAGATTATCTAAAGTGACACAAGAAGAAATAGAAAATATGAGTACCACCATATCTAGTAAAGAAATTAAGTTCATAAATAAAAACCATTCTACAAGGAGAACCTCAGGCCCACAAGACTTTGACCTTGAATTCTACCAAAAATTTAAAGAAAAACTAATAATTTTATAAAATTCTTTCAGAAACAGGGGAGGAAGGAATACTTTAGAATTCAATTTGTAAGGCCAGCAGAATCTCAACATCAAAACTGGAGGAAGACATTGCCAAAACAAACAAACAAACAAACAAATAAAAACAACCTCCAAGCTCCCCTCCCTAAAAAAAAGGAAAAGAAAACTAATTCTCTCATTAAGATAGATGCACACATTCTAAATATGATTTGAATAAACTGAATCCAGAAATATATAAAAGTAAGATGATATCATGACCAGGGGGAATTTATCTTTGGAATGTAAGGTTGATTTAATACTCAAAAAATTAAAAAATTGATTTTGGCCTATTGACAGAATGAAGGTGAAAAAGCATATGATCCACACAATAGATGCAGAAAAAAACATTGATAAAATTCAACAACTGTTCATGATAAACTCTTTCACTAAACTTTGAACAGTAGGAAATGTCCCCAATCTAATAAAAAGTATCTATAAAAAATCCACACATAATATCCTACTTAATAACGAAAGAACAAATCTCTTCACCACTCGGATTGAGAACAAGCCAATTCTCATTATTCCTATTCAACATCATACTGGAGGAGCTAGCTAGAGTAATAAGGTAAGAAAAAAAAGAAATAGGGTAAAGATGGAGAAGAAGTAAAGCTGTTTATTCATAGAAGATATTGTCATGAACATAGGAAATCTTAAGAAATCTACAAAAGTCCTAGAACTTATAAGTGAATTTAGTAATGTTGCAAGATACAAAACATGTTTATATACTAGGAATGAACAATTAGAAAATGATATTTAAAAATGCTGCCTACAGTATTATCAAAATCATGAAATATTTTGTGATAGATTTAATGAACAGCTGTGTATGCAAGAATTATACACTGAAAAGTTCAAAACATGGCTGAGACGTAAAGGAAGACCTAACTAAAAAGAGAGACAGGTTGTGTTCATGGGGATTGGAACATTCAATGTTGTTAAGATGCAAATAATCCCCAAATTGATCTATAGATTCAACACAATCATAATCTCAGTGGAATTTTGTAGCAATTGACAAGCTAATCTTAAAATTTATACAGATGTGAAAAGTGCGTTGAATAACTCGATCTTGAAAATGATGAAGAGCTAGTTTTGTTTCCTTTGGATATATGCCCAGAAGTTGGATTGCTGGATGATGCAGTAATTCTAATTTTAATTTTTTCAGGAACCTTCATACTGTTTTATGTAATGGCTGTACCAATATACATTTCTACTGACAGTGCTCAAGGGTTCCCTTTTCTCCACATGCTCACCAACATTTATTATCTTTTATTGTCTCGATAATAGTAACCCTAACAGACGTGAGGTGATATCTCACTGTGGTTTTGATTTGGATTTCCTGATGATTAGTGATGTTGAGAACCTTTTCATGTACCTGTTGGCCATTGTATATCTTCTTTATAAAAATGTCTACTCAGGTCCTTGGAATATTTGGCTTACTATGATATCGAGTTCTATGAGTTCCTTAATATTTTAGGTATTAACCCTTTATCATATGTATGGTTTGCAAATATTTTCTCCCATTCTGTAAGTTGCCTTTTAATTGTGTTGATTGCTTCCTTTTTTGTGCAAAGCTTTTTAATTTGATGAGGCCCCACTCATTTATTTTTGGTTTTGTTGCGTGTACTTTTGGTGTTGAATCTGAGGAATCATTTCCAAGATCAATGTCAAAAACTTCTTCCTATATTTTCTTCAAGCATCTTTATAGTTTTAGGTCTAGAATTTAGTTTTTGATCCATTTGAGTTTATTTGTGTGCATGGTATAAGAGTCCAATGTCCTTCTTTTGCATGTGAATGTCTGGTTTTTCCAACACCATTTGTTGAAGACACTATCCTCATTGTGTGATCTTGACACCCTTGTTGAAGATTATTTGACTGTATATGCATGGTTTATTTCTGACTTCTCTCTTCTATTCCATTGGTCTATGTGTCTGTCTTTATGCCAGTGACATACTGTTTTGATTACTATAACTTTGTAATATATTTTGAGAGCTTGTTTGGAGGTTCTAGCAGGGGAGCGCAGCTACTCGTATACCCTTGACCTAAGAACGGTCCTCCTCTATCGGGGAAGGTCGTCCTCTTCAACCGAGTGCGCAGCTTCGGGAGGGACGCACATGGAGTGGTGAGGGAGGAAGGGGACACCCGCCTAGCCAGCCAGATCAGCTGAATCAACCCTGGCGATCAATGGGGTGACAGATGTCGCAGCCAGATCGCCCTCACATCCTGTAATATATTTTGAAATCAAGAAGTGTGATGCCCCCAGCTTTGTTCTTCTTTCTCAAGATTGCTTTAGCTATTTGGGATCTATTGTGGTACCGCATGATTTTTATGATTAGTTCTTTCTATTTCTGTAAAATATGCCATTGGGATTTTGATTGGAGTTACAGTGAATCTATAGATTGCTTTGGGTAGTATGGAGAGTTTAACGATATTTCTTCCTCTAATCCATGAACATGGGATTACTTTTCATTTATTCATGCCTTAAATTTCTTTCTTGCTTTTTTATTGATACATAATAATTATCATATTTATAGCTACATGTGATATTTTGTTAAATGCATACAATGTGTAATGATCAAATCAGGGTAATTAGAATTATAATATCTGTCACCTCAAACTTTTATCATTTCTTTGTGTTGGGAACCTTTCAAATCATCTCTTCTAGCTATTTTTAAGTATATAATAAATTATTGTTAACTATAGTCACTTTACTGTACTATCAAACACTTGAACTTATTCCTTTTATCTAACTGTATTTGTGTACCCATTAACCAACTTCTCTTCATCCCCCCACTCCACCCTTCCTAGCCTATGATAACCATCATTCTACTCTCTTTCTCCATGAGATCAACGTTTTTAGCTCCCACATATGAGTGATTATGTGATATTTGTCTTTCTGAACCTGGATTATTTTACTTAACATAATGACCTCCAGTTCTATCCATGGTGCTGCAAATGTATGTATTCAATTTCTTTCATCAATGTCTTATAGTTTGTAGTGTACAGATGTTTCAACTTCTTGGTTAAATTTATTCCTCAGTATTTTGTTGTTTTTGATGAACTGAAATAGAATTACTTTCTTAATTTCTCTTTTAGATAGATTGTTGTTAACATATCAACCACAATTGATTTTTGTGTGTTGATTTATATTCTACAACTTTACTGAATTTGTTTATTAGTTCTAACATTTTTTGATGTAGTCTTTAGAGTTTTCTATACGTAAGTTCATATCATTTTCAAATTATAATTATTCCTTTCCAATTTTGATGCTTTTTATTTCCTTTTCTTGCCTAATTGCTCTGGCTAGGACTTTCAGTACTATGTTGAATAAAGTGGGCATCTTTGCCCTCTTCTTGACCTTGAAGTGTTTTCAGCTTTTCATGTTGAGTGGATGTTAGCCATGGGGTGGCCATCTATGGCCTTTATTATGTTGAGGTATATTCCTTCTATTCTTAATTTGTTGAGAGTTTTTATCATGAAAGAATGTTGAATTTTTTCAACATCCTTTTCTTCATCTGTTGGAATGATAATAAGATTTTTACCCTTCATTCTGTTAATATGGTGTTTCACATTTATCAATTTTCATATCTTAAACCATCCTTGAATTTCTGAAATAAGTCACACTTGATCATGGTGTATGATCCTTTTAATGTATGATTGTATTTGATTTGCTAGTATTTTATTGAAGCTTTTTATATCTATGTTCAGCAGGGATAGTGGCCTGTGATTTTCTTTCCTTGTAGTTATCTTATCTGGCTTTGGCATCAAGGTAATTTAGGGCTCATAAAATGAATTTGAAATCATTCTTTTCTCTTCAATTTTTTGGAAGAGTTTGAGAATTGGTATTAATTTTTCTTTAAAAAATTCCCCCAGGAAGTCGTCTGGTATTGGGCTTTCTTTGTTGAGAGAGTTTTGATTGCTCATTCAATCTCCTTGTTAGTTTTAATCTTATTCAGATTTTCTATTTCTTCATGATTCAATCTTGGTAAGTTTTGTGTTTCTAGGAATTTATCATTTTTTAAGTTATCCAATTTCTTGGCAATTTGCTCACAGCAATCTGTCACAATCCTTTATCACTTCTGTTTTCATTTATTTGAGTCTTCTCTTTTTTTTCAGTATAGCTAAGAGTTTTGGGGCTTACTTTGTTCTTCTTTTCCTTGAGGTGTAACATTGGGTTGTTTATTTGAAGTCTTTTTTTTCTCTTAATGTAGGTATTTATTGCTATAAATGTCTTTCTTAGTACTTCTTTTGATGCATCACATAAATTTTGGTATCTTGGGTTTCCATTTTCACTTGTCTCAATGTATTTTTTAAATTTCCCTTTTGATTTCTTCTTTGATCCATTGATTGTCAAATTCAGGAATGTGTTGTTTAATTTCCATGTATTTGTGACTTTTCAAGGTTCCTCCAGTTATTCATTTCTAGTTTCATACTATTATGGTTGGAAAGATACTTGAGATGATTTCGATCTTCTAAATTTATTAAGACTTATTTGTGATCTAACACTTAGAATTGATAAAAATTAGAGGTAAAATATAAATAAGCTGCAAGTATTTGAGAAGGAGAAGGAAGTGTGTCACTGCAGATAAAATCATGTTTTCTGGAAAGTCAAGGTAATATGATGAAATAATACTGGGATAATAATATCATTGAGAAAGCTTAGTAAAGTGCCTAGCTATAAGATAAATATATAATTTATTAGACAATATAAACAAATAGTGTATTTTAATAGCAGTATAAAATATTAAAACAAAACTATGAAATTTGTATGATCAATCTTTACAAGGAATGTACAGACCTACATAAATTTAATATTGAGATAAAAAGAAGACTGAAATAAATGGGAAAACCTGTCTCTTTCTAAATTAAAAGACACAGCACTAAAAATATGACATTTCTTTAAACATTACTTCCTAGATTTAGTGAACTTCCAATAAAATCCCCAAAAGACAAAAGCTAAGGAAATTTTGAAAAAAGAAAAAAAGGCATTGATACTAGCAGGGTTAAAATATAATTTAAGGTATAAGAATCAAATCAGTCTAATCATAATAATAACAAAAAAAATAGAGGAAATACAGATCAATTGAACACAATAGGTAGCCCAGAAACAGTTCTTATTATAAAATAATTATATGTACGTGAAAAAGGAGGCATTATGCAGCAAGGCGGAAGAAAATGACTTCAGTAAATGGTGTTGGTGTAATAAATAAAATATTAATTTAGATTCTCATCCTATGGCATATGATAAATTCCAGAATAAAATTTAAAAAGAAGCCTTTAAACAAATATAAATGAAGGTTATTAATTAACTAAAGCATTGGAATACATTACAGTGGTAAAAAGCAACAAATTTGCCTACTTAAACCTTCCCTTAGAAGGAGGTACCATGAAGGCAGGAGGTCTGGCTCATCACTAGTCTCTTTGTCTAGTACATGGTGTGTGTTCTAATAAATCTTCATGGAATAAATGAAAACAATTGTTTTTATTTTTTGAAAAGCCACATCACTACCAATTTTTTCAAATGACAAATTGGAAAAAACATTTGTTATGTATATGAAACATGAGTAGTATCCTTGTCTTATTAAACGTTTATACAAATGATAAGAAACTTCATTAAGACTCATTTGATGGGCAAGTATGTGAATGAACTGTCACAAAAGAGGGAATACAAACATTAATGAACATTGGGAATCGTGCTGAATGTTAATAGCAAAGAATTGCAAATTATCTGGAAAATTACAAAATTTTTTAAAAATAAAAAGTAAGAACATCCAATGCTGGTGTGAGCGTAAGTATAACAGGTCATCTCATACTGCTTGGGGGGTTAAACTTTTTAGAAGGGTGGTTTTGCATTCTCTATTCGCCGCCTTAAAAATATTCACCACTGGTGATCCTGTAATTGCTTTTCAGAGAAAGTATATTAGAGAAATGACCTGTTGGAAAGAAACAAATTTATGCAAAAAAGTTCATCATAGGATCACAGATGCTAGTGAAAATTTGGCAACTAACTACATGTCCAACAATGGTAAAATAAGTGTTAAAATACCATATGGCCACACGATGGAATATTATGCAGCCTTTTAAATTATTTCTATAAAGATTTTTAAATACCATTGGAAAATAAATTATTTTAAAAGATATTGTGAAGAGATGATTATGTTGTGAAGTCAGCAATAAAAATATGTATACAAAAAAGAGGATAACATTATTTATCAGCATTTACTCAGAAGGGCAGGACTCTGTCTCCCCCTCACGTCAAGCCTATGACCCATATACCTTTATTTGTCCCAGAAAAGAAAGGTGATACAGGGAGGGGATGGGTGTGGGGGGGAGGGGTTTCAAAATCGCTGAGCTAAGGAGCAAGATGTGATATCAAGCAGGATGGCTCCTTCCTCCATCTTAATCAATGCACCACACCGCCTGTCTTTGTTTAAACACACACACACACAATATTTTTAGTAGTTTTATGAGGGGGGAGCGGGAGGGCTCACTAGTCTGCTTTATCCTCAACATATTCCAAAGTTTCTACAATAAGCATGATTTTCTATCATTAAAAATGACCTTAGTAATAATATATTTTTAAAAAATCCTCAAGCCAACTTCATCTTGTGCAGTGACACTCAGAGTATATATTTTAGGATTATCTGCGCCCTAGGGAAGCCTCTGGTCCCCCCTCCGGCTTGCTCCCCGGGTTCCCCCGGGTTCCGCGCACGGCACCACCCGGATCTCCATTCTTGAAGTGCGCGCCCTTTTCTCCCTGTGCCTGCGTCGCAGCCAGCAGCTCCGGCGTTCAAAGGCCACGAGAACGGAGTCTTCGCACCCTCCCTGGCGCCGCCCCGACACGGCCTCGCAGACCCCTAGCGGCCGCGGGTTCAAGCCCCTCTCGCAGGCCCAAGCCGGGCACGCACCAGGGGACGCAGCGACCTGCCTGCGAGTGAGGCGCCCGCGGGGAAAGCCCCGGGGAGTGGCAGGGCTGGAGGTGGCCTCTGTCCGCATTCAGAGAAGCGGGGACGCCACCGGTGTCGAGGGCTCAGGTCTGGGGAGCAGCTCCTGCAGCCCGCAGTCCTTGTGCGGTGCCCCCGGGGGGTTGGGCGCAGAGCCTCGGAGACACCAGCCCGCCTGGCTGGCCCTCCTTCATCAGACTAGGACAGTTGCTGAAAACAGTGATTATTCCAAGGTGACTCAGAAGTAGCCCTGGAGAAAACGCAGTATTAATTAAAGAGGGTTGTTGGGGACAAAATTCTCAGCTTGCGTTTTGTGGGCAGTGGTTGTGGGTGATCGTGTTACAACCGTGCATGTTATGTCAAGAGTTAATTACGTCTCTGGTTGGGAGCAAGAGACGGGGAAACTGCAGTCCGTGGGAACGACGCGAAGTCTCACTTTCGGGGAGCCTTGGAGAGCGCGGCGACGGCTACGCAGGGGCAGCTAAATTCCGCGTCGCCGGGGAAATACTAGCCCTGAGCCCGCTTGTTCGTGCGAGACGTTCGTGCGAGACATTCGCGCGCACTTCCGCGGCTCGGCGGCGGGTCCCTCCGTTCAGAACGAGCCCTGCATTTCCCGGATCGTTCAGGGGACAGTGACACCCCCAAATCCTCCTCCTCAGGGTGCTTGCAGAGCGTGGGGGGAAAATACGAGTGCCTTGAGCGTTTTGACGTTTGAAAACCTGCCTCCGGGGAATCACTGAATCCTATATCGCAAGTTTCAGTGTCGAATGAAATCTGGGGGCCACATATTACTGGGCTTGTCAAATCCCTCGTCGCACGCCCCGGGTCTGAGGCTCCGGGCGGAAAGCGGCGCAGAGCGGCGGCGGGGAGGGTCCCCGGTCCCCGGGCGCCGCGCGCGGGGCTTCTGCCCGCTTCCTGCCGCCGAGCCGCGGTGTCCGCCCCGGCCCGAGCAGTCTGTGCAATGTAGAAACTCGATAGGAGGCAGCAGCTGATCTCCCACCACCCTAAAAATAATCCGCTCCGGCGCACTGCCTGCTTCGGCTAGGGGAGGAAAACTGTCATCGGAGTAAGTGAAGCCGTGTCTTTTACGTATATTTCATTTAAAAAAAAAATTGAGAGTAACCGTAAACTGTCGATTTCGGTCTAGCATTTTGGCAACCAAAAGGCGCCCGCTCAGTCTCTTGGCGCTTCGCTTTCGCGATCGCTATTTCTGGGATCAAGCGACGAGGCCCGGCTGGAGAGGAGAGGGGGTGGGGGTCAGGCTTCCAGCTTTACTTTCAACTGCCGGCTCCCGCGGAAACCGTGAAAGGAGTTATTATTGACTCCTTTCCCTTAAACATTTCTTGTATTGTTCGTGAAGTAGCTTTCTATCTGCTTAATTTTTGTTGTTCTTTGCTGTTTTAGGAGGTCTGCGTCCGGGTTTGAAATTTACATCTTAAGGCAGTATAGGAAGTGGATGTTTTGAAAGTAGCACAAGTGCACCCGTAGGGGTTTGAAGCAGCCTCAAGTTGTTGCCCAAGGTATTTATTTATTTTTTGCTTTATTTGTTCAGTAAAAAAGTCCCATTGCAGTATCTAAGGGATATCTGCCGAGTATTTACAGCATTTCTTTTGGTGTAGGATAGAATTTCACAGCCACTGAAGAATAAATGGGTGGATTCAGACCAGGCACTAAATCAGAAGTCAGCGGTTATTTTTGCTAGTGATTTTCCTACTTGGATCTGTCATAACTAGCTAGCTATAGCTATGGTAGCTAGCCAGCTAGCTAGAAAGACATCTTCTAATTCTTTTCATGAACTCTCGACTAAATAACTCTCGACTAAATAACTTCAGAGAAGTTATTACAGCATTTGTTTCACAAGTGATCTCCCTCCTGAAAATGCCCTAGATAACAGGAAAGCCCTAAGTTCTTTAAAATGTCATGTTTCTCTCTCATAATTTGGTTAACCTCTAACTAAAGAATGAATTGTTTTGTATGTAAGAATGAAAATTTTTATGTTGAATTTAGCATGTTTTCTTCAGGTGTTTCCCAGCATTTTAAAGTCCTGTGGAATTCCTGCTCAATTAGAACTTTGATACTTTCTGCTGGGTGAATAGGAAAGAGAGCTAGTTTTCACTTACTTTACTTACAGCCTACTTGCAAATGAGAGGGCTGGCAAAAATAAATGGTGTATCTGATATACCTTAATGTTTTAATGTGTTTTTAGAATTAAATCAGATAACTACTATTCCCTCCTCACAGAGGAACCAATAGAGCTGATAGGTCCATTATTATATTCATTGACTTCATTCAAAATTTATATGTCTAGGTGTGTGGAACTTCATGTAATGCATTTCAAGGGATAAGAATACTGAGGGTACTATTCTTGCCGTGAAATCATCAGAAGTATTTTCATTTTGGGTTTTCTGTGCTACAGATCATCTTTATAATCAAAGTTCCACTTCTGATTTTTGTCTTTAATGTTTATTCAGTCCAGTTCTCCTATCAACTCTCAGAAACATGGAATATCTTTCAGTGGTTTATTCTTGTGGGGAAGAAAATGTTATGTCTTGCCATCTGCCCTCTCTTCCTCTCCCTCCTCCTAGACAGAGGGCCCCTGTCAGTGCTTAGCTGAACCTAGGCAGCTCCAGAAGGGGCGGGGCTAACGGATGTCAAGTGACAGAGTTTAGTCAGCAAGAACAGCAATTTATACCCTTCCCAAAGCATTCCTAACTTAACCTGGTTTCTGGGAAGGGAACACTGAATGACAATTGGAAATTTAAGAATTAGTTAGAAATCTTGATTGAATGAAATGTCTTTGATAAACACAATAATTATCAAGGTATCTGCAATAAGTTTCTCCTTACCTCTGTCCATGTTGGGTTGTAATGTGGGCTGGCTGTTCGAATGTGCCATATGGCCACTTCCATACTGGAGAAGGAGACTAAAGGTCACAGGGAAAGGATAGAGGAGGAAGCAAAAGAAAAGGAAGGTAACAGGAGCCATGTGGTAAGAGGTAGTGGACAGGCTGGTAGCCAGGGAGAATGTGAAGTTAGAGACTATGGTATAAAGAAGAAATCATTCCAAACCTTTGCTATTACCAATTCAAAGTACACACCTTTGCATGATTGTGTCATTGTATAGTTCCCTATCTTTTAGATCATATACCCTTACAGTATACCAAGAACTATTGGGACTAATATAGCCTAATTTATATAGTCCAAAACCACGGGCATTGTTTCTGTCTTTCATACTGTTGGATTCCTAGTAACTAGCATGTGGTCAGTATCAATAAGTATTTTAACAGTGAATTCATTAGTGGCCTACAATCCCAGATATCTGGTATATGCTAAAAATGTTCTCAAACTTTTTCATGTTATACTTCTCTGAGATTTTCTTTCCATGGTTACACACAACATTTATCCAAAGATGATTTAATTGGTAGGTTTCAGGACTGATTAAATACTAGGCAGGCAATTCTTATAGCTAATGAAGGATATGATCTGCAAATTCAGGTTATATTTTAGCATCTGGGCTCAATGATAATGGTTTATAAATATGGTCAACTGGAATGTTATAATTTTGGATAAAATTACAAAAATAGCAGAAATTATTTTCTGGTTCATGCTAGGAAACAGTTTATACATGTCTTTCAATTAAGAGTGGGCTTTAAATTTCTTTTTATCATTTCTGCTAAATAAAGGAAGTAGCCTTAGAAATTGCATTACTAGCTATTATTGTTTAGTTTTTGTTTTATTCTGTCTTTACCAGAGATATGTCTAATACACACATGTGAATTAATATCTTCCATTTTGCTGTTATTTAAAAATCTCAAGTCCTTTTACATCCTTTTACATTGTTTTATCCAGCTGAGAATCTTAATAGCTTGTAACAATCTGCCAAGTACATAACTTCATCCTGAGTTTTAAAAAATATAACTTTTTTTAAAGATGAGAAAAATACTCAACTAGAGTACATATCAGTGATTTATCAAAAAAAGGGTTTATCAGAAATAATATCTGAGAGGGATTCTGTATAAGTATTTAGGATTACAAATACACAGATTCTCTAGCTGTTGTATTCATATAATGCTTTACTTGAAATTTTCTTTGCCTGAAATCTGATTTCTCCAGTAATTTACTTACTGTTGCCAATCTTTTCTGTGTAACACTCTTTGTTTTTTTCTAGGAAAAATATTGTTTGTGACCATTGCTAAATCAATTATCAATGAAAGGAAAGAAAGAAAAGGTACTATGTTAGTTAATCAAAAGTTTTGCCAGCCTTTAATAATCTAACTCAGAATCCAATGTGACATAAGTATGGAAAAGAAACAAAGTCCAGCGAGGTTAAAATCTTAAACTGCTACTTGTTTTCAAGAATAGATGAGATAATTTCTTTAAAAAAAAAAGGTTTGAGTTTGCATGATGCAGTGGAAAGACATAGTTTATAAGTCAGACATGTGGGTGTGGATCTGGCTTCTCTACTTGTTGACACATTGCTGAACCTTTCTGGACCTCAGTACTCTCCACTGTAAAAGGTGAATAACACCATTAACCTTACAAGGTTGTTCTGAGGACTTAAGGTAATGTATGCAAGGTGCCCACAATTTAGTATGTGCTAAACAAATAGTAGGCATGATAAAAGAAGTTTTCAGAATGCTAAAGCTGTTGCTCATATTTCATAGTAGTGTTTTTATGGAGCAGACCCTTACCCCTCTGCCAAGGTGTTTTAGCACCCCAATGAGAGGAATCCATTTAAAATGCGAGAGCTTGTCACTCTGCTCAAAAAGCCCCAGGGCCCACTTATCTCAGAATAGAAGCCAAAGTCCTGAGAATGACTTATAAAGCCCTGTGTGATCTTGTCTTGTTTCCTCTCTAAACTCATCTACTTCTACTCTCATGAAGTACAGATTCCCAATTAAAAGACATCCTTAGTTTTAAACTTGAGTAGAGTGCACATCATGTGAGAATATTCTGATAATGGGACCTGAGTAGTTTCATTAACTTGTCACTTGAGTTATATTTAATTTGTTTTGAGCACTTGATTTTTAATAATCTTCAGAGAAATACTGATGACTATTACCAGTCCCATTCGTCTCTGTGTATTTCATTTTCCTGAAGTTAATGAAATGTTTCAGAAAACTGTGTCCAGCTGACGTTGTTCATTAATGCATTTTCAATGAATGCAAGAAAGAATTTGAAATTACACCATTTTGACCTTTCAGTCATTTAGTTTATTTTTTTCCCATCCTTTTTCTTGATATATTACCATTTTTTATTCTCTAAAATCATTTTTAGTGAGGTACGACTACAGGTAGGATATTAATTATAATACAGTTTCCAAATTAAAATAAAGTATTTTTCTCTGGGAAAAAAAAAGCTATGGAAAAGAGGACCTTATAGCACATGTAAGACATTTAAAAGAAGCCCTCAGGTTACTTTGCCATAGAGTTTCCTATTTCCTCAACTGAAAAAATAAGGGGGATTAATTTTATGATATAACCACCTATTTAAGGCTGTCATCTTATGAAAGAGTTTAATAATAAGAAGGGCTTTTCTTTCTCATTTCTCACCCTTTTAGAGTAAACCATATAAGAAGAAATGAGCTTTTCATTCTGTGGTAACAACATCTCTGCATATGATATCTACGGTGGTGTGTTAGAAAACCCCTGCTTTGTGGATGCACTCAACCTGGTCCCTCATGTCTTTCTGTTGTTCATCACTTTTCCAATATTGTTTATTGGTAAGTAATCTAATGTCCTATAATACACCCCCTAATGTTTCTGAGGCTTATTAGTGGCTTAGATATGGGATAATGCTGACTTAATTTCTCCAACATCAAAGCTAATGTGTAAGTCTATGAGAAATGAACAAGCAAGTGTTTTGTGTTTTCCAATTATATATTTTTGGCATGTAATATTTCATAGGTGAAATGGCAGTTGCATGCCTGCTCATGAATGGCCTTTAGGTAGCAGTAGTAGTTGTTGAAAAAGTAGGAAAGAGGTAATCATATGAAATAGAGCTAAAGCATTTGTTGAGCACTCACTTTGTGCTAGCTGAAGGGAATGAAAATGGGTAAGACAGAGTTCTTGCCTTCCAGGAATAGTCTAATGGAGTAGATGTGTCAAAGTTAAGAGAAATGACTATGCCACACTGTAAGCCAACTTACAGGTACAGGAACAAATTATCCTGGGCATGAACCTGCTAGAACAATGAACTCTTCTTGGGGCTGCCAGGGAAGGTTACATATAGTAAGTGACATGTTTGGGGACTTGGAAGATTCAGAATGTGCATATTAAAGTGGGAGTGATAGGTTGTGTTTTAGGTAGAGAGAGCACATGCACAAACTATTTGGAAAGAAATTAATAATACAGTCTTTCTTATTATTTCACAGTTTACATATACAAAATCCAATTATTTAGGGCAATTATTTATAATTTTTGTAACTTCCTACAAACAACCAAAATAAACCGTTTAACTTTTTTAAAATTATAAAATATTTTCATATAAAAAATGATGAAGATTCATATAATAAACATCCTTTGAACCTACCACCACTCACTCACCTTAAGGAATATAATAGTAAGAATGAAAGACACTCCCTCTGCGTACCATTTCCTGATCTTGTTACTCTTCCCACGTCCTATCTTGTCATAGGAGGTTTCTGTTTTACTATTTTAAATTATTTGTGTTTAATTTTCCCATGCATGATTTTGCATGGGAAATAAGTGGAAAAGGTATCAGACGGATTTTCTTAAGAAAACTAGGATAATTTAATGATCTGCTTAGAAGGTAGGTTTGAAGATGATTTGTAAGCTTTTACTTATTTATTTAACAAACATTAATTGAGAGGATACTATGCACTTTGCATTCTAACGGCGATCAAAGAATTTCTGTCATATGGTATATACTGAGGCCAACATAGCTCTTGGCATATATTTATTTTAAATGCAGACACTAAATGTACTGGGACCAGAGTGGCCATATGTAGAAACACTAGTCATTTTTTATGTGATATTATTTGTAGGGTATTAAGAATGCCCTTTGGCCAAAAGTAGAAAAATAAATATTTTTTACTGTTAATTGTAATTAATAATTTATTTTTGACATTTAATTAATGTCTTGAGAGCAAGGACTGTGACATTCCCTTTTGTATCCCTAGTATCCAACACAGAGCCTGACAACCAGGGTATGTGAATGGAGTGGAATTGGAACAGACATTGTCAAAGGGAAATGGAGTAAAATGCAGACTGCTCATTTATAGCACTGGCTACTTAAGTTAGTGAAGGATCATAAGTAAATATTAAAGAAGTATCAGGTACTAGGAAAATTATAATGTTGCAAAAAAGACACAAAACTTGCCTGCAAGAGTTTATAACATAAAGTTCCAGTAGAATATATTAACTGTAACTAACCTTCCGATGATGAAGTCAATTTGGAAACAACCAACACGTGAATCAACTTTCTTTTCAAAGAATATTTCAAGGGTCCCTTTTGTCTGTACAGAAATTCCTTCCTGTAATATTTCAAGCACAGATCCCTATGTATTCTTGAAGTTTATTGGGCTTGTTTTTTTTCTTCAAGTAGTGAATATCCGTTTTTCTACGTTTGGCCACAGGCCATTCTTAATGACCTGCAAAAAATTGAGAAAATAAAGGAACAAAAGGAGACAAAAGTAGAGTCCTTTCCTAGCATACCATATGTGAAGTGGTATTATTCTACCTGTAGTTTTGGGAGGAAACCATTAAAATTTTACTAAAATGTAATCTGAATTTTTTTCTTCAGTGATGAGCTAAAGGTAGACCTATAATGTTTTTGAGCCTGCTTGAAAAATCATCAATGAACAAACCTTAGCTTTCTTTGAGAAAAGTTTGATATCACTTGTTAAATAGTGTTGCTCCAGTCATAAGCAATAATTTTTCTTATATGATATGCAAATGATTAAGAGTTGACTCAACTAATGCGTCCTGTAGTTCATAACCAAATATGTCTTTTTTTGGTTATGTCGCCACAGATGTCATGTTTTGAAAGATTTTAGATACCAAATTTCTTTTATTATTATCATAAATTTGTTTTTTTTTGAATGAATCAGAAAACTATCAGGAAGAGCTTCTGATTAGCATGAGTTAAAACCATATTGTCATCTACAGTTGGTGTTATTCCTGAGCAACGTAACAAATGTCAATGTGTTAGCCTAGGCAGTCTTGAAAACATTAATTGAAATTGTTATTTTTTTAACATAATGAAAATAGACCAGGATTTCCATGGCTACCCTAGAAAGCACTAATGTTTCAGGAGCCTCTCCCAAAAGCTTATCATAATATAAGTTATTTCCATGATTAAAATTGATCCTTTTGTTTATCTCTTTTTAATTTTTTTTTTCCAGGATGGGGGAGCCAAAGCTCAAAAGTACAAATTCACCACAACACATGGCTTCATTTTCCTGGACATAACCTGAGATGGATCCTTACCTTTGCTCTCCTATTTGTGCATGTCTGTGAAATAGCAGAAGGCATTGTTTCAGACTCGTAAGTGACTCGATGTACATTACACCATTACAGTATATTATGCCAGTGGGTATATTGATATAGCAGCTAAGAGCATATCAAGTCAGGCTTAACTTTTGGGGTGTAACCCATTAGGAATGACAGCTGTCATCCATTTTATATGATAATCATGTATTTTGTCTGTATTTTTCTGTTGCTACATATTTCTTTCGGATCTCTGACATGCTTATTCATGTACTTTATATTCTTGGCTCCCTGACCCATGTCGCCCTTGCAGAAAGTTCTTCTCTCCTTTTAAACATTTCAATGCTTAATTTATCTTTAAAAATAGGTATAAATAGAAAGATTGTCTATATTGATATATAGCTCTAAATAGCTATATATTTACATATTAATTAGTTCTCAGATGCTTCAGTTTATGTTGTAAAAAAGCAAAAATAGATGAGGTGGGCATTAAAAAAGTTCAAGAACTAGTGAGGACAGAGCCACAAACTAAGGGAAAGTGCGCAATTACTTTAAAATCAAAATTTGTCATGAAATCCATATTTTTGAAGAAATTTTGTCATTCTTATAAAAGAAGAAGTTTGTGTTAGGCAGTTAGAATATAATGAATTGTATTTGTCAACTTTAAAATAATCTGGGGAAAATATTTTTCATATATAGTAGCAAGATAAACCCAAGTAGTAGGAAATTTTTCATTATGAAATTGTGCTAAATTACCTTTCCCTGAAGGCTTAATATGAGAAAGCCTTTAAAGTCTTTAAAAGGAAACTTTCAAAATAATTTTCTTCTTATCTAGTAAGAACCTCCGCTGACATCTGTTTATGTTTTTCTGTTGCAATTAGCAAGGAATGAAATTTCTAAGCTTTCATCATAGAGCCAACTATTTTGTAATATATTATAAGGGTTCGTTGCAGATATGAGCATGTCTTAATTTATGATAAAAAGAAAAATCAGGGACTCATTAATATATGCCATCCCTCAAAGCATTTAGCAGCTTAATTGGTTATTATCTTATTGATAACTGTTTAAAACCTTTTGGTGTATTTGTACTAGCATAGTCAATTCTAGTTTAATTTTTTTTATTTCCTTAACATTTAGTCTGACTCTGTATGTTTCTACGTGTATGTGTAAAGTGGAAGACATTAATAGATCAGTCCAATATTTCTCAAAAACTTGACATCATATGGGTAAGGAGGGCTCTTCCTTTCCAGCCTCATGGTTGATGAGATTCAATAAGAGACTTGGAAATCACAGACTGAACTAATAATGATAATGACATATGCTAATAGTGGATGCTTGTTTGTAGTGATAGGGGTACAAGACAGGCAAAAATATACCCTTGATCTTGTGCTGTGCTCTCCCACTCTAATTTAGACTTCCTCTTCTCATTTTTATCCAGGCTTTTCAAAAAGTCATCTTCCAGTTACTTCCAAACCCAAAAGTTTAGTTTCTTTTCTCTCTTGCCCTTTCTTATTCTGGAAACTGCTTCTACAAGAATCTCCGTGATCATTAATGACACTTTAATGGATACCTTTTTGCCTTTATCATAATTATTACTTTTGACACTGCTGATCATTCCTTCCTTCCTGTTTTTAACAAAATTTTTATGAACTATTCTTTACTCAATATATAACAAATGCTCATTATAATTAGTGAAACAATGCAACGGCTTCACTAATTGAATATATGATTTTCATTTTTAGTAATACAAACAAGTAAAGCAATTAATGTTTTTTGGAACATCGTTATCTGTTTTGTACAGGTTTTTGTTCTCCTTTTTATTTCTACCTAAACAATCTGTGATTCCAGTTTAAATACTCTCCTAGGTATAGGAGTCATTTTCCAGTTTGCTCTTTAGTTTAATTTGATTGGTTTATTATTAGAGCATGTAGTTTATAAAATGATTACTTTTTGGAATTTATTAACATTTTCATTATAGTCAAATATTTGATTATTTCGAAAGTATTTAATGAGTATTAGAAAGTAATATATTTACTTTTGTAGGAGACAAAATTTTATTGAGTTTACTGACTGCATTACTAAAGTCCCATATGTTGGTTATTTTGGTACTACTGATCAAATTCTAAAAGTAGTGTATTAAAATCTTCATAATTGTGTTAGTTTTAATTTTTATTATTTTCTCATTTTTGAAATTATTCTTTTGACCTTCACGATGTAATGCTTTTTAAATTTTCTTTCTAACTTTCTGACTAAAGATTTTCTGCTCTAATGTGGTAGATGAGCTCCTTCCAAGCCATTGAGGTCTGAAAACCATATTCTAAAAACTAATAGAGCTTAAGGAAAAAATAAGGATGGGAGACCACTCAAAACCTATGCAATTCTTTACATAGAGAACTAACAAAATGATAGCAATTCTAATAAAAAATGCTAGCATTGCTAAAATACATGTTAAATCCCTAAAAAAGAAATGCCATAATAAATATAAAACCTTACTGTAGCTGCTGTTATCTCTATTAATTCTTTACAATTACTTTCATTAATGATGTTTTGTCACTCTTTTTCTAACTTCTTGAATTGACTATTAATTTATTATAATTATTTTTTACTGAATCTGTTTAAGGTTATAAACTTTCTTCTAGGTATGGTTGTGACCACATTTTACAGTCCTTGATAAGGAGTGTGCTAATTTTTAGATTTTCTAAATATTCAGTAAATGACTTTTGGATTCTTCTCTGACTCAATAATCAGAGAATATTGGAAGCTTTTTCTAATGTCTGTGCTGATGAAATATTTATCTCCTACTTTTTCTCTTTGACCATTTTGAACTATTTATGGGAGATGGTAGGTGGTTTTTAAGTGCTACCATACCACTTTGAAATATTTGTTACCATGTCTATAATGATTCAAATTATATCACTGATCATCTCCCAAATCTCTTCATATATTTACCTATTAGACAAATCCCTTTGCATATTTATTAGACACCTTCACAATCCTCACATCTCCACTGAAACTTACTTGCTTCCTCTCTCTACTCTGCTCATCCTCTTAATATCTTATTTGCTTACAAAACCATCCACCTGGACATTATATTCTACCTCCCCATTGCCATCGTCTTCACACTCTAACACTATTTAAGTCCTGTCCATTTTAACAATTGATCTTTTCCATGTTCATTATTTCCTATATGTTATTGCTACCAAAACTTAAGCCAGGTCTTCATCATCTGTCGTACCCGTGGTTTCTTAATGGTTTTTCTTCATTCTATTTCTCCCCCTCCACAAACCCACATGCACCTATTAATTCCCTCATCCACATTCCTGCCAGAGTGACCTATTTAAAATATACATCTGAGGCCGGTCGCGATGGCTCACGCCTGTAATCCTAGCACTCTGGGAGGCTGAGGCGGGAGGATCACTCGAGGTCAGGAGTTCAAGACCAGCCTGAGCAAGAGTGAGACTCCGTCTCTACTCAAAAATAGAAAGAAATTAACCAGACAACTAAAAATATATAGAAAAATTAGCTGGGCACGGTGGCGCATGCCTGTATTCCCAGCTACTTGGGAGGCTGAGGCAGTAGGATTGCTTGAACCCAGGAGTTTGAGGTTGCTGTGAGCTAGGCTGACGCCATGGCACTCTAGCCCAGGCAACAGAGCGAGACTTTGTCTCAAAATAAATAAATAAATGAATGAATGAATAAATAAAATACACATCTGAGCATATCACCTACCTGTTAAAGTGTTTCAACTTTTTGCAAGAATTGATTCTAGCCCCTGACCATGGTATACTAAGCCTTTCATGATACATCTTATCTTAAACTTTCTATTTCAAGAATATTAAACTACTTGAAATTTTGAACATGTTACCCTGTTTCATGCTTCTATATATTTGCACGTTCTCTTCTCTCTTTTTAAAGTGCCCATTTTCCTGACCAGTGGGTGGCTTTTTATGTTTCAGTTCCCACCGTCAATCTTGCCTCTTCTGAAATGACTTCCTCAAATGTCTGCTTTCCCCCAATCTTGAACTGGTCACTCTTCTCTATACCATTTATATATTAATATATATTCAAGTAATTTGCGAAAAGTTAAATGTTTTACTCTGTGGCATTATTAACGCAACTGGAATTGAGGGCTGTCCACCATGCACATCTGATCCTATCATATCTGTCCACCATGCACATCTGAACCAATCATATCTGTGGTTCACCTGGAGCTCCCGGCTGCCCTCAGTGAAGCCTAGTCCCCTAGCAGTTGCACTGAAATGCTTGCAATATCCTTGAACACATCCGGACTCTGCCTGGAATGGTCTTCGTCTCTTCTTCCTCTGGGTAGCAGTTCCTCATCCATAAGGTCCCATTTTAGAAGTCACTTCCTTTACAAAGTAAAGTTTCTCTGTCACAGACACAATCCCTGTGTGCTCTCGCTGTCCCTTCACCTGTGTTATAATTTCCTATTTGCTATTGGTATCCCCAATGGACTCTAGATTTTGTGACCTCTGACACTGTATTTATTTTGTTCATTGCCGCATGCCAGAAACCTAAACTTTCTGGACCAGCAAATACATTTGCATTGAATGAGTTAATGAGAATGGAGAAATCGCTGAAGACCATAAAGTTTGGGAAAACTGTCGAAGGAATAAACATACTTTTTGCATTCATTAGAATTCAGATTCAGTGGACTGTTTTTACTTGCTTTACCTGGTAAATTATTTCAGTAGTTCTGCCCTTCAGTATAGGAGCTATGTATTTGTTTTTGTTGTAAGCATTTTAAGGTATAGTTTGCTGTGTTTACTCAGCCCTACGTGTTAGGACAAATGCTTCGTGCAGAATTATGTCTTTCAATACATTCTTCCCTTATGCATTCTTTTAGCAACTACTACTGCATTCCGTATTTTAAACACCTTATTGCTAAGAGACAGTTTTAATGAAAACACTGGGGGAAATATGAGGAATTATCTGGAGCCCTCAGCTCTAGACACTGACATTGTACTGCTCTTTGCAGACGGCGGGAGTCCCGGCATCTCCACCTCTTCATGCCGGCTGTGATGGGATTCGTTGCCACTACAACATCGATAGTATATTATCATAATATTGAAACATCAAATTTTCCTAAATTACTTTTAGGTAAGTATGATCAAGTTTTTTTTCCCTCCAAGAGAGTTATTTACTTTTCTTTTTCCTCATCATAAATACTGTCAGGGTGGGTTGGGAGTGGGAAGCATGGGAAAACCACAATAATTCATTCTGTGGTCACCCAATAAAGGTCGGGTTGAAGATCAGCTGAGTTGCTCTAGTCTGGGCTGTTAAATTTCATTCTCTCAGAATATCTGTTCTCCAATACATGCCCTCGTGGTGTGTCATTTTATGGAAGTGGACGGAGTGTGCTGGTCTGCTGGCTCGCGGAAGTTGTATTCTAAGGATTGGAGCTCTTGTGAGGAGCTGCTGCACCATGCTGCCCCGTGAACAAGTCATCTCATCCAATTCCATGTTTCTGCCTCTGTGTTGGAGTCCTGAGGCATTTTCCAAAGGCCCAAGCCTTTCACTGATGCTGTGGGATTGCCACATTTCCCAAGAATTGCTGTGGAGGCATCAGGGGTCTTTCTGCAGCTGAGTATGCTTCATAGCATGATGGAAAGTTTGCTGTCCTGAGAAGCAGCTTCCTCCAGACACAGCCTCCCACATTGGCATCGTCACTGAGGTTGCCTTATTAGCCCCTCTTTCTTCCTTGTCCTGTGGAAATCAGAGACCATCTAAGATATTCTGAATTTTATTTTTGCCTTAGGTCAAAATAATATAATGCTTACCAGTTAGTTAGATTCAATACTCTGACCCATTGTTGTATTCCTTGGTACACTGTACATGTTTCGTAAAGCGATGAAGGTATGGAACATGGATCATGGGTGGACTTCAGGGGCCTGTGAACCTCCTAAAATTGTAGGCAGAATTGTGTGTTTGTGTGAACGAATGCTTAGTTTCTGAAAGTTCATAGATTTCAATTGATTGTTACGTAATGAAAATGACATTGACTACTGATACAGAAATTAGGTGAATAAATCATTAAAACACATAAATAGTATTTTATTTATTTTCCCAGAAAACATTAATATTTAAAGTAGGTGTATGGAAAGTACTAATTATTTAATTCTATGTTGTGTCACATTACATGATCAGGCAAAGGCAATCTAATAAAAAAGGTAGACAAAAGTAAATATTAATTTAAAGGTCTTGTCAAAGTCTGAATTGTCTTAATGGAAAGCTCTTTGGTAGAAAATGAGAGGCAGACATTATGACATGTGTGTAAAGATGCCAAAAAAAAAAAAAAGAAAGAAAAGTGACATTTACAACAGGTATCTGGAAAGAAAAATATATCATTTGAATTCAATATACTAGATATACATTTTTGAAAAATTGATAGTGATAGAAAGGTTGTAAAATGTAATTAGAAAGGGATGCATATATTAATATTTTGAAGGAAATGTGATCTTGGCTATAATTGTTACGTAGATGTAAGGCAGAGGGCATAATTTGATCATATTTCTCAAAGGACTTATAAAGATAAAAGAGAGTCTAACTTTCTCATTATTTTAAGAGAAAAACATTTGAACCTAAAAAAATTATTCTTATTTTAAAATCACAAAGCTACAAAGTAATTTGTCCCAACATATCGTTATTGAAATCACCAAACATACAGAAAGTTGAAAGAATCATGTGAATTTCTATTTACCTATCACCTAAATTCTTCAATTTACATTTGTTCTGTTTGTTCTATCAGGTCTACATCTTTTTAGCCCTCTGTCCATTCCTGTATCCATCTTAGTTTCAATGCATTTTAAAGTAAGTTGCAGATATTAGTATGCTTCACCCCTGAACACTTCATGCATGTCATTAACTAGAGTTAAATATTTACCATTCTTTTTGCAAGATGATTTTACATATATGAAATATACCAAACAGAGATCTTAATTTGCTACATGCATACACTTGTATATAACACTGTCATGACACAGCCATCATCATCCATGCAAGTTTTTTCTTCCTTCCTTCCTTCCTTCCTTCTTCCTCCTCCTCCTCCACCTCCTCCTCCTCCTCTGTCTTCCTCTATTGCCCAGGTTGGAGTGCAGTGGTGTCATCATATCTCACTGTAGCTTTGAACTCCTAGGCTCAAGAAATACTCTTGCTTAGGCCTCCCAGGTCCTTGGGATCACAGGTGTGCACCACCACGCCTGGCTCATGCAAGTTTTCTTCTGCCTCTTCCTAGTCAATCACCACTTTCACCTCCACCCTCCAATATCTGTTCTGATTTTTCCCCACCGTGGATTAGGTTTGCCTCTTCTAGAACTTCACATAAATTGAATCACACACTATAAACTCTTTTGAATAAGGCTTCTTTCTCTCAGGGTGATCTTTTGATGCTCATCCTTTGATTTTGTAATTGTTTGATAGTATTCCATTGTACGAACATACCGTAGTTTTTACATTCTCGTGTTCATAGACATCTGGACTGTTTCCATGTTTAGACTACCATGAAAAAAAGCTGCTATAAACATTGTTGTACAAGTTTTTGTGTGTGTGTGTGTGTGTGTGTGTGTGTGTGTGTGTAGCTATCTTTATTTATTTCTCTTAGGTAAATACCTAAAAGTGAAATTGGTGGGTTATAGGGTAGGTAGGTAAATGTTTATATTTGTAAAAAACTGACAAATCTTTTCCCAAATTGGTTGTGACATCTTATATATTCACTAACAATGTGTAGCAGTTCCAGTTCCACACGTTCACCAACATTTGGTGATTTTGGTTTTTCTAATTTAGCCATGCCAGTGGGCTGTACCGGTAACACATTGCAGTTTTAATTTGCATTTCCCTGATAACTTATGACATTGAACACTTTTTGATGAGTTTATTGTCCATTTGTTATCTTTGTGAAGTGTCTATTCATATCTTGTGCCCATTTTTATTGGATTGCATTTTTATTACTGAGTTGTAGGAGTACTTTGTATGCACTAGATACTAGTATATCATCATATATATGTTTTGAGGATATTTCCTGACTAGTCGGTGGCATGTGTATTTATTTATTTAACAGGGTCTTTTGATGAACAGAATATTTTCATTTTGATGTAGCATGATTTATCATTTCTTCTTGTATTCAGTTATTAATTTCCGAGTCTTAAGAAATCTTTGCTTTCTCTTAAAAAAATATGTTCCTGTTCTATTTTCCTGTTTGCTTTTAGATGCTTTATAGTTTCAGTTTTTATTTTTAGGACTATGATCCATTTTAAATTAATTGTGTATATGGTATAAGGTCGGTGTCAAAGTTCTTTTCTTCCCAAGTGGATATCAACATGTCTCAGCACCATGTGTGGGATAGACTTTCCATTTCCCATGAGATCCCTTTGGTACTTCTGTAAAAAAATTCAATCAAATGGCTATTTAAGAGTGATCTATTTCTTGGCTCTATTTTCTGTTGCTTTGATCTATTCATGGATTTTCATGCCACTACCATTTTTTCTTGATCATGATAGCTTTAGAGGTCTTGAACTCATGAATTATAAATCACATAACTTTTTCCTTTGTTTTTCTCCCAGGATTGCTTTGGATATTCTAGTTCCTTTGCATTTCTATATATAGTTTAGAATCAGGTTTACAATTTCTACAACAAAAAATCCTGGTGGGATTATTATGGGGATTGCATTGAATGTATAGAACAATTTGGGATAGAATTGGCATCTTAGCAATACTGACTTTCACAATCTATTCTTCATTTATATAAGTCTTCTTTTGTTTCCCTTAGCAGTGTTTTGTAGTTTTCAGTGTAGAGGTCTTGCATGTGTTGTTAAATTTATTGCAAGGTATTTTTTGTGTTTGTTTTCCTTCTGCTATTGTAAATGGAATTGTATTTCAAATTTCATTTTTCAGTGGTTTCTGCTATGTATTGATTTTGTATATTGACCTTATATCTTGCGACCTTGGCAATTCACTTACTACTTCTAGTTATTGCCTTGCAGGTTTCAAGGGATTTTCTGTATAAATGAACATGCCATCTGCAAATAGGGTCATTTATTTCTTTTCAGCCTTTATAATGCTTTTCTTTTTTTTTTCTTGCCATATTGCCCTAGCTAGGACCTCCAGTAAAATGCCAAATAGACATGATAAGAGTGAAATCCTGTCTGATTCCTAATATTAGGGGAAAAATGGTCAGTCTTTCATAATTAATTATGCTGTTAATTATCGGTTTTTCATAGAAGACCTTTATCTGCTAAGTTCTCTTCTATTTAAAGGTTTCTTAGAATGTTTTTTAAAATCATGAATAGTTCTTGAATTTTATTAAAGTTTTTTCCTGCACCCACTGGAAAAAATATATTTCTGTTAATGTGCTAAATTGCATCAATTGTTTTTCAAATAAGGTAACAATGCATTACTCTGATAAACCACACATAGTCGTGACATGTATGCTAGATATGGCTAAATTTTGCTTGTTAAGGTTTTTTATATTTATGTGGTAGGCGATATTAGTCTGTTATTTTCTTGTAATGTCTTTGTCAGGTTATCATATGCTGGATTAAACTGGCTTCATAAGATGAATTGGAAAGTATTCTTTCTTTCTCTGTTTTCTGAAAAACTTTGTGTAAGATTAATTTTATTTTTTCCTTAAATGTTGAATAGAATTCACCAGTGAAGTCTTATGGGCCTGGAAGTTTAACTAAGGAAGGATTTTAAATTATGAATTTATTTCTGTATTAGGTATAGACTCTTTAGAATATCTATTTCTTCTTATGTTAGTTTTGATAAGTTATGGTTTTCAAACAATTTTCTATTTCATGTACATTTTAAGATATATTGTCATAAAGTTGTTCATGATATTCCCTGATTATCCTTTTAAAGTATGTAGGATATGTAGGAATAACTCCTCGTTCTTTCTCAATATTAGTAATTTGTGTTCTTCTTATTTTCTTGATCCATCTATCTAAGGAAGCTATCAATTTTCTTAATCTTTTCTTAGTAAACCTATTGAGTTTGTTCATTTTATCAAGTGTTCATTTTCTGTTTTATTGTTTCCTCCTCTTATCTCTATTGTTTTCACCATTTATTTATTTATTTATTTTGGTGGTTGTTCTTTGTTCTTTCCCTGGCTTTTAAGAGGGAAATGCAGGTAATTTATTTTGGACCTTTTTTTCTAAAATGAATATCTAAAGGTATAAACTTTCCTCTAAGTCTTATTTTAGTTGTGCTCCTTACATTTTAAATATGTAGTATTTTCATTATAATTTAGGTAAAATATTGTCTAATTTCCCTAGTGATTTCTTCTTTAACATGTGGATTATTAAAAATGTGTTGTTTAATTTTGAAATATTTGGGGACTTCTGGATATCATATTGTACAAAAAGACCCAAAGATTATCTCCATTATCTTTGTGCCTGGTGTTCATACCCCGTATGATCTTCTCCCCTTGAGTGAGAGTGAGACCTGCGCCTTGTGTCTAGCCAATAAAGTATGACATAGAGTAAGGCCTCGAATCAGTTGAGCCTTTGTTGAGATTGCAGCCGCCCATCAAGAACTGGATTGGAGCCTGGGGAGACCCTGGAGAAGAGAATCCAGTGGGCCCATGTTCAGACTCCTGAACCATGGAAACTGTGAGATAATAAGTGTGTGCTGTTTTAAGCAGCTAAATTTGTAATAATTTCTTAAGTCCCATAGAAAAAAATAGGCTTATTGTTCTTGATTAATTTAATTTTATTGTGATCAGAGAACATACTCCATATGATTTTTGTCGTTGTAAATTTATTGTTCTTTGTTTTCTGAGTGAGCATAGAGTCTGTACTAGTACCAATGCACTTAACAAGAATATGTATTCTGAAGATGTGTGTACTTGATATTTGGAATAAATGTCAAATCGTTTTATAAATATCAAATAGTATGAGGTAATTGATAGTGTTCAAACCTTTTAAGTCTTCATTAGCCATATGCATAGTTTTGATTGGTTTTCTGAAAAATTGACACTTTTATTGTTAAGTCTTTTTTTATTTCTGATAATATTCTTTGTCTTGAAGTCCACTTTGTTTGATATAAATATAGCTACCCCAGGTTTCTTATGCTTACTGTTTTCATTGTATGTCTTTCCCATCCACTTATATTTAACCTACACTTTCTAGTATTTAAGGTGAATATCTTTAGGTAGCATAAAATTTGATCTTTTTTTTTTTCTAAAGTCTTTCTGACCATCTCTGTATTTTAAGCTAAAACGAGATATACATTTAGTTCATGCGCCAATGTACAGTTATTTTTCACCAAGGAAATTGTGATCACCCTTAACCTTTCTAGCTCTGATAAGCGTTGTCCAAACTGGATTGTCTTATATGTGTTTTAGAGTTCTTTCTTATACCATATTCATTTGTACCAACCTCTATTCAAAGTTCAAAGTAGACTGAATCCTTGCCAACACATTTCTGCTTCCTTCTATATTTGCTGCAAAATGCTGGTTGTGGTTTTAAGACAATGTGAAATCTGCCTTTCTGGCCTATTTGAGGTCTGGGTTTGCTCTGTAAGATCACTGTTCTCTGTGCTCTGTGAATGAGCATGGTGTGTTAAGTCATTTGGATAAGAAAAGTCACTTACTACTTGAATGACAATCTGTGAAATGGAAACTCTATTACATAGTTACATGAGTTTTGTGATAATTCCAGGGTAATACCAGTATACATACCCCCGGGAGTTGCAAAACACTTAATGGATTGGTGACACAGATATCAACTTGCAAATTATTCATATAGTCAGGGCGCTTAGAAAGCAAGACCAGAAGATAAAGCCACTTCTTTTTAAATTTACAGAATTACACATAAATTTTGAAGAGTCTAGATTATCCCTTTTTATGTGTCTCCTTACATCTTCCCATCTATCACATGTAATCAGAGTGGCAACACTCAACATTCTAAAGTTATTGTCATACCTCTTATTCAAATCTCCAGAAGTACAAGAAAACATATGTGTTGTTTTCTTATCAAATAAAAATAGAGTATATAAAATTGCCTTTGTTATTAAAAAGCATTATATTTATGTTGAAATGTTAGTACAGTTTGAAAAAAAATCAGGAAAAGATTGTATCTTTTTCATTTCTTCTTTTATTTTTTCAGCCTTATTCCTGTACTGGGTAATGGCCTTTATTACAAAAACAATAAAGTTGGTGAAGGACTGGCAGTCTGGCTGGGGCATATCAGACCTGCGTTTCTGCATCACAGGCATGATGGTCATCTTGAATGGGCTCTTGATGGCTGTGGAGATCAACGTCATTCGAGTCAGAGTAGGTGTCTAATGATTTTTGTTTAGTTTTTTGGATTCAAGACACCAACATTAAAGATTAGAGTTAGTCAGAAATCTTTAGTATTTAAAGTATGAAAAAATGTATTTGATCTATATGTGTAAATATAAAGTTAAACTAATTGCTAAGCTTCAGGCCATATCAGTGTGACCTAGAGTCTATTCAGTCATTCACGGTTATTGATTGATTGAGTGCTTGCTATATGCCAAACATCATGCTCAGTTCATATTACAGCAAAAATTGTTTTCAGCAGAAAGTTCCATCATCCATGACTGTTCCAAAGCACACCTGGGTTAAGCAAATGCTGCAGTCCCAGAAATTTAGAACTGAAAAGAAGATAATCTAATCCAGTTTGCTTATTTCACTGCTGAAGAAACTTTTATAGAGATAACTTTAGCTATATATTCAAAATAATACAGTCAAGACCCATACCTGTTCTGTAATTACAAATCTATTGTGCTTTCCACCACATAACGTTGTCAGTTATGAGGTGGAAAGATATATGCTGCCGTGAATCTTAAGTCAGTTCACTCTATCCCAGGATATCATGAAAGATTGGTTCTTAGTATGAACTATCTATTAAAAGACTAATTGATTTTTTAGAATTGGCCCCAAGAGGATTAAATGTGAAATTCTGACATTTAACTAGTTACTAATAATCCAGTCACAACAGAAGGGAAATATTTCAAAGAATATTTCAGAAAGGGATAGAAGGAGGCATTAAAATATAAATTTTGGTCATCTGAATTGAAAATGTGGCAAACGTTGAAATTTTATTTTTAATATGTGGAAAAAGAATTGAGCTAGTTGTTACATTGTGGAATTTTATTTTATTTATTTATTGCGATAGAGATATGTATTCTTCACGACTCCTCAAAAAGTAAAGCCTCCTGAAGACCTCCAGGATCTGGGAGTGAGATTTCTTCAACCCTTTGTGAATTTACTGTCAAAAGCAACATACTGGTGGATGAACACACTTATCATATCTGCTCATAAAAAGCCTATTGATCTGAAGGCGATTGGAAAGTTGCCAATAGCAATGAGGGCGGTAACAAATTATGTGTGCCTGAAAGATGCATATGAAGAACAAAAGGTAATTTGGTATTTGTCTTGCACGTCCTTAATTGTAGAAAATGAAACTATTAACTCTAATAGACACAAGGCTTAAATAAATACTGTCCAGGGTTAAGGAAGAGCAAATTTTCTCTGTCTTCCCCTGTAGTTTTGAGTCATGTTAATTGGGCGACTGAGGAAAGACTGGAAGAGCCAATGAAGTACAGTTAATGTTGTGTTAGTTGCCCAGTCAATACATGAGGAAAGATAGAGAGAGAACTGTCTTTTTCTACGACATGTGACCAGTAGAAAGTAAGAATTAAGTTCAATGATAGTGTGTAACTAATCCATGTTACCATAAAATATTATTAATTCATGGAATTTGTGTTAAGTCTTTCTCCAAAGCATCTTGTGAATAATTTTGTTATGTAACAGTAAAAATAAATCATATCTAGTAATAACTACTTTTAAGAAATTAAAAGCCTTATGTTAATTATTTGCTAAAATTTGGATTCTGTAGTTCAAACTTGGGAAACTAAATTAAAGGGACATTGTCTACCTATTCCATGTATCATCCTATATGTCTGCTAGAATTGGTTTCCTCTGGCACCTTTTTTATTAATAAATATTAATAATTGCTTTAAAAATTAAAGATGAAAGTTTTTGGTTACTTTTATTTTGTTTTATCATTCTAACTAGTCATGCATTCTATCCACAGTGGTAGATGTGTTTTCTATTGCAATCATCTACAAATTCAGTGCCATTTAAAGTATTAGTATTCTGAACGACACTGGAAGGGAGTAGGGCATGGTGAATCAGTTAAAGAGTTTTTGGCTGTTCTAAATCAAGATCAACAAAGCATTTATGGTAAATGATGAAAATGACCTCTGTTTTGTGTCAGAAATGTGTGTTATGAAATTAATATGGCAGGAAATAGTTACTACCAATGAACTTGAGTCATTTCTCTGGTTTCACCTCTGGGAAAAGTATTGCATAAAAATTTTTAATTTTCTCTGCTAAAGTAAAGATTTTCAATATAGCCTAACCATAGCTTAAGTTTTCTGAGTGCCCCTTACAACAGAGATTAGCTTGCACTTGGTGTGTGTATGTCATATTAATAAACTTTAAAAAGCACTCAAATTATTCATTCTAACAGGGGATCGAATATGAAACACAATCAGACTTTGCTCCATGGAGTTGGCTTCTTTGCCACAGTGAAAAAACTTTATCCACCTCCTTCCCTAGTCTTAATTATGATGATTGTTCAGGTCTTAAAATCTTTACCATAGACAAGTGCAAATGTGTGAAGCCACAAGGTGACTTAAGCATAGATATCATTCTTCATTTTGCATTTCTTGAGGAATACCTAGTGTCTTAGGCCATCACGTATTGCTATAAAGGAATACTTGAAACTAGGTAATTTTAAAGAAAAAAGTCCTTTTTGCTCATGATTCTGATGGCTGGAAAGTTCAGGATTGGGCACATGCATCTGGTGAGGGACTCAGGCTGTTTCTACTCATGGCAGAAGGTGAGGGGTAGCTTGAGCATGCAGAGATCACATGGTGAGCGAGGAAGCAAGAGAGAGGAGGAAGGTGCTAGGGCCTTTTAATCAACCAGCCCTCATAGGAACTAATAGAGTAAGAACTCACTCACCCCCAAGAAAGGGCATTAATCTTTTTATAAGGGATCCACCCCCACAACCCAAACACTTCCCATTAGGCCCCGCCTCCAACATTGGGGATCAAATTTCAGCATGAGGTTTTGAGGGATCACATATCCAAATCATAGCACGTAAGAAACATAAGTCTATCATAATTTTTAAAAGTATTGACCGCTATTTTTGGAGATGAGAAATACCGGGAGGAGAAACAACTTGAGGTTGGGATGATCTATTTTGTTCAGTTTGTAGTAATCTGATAGCAAATACCTTGTGATCTGGTAACTCCAGAAATCTTAGCCAGTCTGCCAATAATCTCTATCTTAGTCCTTTATTATCTTCTTTTCTATGCAACATTTCTTGGTAATTTTCATGACAGATACACATTTTCCAAATGATAGGGAATTAAAAATGAATTTGGCTTTAGGAATTTTGTGTCATCCTTTGACTATTAAAAATAATACAGAGTCTTAGAAAAACTGTCCTTACTTATTCTGTTTCATTAAAACGCATTCTGTAGCTACAGTTTGCATGGAATACAAACATTCAGAACCCTGCATACTACGCGGAAGGGGACTCATTAACATCTATCTTTAAACCTTTAAGATATTTTCAGAACTGTCAGAAGGAATTTCCGTAGTTGCTGAGATCAGTCGCTGCTCTAAGCAATTTTTTTTTTGTTCTATCTGGTTTTTCTTTCAGAAAAAAGTAGCTGATCATCCAAATCGGACTCCGTCTATATGGCTTGCAATGTACAGTGCTTTTGGGCGACCAATTCTACTTAGTAGCACATTCCGTTATCTGGCTGACTTACTGGGTTTTGCTGGACCTCTCTGTATTTCTGGAATAGTTCAGCGTGTGAATGAAACCCAGAATGGGACAAATAACACAACTGGAGTAAGTTTATGGTGCTTTTGAAAGGAAGCATATTATTGGTAGTTTTCATTGTAATTGTCACTTTTTATTAATTTGGTTTTATTGAGTAGTTCAAAACAGGCTTATTTACAGAGAATGGAATGCTTTTTAAAAGAAAGAAAGCAGTAATTTTCCTTGTAGAGAAAATCATGTGTTTATGTGTTCATTGAATGAATCTGGCCAAAAAAATTATTTCTCAGATTCAGAGCCTATAAACATTTAATAAGCATCTACTGTGTGCCAGAAACTATTATATGTGCAGAAATTTCACATTGATGGTTTTATTTGATCTTTGTAGCAGTCCTTTAAAGAATTTTCATGCATGAGTACATGAGGAATGGCTGAGTCACCTTTTTAGAAGCCTGTGACCAATAATATTAGCAACTTGATTTGTAATATTGCACATTTCTCTTCTTATGAAATAAAAGCCATCGCCCTGTTTCACAATGATCAGGGCAAGTCCAATCATGATATTTTAAATTAGATATTATGCTATTATCTGGGCCTATACAGTATGAAATACTATACATTTACTGTTATATAATCTTATTTTCTATACTTAAGAAAGTCTGCACTGTGAATGTTCTAGTGTCTTTCTAAGAATTGATTTTCTAGTTTCACATATAGAACCTCTAGCCCAGATGAATCAATTTTCCTTTTCTATTCTCTTAATCTGATTCCCTATCCTCTTTTATTTACCAATTAAAGTGTTATGCATCGTGAGAGCCTGCAGAAAAGCGACCTCTTTAGTGAAGCTTTTTCTGATAAACCTAGTTGCAATTTGACTCTCCTTGGTATTCCTTTAACATACTCTTTACTTCATGTTGCCATTTACTATATATACTGTTCATAATGAAGCATATTATTTGTGGATCTGCTTATCTTTCTAGGTTGTAACCTCATGAAACAGAATTATAATGAACAGTTCATATTTGTGCCCACAGTGCATTGCCCACATTAGTGTTCAATTATTATTGATGTGAATCAGATATTTTCACCATTGACTACACTTTTGTGATGTTTTGTCCCTACTAGCCTAATGACATAGAGATATTTAAATTCCATATAAGGGGCTTCCATTATGCTTCTCCCTTACACATATTAACCAGGTGTTTTTCTGAGAAGCAGCAGGACTTGTACATTTGTATATATTCCCATGAAAGAAGAGGAAGGAACTAGAAGTAGACTTTTACTAGGTCTAAATCAAAAACGAGGAGTGTCCAAATTAATATAATGTACTTAGTCAAGTGTTATCTTTCCTTCTCTTTTAACAAGTTGCCATATGCTATTATTACAAAAAAAATCAACCAACTTTGTATATCCTTATGCCGAATTCAGTCATATTCCTAATAAAACAATAGTTCATGAGTTGTGTTTTGTTACTAGAGAAATTAGTAGCCAAATTACTGATTTTATAATTTATAATTCATTGCATTAATATAAATTAAGATACATGAAAATCAGGAAAAGTCAATTATATAGAATTATTTTAACCTACTAAGGCTACAGAATTTATATTTTTGTCCCACTGGTCTTGCTGACCAGTTATCAATTTGTGGTTTCTACTTCTAAATTAGAGTCTAAATGAACTTCTAACATTTTTACTGCTTCTTACTTTTTAAACTACTTAACTAAAGTAGATTATTCCTTTGCAGGAAATGTACTCAAATTTTTTTTAATTAAAATTTATCTTTTTTCTACAATTAGGTATTTCTAGCAATTTTATTTATCAGTTGGGGATTTTATGTATTGAACTTGTTTGTATTTGTATCTGTGGACATTACGAAGGAAAGAAAAATTGATTTGCTGTGGCTTATTCCACTGCTGTATTGTAAAGACATTGAGTTTTTATATTTAAAAATCATGTATCCTTTAATAAATGCAAACTGTACACCTGGTATACGAAAAGACTGGTTTTAATTTATCTCTTTTTTTCTTTTGGGACAAGATTTCAGCGACCCTCTCATCAAAGGAATTTCTTGAAAATGCTTATGTTCTAGCAGTTCTTCTCTTCTTGGCTCTCATTCTGCAAAGAACATTTTTGCAGGCTTCCTACTATGTAACTATAGAGACTGGTATTAACCTCCGTGGAGCTCTGCTGGTACGTAAAGGCTTTGAATGATCTTTGTTTTTTGAAAATGCTCTATACCATCCCGTGATAGAAATAGTAGTAACTTCAGTTTTGTTTTTTCATTCCATTTTTACTTTGGTATTATAACAACATTTCCAAGATCTATTTAACAAAAAGAAACACAGAGCTAATTAATAAACCCACTGAATTTAAAATAAAATACTATTAAGAAAAATATTTTGAAATCTTGCATTTCCTTATCTGTATTTGTTTGTTCTAGAGCTTATGTTTAAAGTTGAATGTATGTTTTGATTATATCACTAGAAAAATTAAGTTTATATTTAGTTGAGGACTGAAAGTAATTACACTAAAATGGAAATACATGTACTGGCTGATGTAAGGAGATGGCTTTATGGTGGTTTTCTTTTCTTTTTTTCAAAAAAAAAAAAAGTTTGCTTTTTTTTTTCAATGAAAATGAATAACCATAGTGTTGATTTTAAGTTTAAAACTTTAAGTACATTTTTTTTTCCTTGCAGGCCATGATATACAATAAAATCCTTAGGCTTTCTACATCTAACTTATCCATGGGTGAGATGACCCTGGGACAGATCAACAACTTGGTCGCCATTGAAACCAATCAACTCATGTGGTTTTTGTTCCTGTGTCCCAATCTATGGGCTATGCCTGTTCAGGTAGATCAATATAAGAAAGAGTCTCATTTGTGGAGGAAATAAAACAAAAAGAGCAGTAAGATGCTTAGCTCAGTAAAGGGTATACCTTTTGCATATGTAATATTCTTATACCCCTTTTACAGACAAGGAAGCTGAGACTCAGAAATGTTATAGCATAGATTAAGAGAGTGGAGTTTGATATTATACTGCTTGGGTTCAAATATCTGCCATGTATCTCATTTGCACAAGTGCTTAACTCCTCAAAACATTAGTTTTCTTAACTGTAAAATAGTAATAATAATAGTATCTACCTTGTAGAGTTGTGAGAATTGCTAAGATTAAATAAGTTAATATGCATGGAGCATATAGCATAATGCCTAACATTTCATGGGCACTCAGTAATTGTTATTAATATTATTGCCTCAATTCGTGTAAGTCACAAAGCCACAGTTTGACCCCTTTCATTTTGACAAGCTCTCTTATGGTATTTCTAAACTAGAGCAATTGCTTTAATCCATTCCATAGTTTCAATAGCTAGTATATTACAAAATGTCAAACTTTATAAGGTGGTAGGAATACTGACAAACTGGAGGGCTATTTAGCTATTTTCTATGTAAAATAGCATTTTAGGGAAGATATGTGTTTTCCCCCCCTCACTGGGTACAAATGGCAAAAGAAATGTATTCATTTTTTCCTTGCTGTGAGGCTGGATATTTTTAATTATCTCAAATTCTGCATCCTATGGATGGATCTCATTTGATGCTATCTTCTATGTCTCTGTATACCACATTTATTAAAGTGCATAAAATAATAAAGAAGATATGCTAGTTTTTCATTTATCGTTTGCCTTTTCATTTTGTAATGGAAAGCCAAGTCAAATAAAAGTGTATATCATGAACAGTGCTTGGCACAAAGTAACATTTAATATATGCTCTGTCTTATTTTATCAAAATGTACTTGTAATAGGTGAATTAGGTAACTGCCTATATGGTATAATTTAAAGTAAGCAAAAAAAAAAAAATGACTGAATGAGTGTATCCTGGGTGACCTTGATGAATTTTTTGTTTTCATTGGAATTCCCAAAGTACCTAATTAGTTAGTAAACATGTGTCATTGCCCCTGGAATGCTGCTATTAAGCTGTTATCATTGGTACATGGGCATAAATTATATGCTTGAACTGCATGGATATAGTTCATTAATTGACATTTTGAGCCATGATAAATGGAGGTCCTAGAAAAAATGTTTTTTCAAGGAGAGAGGATAGATAGCAGGGTTCAATCTTGAGTTTTTAAAGGAAGAAGAAGAAAGTAGCAAGCCAAAGTAGTAAGCCTAAATGGTGCAGCTCTGGGTTTTGGGAAATAAAAAGGGAAGTGTGTTACACTGGGGCCACCAACTTTAGCTTTTTAACAGTCTTGATTAGGCTCAGTCTTGTTGTCCTTAAGTGACTTCTGGAGTCATTAAGGAGGTGAGGAGCTCAGGTCCTTTCTTTGGACACAGACAACCATCCTGTACTCATATTACGATGCTTCCCTCTGCTTTCCATCCTCTCAGCCTTGAAAAGCTAGTACAATTCCAAGAGCATATAGAATGTCAAATTTATGGTGGATAACAGCATATTCAAGAACAATTTTATGCCCTTTTCAAGACTTGAAGACTGCTTTAGAAGGTTGCAAACGTCATGGGACCCACTCTACAACTTCATGCAATAAATTGACTTGACACCAGTTGTACAGATCATCAGACTAAAAATACATTCCTCATCCTTAGCCTTTCCCAAACAAATCATAGTAAAACCCAACTGTCACAGCTGAATTGACTTCCAAATAAGCTTAATATAGTAATGAAGAAATACTACATTTTCACTAAAAACTATTTCCTTTCATGCAGTGCCTCCCACATTCCCATTCATTTTCTCCTTTCCATGTGTTTTTTTCCCCTTAGATCATAATGGGAGTGATTCTGCTCTATAATTTACTTGGATTAAGCGCATTGGTTGGTGCAGCTGTCATTGTGCTCCTTGCGCCAATTCAGTATTTCATTGCTACAAAGTTGGCAGAGGCTCAGAAGAGCACACTTGTAAGTAACATCTTTTGGAAATTTTCTTAGAGAAATCTAGTAATGCTATTTTATTTTGATAATCTAGGAAATTAATACATACCACTCAGGATAATTTGAAAATCATTATATTTCTTTTCAGTTCTTAGGCCACAAATGTGTATTTACTAGGTTGCAAAAGCAATTTTTAAAAGTGGATTGGAAATTTAAGACTTGAGCATAGACTCAAAATACTAGAATCACAATTCCTGATGATTTAAAGTGCCATGAGGTGATGAGGCTTTGAATCTTTTTCTTAGATCATTTGTCTAAAGAATCTTCTTCAGTGTACTTTGAGACCATTGGGTGTCAGTTATTGACATTGAAGAAATGGATCAAGGGACAAGTGAAGTGTTAGGTTTGCTGCTTCTGAAATTAAATTTCCCTAGGGTACTCTCAAACCGTTGAGGATCTAGGAGTTACATTGAAATGTTTTCAGTGGCAGCTTCTCTGGCTGAATATTGTCCTGGTCAACTTGGCAATGAGAATAAGCCCAATTATTGACCCTTTCTGGCTTCAATTTGCCATGAAATCATTTTATTTGAGCAAGAATTGGCTTCTTTTAGAGAAATATTTGCAAATAACAAAATTGTTGACAGCATGCTTAGAAATAAAGTTTGATTAAATATGGGCAAGCTTGTCTATAAATCAGGCGTAAAATGTAGAGATGCCGCCACTGAGGGAATTGTTTCTCAAATTGGTGTCTCCCCTGTGAAAGTGAATTGCGTGTCATGCAAGTGGTTTTTGTCACTTGTTTTTCTGCTGCTTCTGGTAAGGTAAGGTTATTTCTGTCTGAGCCATCTAACCTTTTTACTCCAGCACACAAATACAGAAAGTTGTGGAAGAGGTGTGTAAGGGGAAATAGGACTCTCCCCAAACATCTGTCTTTTATTTAGCTGCTCATACTACATTCATTCACTCATTGAACAATCGCTTGGGAGGCATTTAAGACCCTGTAGAGATGAGAAGGTGAATGCAAATCAGGTCATTTGCTACTTTCACTTTCTCCTATCTGTCCTTTGACCACTCTCCTGCCCCTTTTGTTACCTAACAGATCATACTACACCTTACTAGTAATTCTAGTATAATATTTGGTGGTGGTGGGAGCTAAAACAGTTGACTAAATTGAGGCTTTTCTATCTGCTACAAATCGCGCTACAATTAATCCAAGTTGTTAGTAAATCTAATTTAGGCCTTAAACAAGAGCTTGCAAAGAGGTATGTAGAAATCTCTTGAAGTTCAAGAGCTTGGTTTCAATAACTGTATTATGAAGATGCAGTGTGAACATACACCACACTGTCCCTTCACATTCCCAAATAAGAAGCAAACTAACTTTCCTTAAATTCATTGTTTCCCTTCTAAGTATGAGTGATAGTGTGGAGGGAAGAATAAAATGATTTAGGTGTTCAAGGCCATTATACGTCTGTTTATTTTTTCCTTAAGTTCATGTTTATATTACCTGCAGACATGATTTAAGGAAACAATGTGAAACTGAAGAAACTGATGTAGAAAGAAATTTTGAGGCCATCTCATTAAACCCTTAAATTTAAAGTTGGGGAGACTGAAGCACAGAGAGTTTCACTACTTCTCCTGGGAATTTCACATCCTAATTAGTGGCAGAGCCAGGAAGAAATCAAGATCTCCTCCATCCCTGTCCATCACATGGTCCTGCCTTTCTGAGTCCCTTGGATGCAACTTGCATTATTTTTTATTCCTTTGTTTTATAGGATTATTCCACTGAGAGACTGAAGAAAACAAATGAAATATTGAAAGGCATCAAACTTCTAAAGTTGTATGCCTGGGAGCACATTTTCTGCAAAAGTGTGGAGGAAACAAGAATGAAAGAACTGTCTAGTCTCAAAACCTTTGCACTTTATACATCACTCTCCAGTAAGTTGTTGTTGCTCTAAGAACAGGTGATGTTAAAACAGCAACCAAAAAACCCATGATCTATTTAGTTTAGATTGTGATCAATGAGACATTCTAGACATTAAAGGAAGCCCATTTATTTTGTAGACATATGCTATCCAATAGCCACTAGCCACATGATGCTATCTATTGACATTTAAATTAAAGACCAGAGTAAGCACAGGTTTAGAGTTGAATAGACCTGGGTTTGATTCCTTACAAGTAGTATACCCTTTGCCATGTTACTTTACAAACTCAAATCCTAAGTTCCTTTACCTGTGAAATGAGGATGGTGATGATAGCAGTACCTATAAATAAAACCTTCTTAGTTACAATTGGGATGAATATTTGATTTTCAGTAAAAATTTGGTTATTGAAATCAATTTGACTTTATTATTATTGATCTTCTTATCCCCAAATGTCCTTTAATGTTATTTGCAGGTTTTTTTTTTAACCTATCTCTTTTAGAGTTTAGGATATATTTTCTTGAAGATTGTAAAGAAAATACAGCCATTTTTGAAAATTGACAAGGAAGAAATATCATTTCTAGGTAAAAGAAGTCAAATTACACTCACATACAATCCTTTATCCCAATATATTTTCAAGGATTTTGAAATACATAGCTCTTTTGTCCTCAACTCTAATTTTTAAAAAGAAATTATTTCAAAAATATTATTTTCTTTTCTCAAAGTGTTAAGTCTGAGTACTCTTGAGAATAGTGGGTTCCTAGTAGTATTAATACAGTTCACACAAACTTAGCCAGACTACTCCCGTGTATATTTGATTCGATTTGTTTGTCAGTTTTGCTCATTGCTATCATTCCTAAGACCTTTAACAACTTAGTTTTGAAGTTTCGATATCGTTTCCTCTTGAATTACGAAGTGCTTTAGATTTTAGAGATTATAAACACTTCTTTTGTGAAATAGACTCAGAGAATAGCTGAGTCTATTATAGCTATAGTCTAGAATAGCTAATTTATTCTAGCCCTAATACTTGATGCATTATAAATGAAATTGGAAGAAGTTTTATCTTCCAGCTGTGCACCACTGTTAATATGGTGTCAGAATGCTAGAAGACAGAGTGATTGAAATTTACTTGCTTATATAGTTGTACTCTAAACTGGTGGGCCCTACAATACACCCTTCCCTGCAGGGGGCTGACCTTCTCATGGGGAGAATGAATGCAGCCAGAAATAATGATCATCATAACAGCAAAAATGACAACAAAAATGTGTTGAGAGTATACTCAGCCAATTATTGCCATAAGTGACTTTTCATATATCATCTCATTTAATCCTCACAACAGCCCAATAACTTAGATTCTATTATTAACTCCACTTAAGAAATTAAAAGATTGAGGTGTAAAGAGTTTAAGGAACTTGAACTGCCCCCAAACCATCCAGCTCCTAAACGGCAGAGGTGAAAAATTAACAACCCAGTTTGCCTGTCTCCAGCGGTAAGAGTTAGGTTGGTTTTTGAAAAGTCAGCTGTAACAGGAGACAGGGGAGAAGAGGCCATACTATCAGAGAACAATAAGCAGTCATAAAGGTAAAAATGCATGATCATGTGTTCATGATTGACAGCAGGAATTCTTGAGTCGATGGAGCAAAATCTCAGTTTGACCACTTCAAGTTTTGATTCGACCAAATACAGTGTTGTGTTGTTGACGGTTAAAAGCTTGAACTACGTGAGTTTCATAGAGCTGGCTATGAATCCCAGCTCTGCCACTTTGTAGTGGTGTGACCTTGAGCAAGTTACTTATATCCTCCTAGCCTCAGTTTCTTCATCTGTAACATGGAATGAAAATAATATCTCCCATGTAGGATTGTAGTAAAGATTAAAGTAGATAGTGAATGATACAAATGTTTGCTGAGTGCACACTCTACTCCTGGCACTGTGTCAAGTGCTTCATACTCACTACCTCATATGAACCACCTGGCAAATAGTCTAGTGCCAATAACCTCTGTCCCTCAGTTTTCTCATCTAAAAATTGGTGTAATAATAATACCTTTGATGCAGGTAGGTTGTGAGCATCAAATGAGGCAGAGAATGTGACATTGTTTAGCAAATGTGAAAATATTTTATGAATAGTATTTGTAGAGCACCATGCAATACCAAAGGAAAAATAAAAAGAAGAAAAAGAAAAGATTCAACTATATAGAATAGTGGTTCCCCTTGCATCCTAGAGGGCAAGGTAGCTTGACCTCAAATCCTGACTGAGCAACGTGTCTACTGTATACTCTTGGTCAGTTGCTTGGTGAATTCTCGGTTTCCTCATCAGTGAGCTGAGATGTATTCATAGTTCCTTGGGGAATTAAATAAAATAATGTATGTGAAGTGTTTAGAAAAGTGTTTAGAAGCATAAAAGTACTCAATGGTATCTACAAATACCAAAAAGCAAAGTTAAACAGAAGAAATACCAGCAGAACTAAAGACTCATTTCTACTTTTATGAATCAGTGTTCTCGCCACTTTGGGTAATATTCTAGGGGAAAAGAAATTCTATTAACAATTTTCTAGTCTCCATTGTTAAATGGTCATGTATCCTTTATGGGATACATGTATCCTTAATTCATTAGTAAAGGCCAAAAGACACCATTTTACTTTTCTCTCTTCACTTTGATAGAGTTTTATATGGAGAGGTAGAAGGAACATGAAGCTTTTGGACCAGAAAGATCTGGGTTTTATCCCAAGCTTCATCACCTCCTTGTTTAGAATCTTGCATGTTACCCTTCCTGAGTGGTTTCCTTATTGTTCTGTAGTGTCGTTGTAACCATTAAATATGAGAATATATGTACACACTAACATCATACCTCAATAATTGTAAGTTGTTGAGTAGTAGCAGAACAATATGGTGCCAAGCACAGACTGAGGAGCCAGACTGCATCTGTGTGGCCTTGAGTTTCTCGTTCTCATCTTTATATCGAGGTAGTAAGAGCACCTGCTACTGGTACCTGATGCAGATTGCCATATAGTTTTTAATAAAATGACAGTAGTTATTCTTGTTCTTCCTCCTCAAGGGGAGATTACTTAAAGGTGCAGAATTAAATGAATGATAAATAATGACGGATAAGAGAAATGACAAATAATGAAGAATAAATAAGAGAAAAAAATGCACTTAGATAATAGAGTGACAATAACCAGAGAAAGAAGTCTGAGGGAGAGTCACAGCTCCATCTATGTTATTATGAAGCTCAGGTCAGTGTTTGGATTCCCAGGGATGTGCAAGAGTTTGTATTTGATAAAACTAAGTCACGTCTGGACCTGCAAACGCGCAGTCTGATTCTGTCTTGTGCGCAGTGGGAAGGATAGTTCCTGAAAGCAGATGAGTTTTTTTAAATCCTGGCTCTGTACTGTCAAGAAAACTAGATTGTAGCTCCTACTCTGCATTGCCTGGCTCTGTTACCAACAATTCACTTAATCTTTAGGCCCTTGGTCTTTAAAATTCTACAGTTCATGAACAGTATGACTACAAATCACCCACTTGGCTTTGCATTTTTTCTATTACTCACCAAAGATACTATTTTACCTTCAAATATGAGTTTTTCTTGTTTCAGCTAGGCATGTCATGCTCATCAAATGAGAATGAAATATATTCCTGGAGAGATATTTAAACAATCAGAGGGTTTAGAGACTGGAGTAACTTTATTAACTGAAAGGTATGTAAGTGACCACTAATATCAGTACTGGAAAGAGAGCTTCAAGTGATGTCAAATTCTTGTTTTAAATTTGTGTAATAACCCGATTTTTATAGATTTGAATTAGTTTGGTGGACCAAGAGAAACAGAGACTGTAAACCCTCTCAAGAATGCACATTTGTTAAATTATAATAATTTGTATGGTGAAAGGATTATTTATTTTATCTGCATTCTGTTGTTTGTAACATTTCATAAGAAAAAAATTTTCTGTAAAGAAAAACAGATTCTGTTTAAGACTAACATGTGGAAGCTCATACAACTGCAGAACAGGAGATATCAACTGGGAAATGTTTGTGGCCTCCAGACAAATGTTATTTAATACACTTTGTCCTTTCTGTCTTCAAGGAAAGTTAAAGTAATAATAGATGATTAATTAAGGTTACTGAAAATGTTTGCACAGGTCAATGAAACTAATGTATTTGATTTCTTTCCACAGTCTTCATGAATGCAGCAATTCCCATAGCAGCTGTTCTTGCTGTAAGACATTTTTTCTTGCTTTTAAAAATTGAACCAAGTCGGTGTTTATAAATGATTTATGAACAAGAGTGTGTGGGGAGTAATATATATTACCTCACCTCTGTGACTTCCCTCTGTGCAGTTTCCATTGCAATAGTTCTAATCCAGGGTTTCTCAGTCATGACACTATGGACACTTTTTTGTAGGGGACTGTTCTCTGCTTTAGGATGTTTAACAGCATCCCTGGCTTCTACCTCCCAGATGCCAGTAGCACCCTCGGTCATGACAATCAAAAATATCCCCAGATATTGCCAAATGTCCCATGGGGAGCGGAATTAACAGTGCTTGAGAATTAACTTTTCTAATCTCAATGACCTGGTTCCCAGACACTCTTGCAATAGGGTAGAGCTAGATCAACAAACGGAAAATGTTAAATAATTACATTATATTTCACACTAAAATGACAAACCCAGCAACTAATGTTATCTGTAGAAATGTAAATAAGTCTTCATTGGACACCAATGCTGGCAGTTTTAGTAAAGGTCACCAATAGGGACCCTAAAACAAGAGAGTGTTCTCTTTTCTCCTGGAATATTTAGTATCGGTTGGAAAGAGCCTGACTAGCTGTTGAAAACTCTAGGTTTTCCGCCCCATTATTCCCCCTACTCAGCAATTTGACAGAAGTCAGTTTCCTAATCTGTCAATAAATCCGTCCTGACTTTCTCCCCAGTTGACCACTAACATGATACGTAAACCACTAAGTACTCACCAATAGCAACTATTGTTTTAATTAGGGAGTTTTTGGTAGTCATGTTTTCATAGTTGCAGTGGACATATTAGCATAACAGAATATGTCAGGTTTCTAAAATTGAATGCAAGCATGTAGCAAACTTTCTCCAGCCTTCTCTAAAGACCTCCTTTCTTTGCACAGACGTTTGTGACTCATGCGTATACCAGCAAGAACAATCTGAAACCTGCGGAGGCCTTTGCTTCGCTGTCTCTCTTCCACATCCTGGTCACCCCCCTCTTCCTGCTCTCCACAGTGGTCAGATTTGCAGTCAAAGCCATCATAAGGTATGCGCCGAAGTATCTGGAATTCTTTGCTTATTGATTATATAAATGACGTGTGCTCATGGGAGTAAATTCGTAAAAGTATAAGAAAGAACATTAACATCACTGCGTGGAGATAACCATTGTTACAATTATGGTATGCTACTTTTCGGTCTTTTATTTATTTCATATAAAAATCACCATTTTAAAATGAAAAGTTTAAATTTATTTATCTTTTGACTCCTTATTTCACCTATTGTTTTTATTATTTTTCCCTCATTGAAATCTTATAATAGATGATACTTACTGGCTATGTAATATTCCAGTGTTTGAAAGTTCTCCAATTTATTTAATGATTACTTTTTTCTTGGACATTTAGAATGTTTTTATTTTCTCCCTAACATAAATAACATTTAGGTAAGCACATCTTTCTTTGCCTTTGAACTTTTCTCTGATGATTTTCTGAGGTCAGATTTCTAGAAGTGGAGATACTAGTTCTAATAATATGCACATCTTTAAGGTCCTTGATGAATATATCGCTTTCCACTGAGGTGGTGGTAGGTTAAAGGGGGTATTATTTTTAAGATTTTTTAATGAATACAGCCATAATGTTATAATATTTTCCATTAAAGCTGTCCCAGTTTATATTGCCACCAATAGTGACAGAGAGTACTCACATCAACACATATTTATTGTTTTAATTTTAATTTAGTCTGGCAAAAAAAAAAATCCAGGCTCATGATCTCTGAAAATGGAAAGAATTATAAAACCATTTAGTATTTTGCTCATTTAAATATGCTTCTATAGTGTTTTCAACCAGTGTCTCACTTATAATTTACCATAACACACAACTATAAAAATAGATGTCATATGATAGAGACCATTTCTGCACCATTTTTACTTATATAAATGTGTACCAAACTGCATGCTACTACCCTATCTAAACCATAGTCTACATGTCCCATAGTCTATCATCAACAAAGCAGTCTTAAAGTAGTGTGTTGCTTTTTGATATATGATCTTTATAAACCTTATAAAACCTCAGCAAGTTTCGTACATAGTCATTATCATCTTTATATCTGGCCTTTGAAAGAAATGCCAAGATGCTGCAATACTGAAGGAGAACTGGAAAATTAAGCCCTTCAATGTATGAGGTATGATGTTGCCATTGACAGCAACATAGAACATCTCTTGTAAGGTCTATTAAAATGAGATTATTTTCCCCATGTCTATGTATTGCTAAGAAAAATAGTATTTATTGTTCAAAATGCCAGAATCTCCAGTTTTAGGCAATAGTTTACCTTGGCTTAACAATGCTTAATACAAAATAACATTAAAATGCGTACAAATTATCTTATTATAAACCAAAGTCTGTTAGGATATGATAGTATCATAACATTGTTTCAATTTTATTCTCTAAGACTCAAGTCTCCAACCCCTGGGCCGTGGACTGGTACCGATCTGTAACCTGTTAGGAACCGGGCCTTATCACCACCTGAGCTTTGCCTGTCTCCAGCCCCCAACCCCATCCATGGAAAAATTGTCTTCCATGAAACCGGTCCCTGGTGCCAAAAAGGTTGGGGACCACTGCTCTAAGACATATCATTAATAACCAAGTCTTAGCTGTTAGTGTTTAGAGCTCGGGCCCTCTGACCACATCCACCCTCGTTTTCTTATTGTTCTGCTTTCTGAAACACTTACACAGATCACTGACTGCTTTTTGCAGCACCACTTCCAAATTAGGCAGTGCTCTGGAAGGGAAGCGACTTCACACAATAAAATTGATAAATGGCCAGAGTCTGCTATTTTGGTCCTTATTTTCATTTTCTACACTTAACAACTGTCCCTTTCACGGTAGCCCTTTTAATTAGAATTTGACTTTCTCCTACAAGTGGAAATAGAAAGCCATTGATAACTTAGAATAGATCTAACTCCTCTGAAATCAGAAGGTTATCAAACATCAAAAGGACTTTAAGAGTTGATTTTGAAAAAAAAATGAAAACCATCTAGGGGTGTCCCCCAAGTCTGTAATGTACAATTCTGCGGTGGGAAGTCCTAGTACAGTGGAGGGTGGATTATCCCCTGTATATTTCTGCAGAGCACTCGCCCTTCTGCACGTCTCAGGGAAAAGGCATTTGCCAGTTTGATAAAGACCAGTCTGCCTTCAGGGCTCAGTTGCTTTCCCAGGCCATAGCCCAAATAGAATCTGCTTATAAAAACTTGCTTCTCGAAAATGAGTTTCAGTGGTTGAATTGTGGGTCCTACAGAGATGGCTGATCAGCAGAGGACGCCAGTCCTTTTACACACTATGTGCTGGTTTTCTGGGAACCCAAATGAGTCCTTTCCCAGTATTGACTGAACTTGTGGCATTTTCTTCTGTGCCTGAGAGCCTGTGACCGGTCTTTGATGCCAGTTGGCCCACTGTGAGTTAAGCAGCCTGTTTATAATGGGAAACTTTGGTCAGCTGATTTTGAAACCTCCTCTTCAGGACTGTGAAAATCACAAGCCCTTTACTTCACTGCCATGCATTCAGAAGTTTGGTGGTTTAGAATGGGCTGAAGCATACTCCCAAACTTGTGTTACATGTGCGTGAAGAGATTTGTAAACTTCTCTACTGGAGGAAAATGCCACACCATGTAAAATTCTCAGCTTCTGGAAAGTTCTATGCTCTCTTTTAAAAACGTTTAGCTTGTTAGCCAAAGTTGTCTTCATGGCATTCAATGGACGGCACCCATTTATGACGTGTATACATAATAAAATGGAAGGAAGAGGCAGTTACGATTCAGGTTGTTTCCTCACAACCCCCAGCGCCCCACACCACTGGAGTTTTCATGAGCATTTTGTGATAAATGTTATGGTCCACATTTGCAAAACAGAGTGATAAAAAGTCACTATTATCTAAAATATTAAAATACTGGAATGAATGATGTTTTTCAGGATACCTGCCTCACTTCTCCACTTCGCTTTATTTGTAAGGAAATAATTTACGTGTTTTGCTTTTCTGGAGGAGAATATGGTGCATCCTTTATAAATAACTTGAGTTGAAGTTTCTGGTATTTGATGTATAATGCAATATCTATGTCCAAAGATGTTATTTGCCAAGGGGAAAAAGTGTAAAACCAATCTCTTCCTTTTGCTGAGAAATAACTCTGTGTCCTTTTTCTCATGTAGCTTCCAGAAGAATGCATGCTTGGCCAGCCTACTTCATTACCTTCAGTCAAATAAGTTGTATTGACATTTATCAGAAAGCATATTTACACTTTGGCCTGGTCGCTGTCTTCCAGTTTACAAACTTTCATAATTCCTGCAGAAAATACATGTGACTGCCAGCAACAAAATCAGTTATTCCCAATTAATATAGCATCTGTCCAAGCTATATCTAAACACACAAAGTGAAATTTGAGAAGTGAAAAAATAACATGTGTAACTAAGACCTTAAATACTTTTGTGAATAATCTAAATAAGTGAGGAATTAGTGAAACACTGAACTAGAAAAGTAGAGGAGTAAGGATAGCAAATTGATTAGTATCAAATATACCTGTTTTCAAATCCTGCCACTGCCATGAAATACTCATTGTTTGACCTCAAACATCAAACTTGTTATTTAGTGTCTCTATAGCTCAGCTTCCTCGCTTGTCCAGTGAGGACAATAACATCGCCTGTTTATGGTGATTAATAAAATTAAATGAGATAATACACAAAAAGTACCTAGCACATTGCCTAAATATTTTAGGAATTTTACAAATCTGCATTTTACTAATTTATCACCATTTTACCCATATCCCCTTCATGTTTCAGAGCATATTCTGTGGGTCTACATTCATTTATTAATACTTTAGGTGAATTGCTTGGCATTAGGGATTGCAAAGGTAAAAGGTGGACAGAAATCCTCATGGAGTCCACAGTCTAGTTGGAGAGACCAGAAAGGGAAACTAATTACAATATGTTGTGTTAACATGGTGTGATACAGCTAATCACAGAATGTCATGGGCCCATGTGTGATGGTCACTGAAGCTGACTGAGAGAGAAGGAGTACTATCTGGTCAGTAAAGATTTAAAAGGAAGTGTGGCTCTTTCATAGCATCTTAAAAACTAAGTAAGACTTGGCCAGTTGGAGAAAAAAGGGAAAACATGTTTTATCAGAGGAAACAAGATATGCAAGGGGAAGGGGTGAATAAGTAGATGAGAAATCTTGGTATATTCAGGGGACTAAAGTAGTTCAATGTCATTGGAGAAAAAGTTATGGTGTACAAAATATCAGGGCTTGAAGCAGGAGAGTAAAATCCTGATCAGCTTTTAGATGATGCTAAAGGTACGGAAAGGCAAAGGGTGCCATTTGTTGTTTTAAAGAGAGGACTGTTACGTGAATATATTTGCGTTTTAAAAATATAATGCTGGCAGTGTGGTGGTGGAAATTACTTCACCCTTGGTCAGGATTCGTGCATTTTCCATCATTGTTTTGCCTCAGTGATTTTTGAAAGGACCTCATAGGAACAGGGAATACTTTTCATATTACCCATATATTCATTCACCAGACATGTCTTGAGGAATTACTGTGCTATATTTTAGGCATTGGGCTAGATTCTGAAGATGAAAATCTTTGCTCTTTAGGAGTTCATCATCTAATGGGAGAGATAGACATGTAACCAACAGTAACAAAACAATGACAAAATATCAGTACAGGAGATTCTCAGCAAGAAACCCCAGAATGATTGGAGACATGGGAGGGGAAGGGGAGACAGGTTCAGAGAAGGGTTAGTCTTGGGGTCCATTGACGTTTCTTGTAATTGGTGTTCCACAGTAGGATGCTATGAAGAGAAAATTCTCCCCACCTGCAATTAAGTTCAGGGAGCATTGTTTCTGATGTTCAGCAAGAATGTTCAGCATTTATTCCATAAAAGTTTCAGTAAGATTTGTGTCTATACTAGAAAAGTGAAATGGAGAATTAACCAACTTTACTTAAATGTCTGAATTGTTGGTTTATTCCATCTTTGATTTACTCAGAAAACATTCGTAGAACAATGTGTACCAGGTGTTGTTAGACTTGGAGTTACAAAGGCAAATGAACCTGGCTTCTGTACTTTCATTTGTGTGCAGAGACAGCGTGAGATTGTTTGAAAGGTATTCGTTCCTTTGGTTGATAGAGCTGTGCTCCTTAAAATCAAATGTCTTCAAAACATAGGAACAGCAGGACAATTATAATCTATTATGTAAAAGTAAAGAAGGATTAACTGCCATTTGAAATGAATAAAATACTATTTCCTAAGGCATTTCTGACACTGTGGCTTTCAAGTCTATACTGTCAGACTTTGCTGACAAAGACTCAAAGAACGTGCACAAACTGAAGCTCTTAATAAACAACTCTCTCTCTTAGTTCCCTGTAAGTGCCATGTGGAAGTTAATAGTGAGACTGCCCCAATGCATTTTATCTACCTTCATGTTTCTATGGCATGCGAGGCCAAAAGACTGAAAGATCATGAACAACAGACTGAATTAAATTTCCTTGTTTTCATTTTATTGCATGTCACAAAAACAAACTCTGCAGACTTATCTGGAGGCACTTGACTACAAGCTCAAATAAAAATTTTTTTAAAAAGAAAGCTTTTTATTTCAAATGTATTTTTTCCAGTTTCCTGTCAAAGGCAGTATCTCCCCTGTCATTGATGCTGCATGTACCAAACAAGTTTGTCCACTTTCAGCATCCTAGCATGCTAAAAAGGAGCATTTCTTTCCCTTTGCAACCAAGTTTTCTTTTGTATATTATTTTATTTATAAGAGGATGTTTTCAAACCGTGTTACTGGTTTTTTTGTTTGTTTTTGTTTGTTGTTTGTTGTTGTTGTTTTGAGACAGCGTCTCACTCTCTTGCCTGGGCTAGAGTGCCATGGTGTCAGCCTAGCTCACAGCAACCTCAAACTCCTGGGCTCAAGCGATCTTCCTGCCTCAGCCTCCTGGGTAGCTGGGACTACAGGCACACGTCAACATGCCCAGCTAATTTTTTCTATTTTTAGTTGTTTGGCTAATTTCTTTCTATTTTTAGTAGAGATGGGGTCTCGCTCTTGCTCAGGCTGGTCTCGAACTCCTGAGCTCAAGCAATCCTCCCGCCTCGGCCTCCCAGAGTGCTAGAATTACAGGCGTGAGACACCGCGCCCGGCCCCATGTTACTGTTTTATTTGTTTTGTGTATTTATTTTTGCTTTGGATGCTATGATACTGGTTTGAGATTAGAATGAGTAGGTAAATGAGCCAAGGAGTCATGTGCCCAGCCCAAGGAGACCACAGTAAATGTTTGCAAACCACTCTTCCAGAGCAGGGCCTCTCACACTATAATGTGCTTGTGAAGCACCTCTGGATATTGTTAACACGCACATTTTGATTCATATTTGGGGATGGAGACTGAGATTTTTATGTTTCTAATAAGCTCTCAGCTGACGCTGGTGCTGCTTGTCCTTGGCCAACACTTTGAGTAGCAGGACTCTAGAGGGCCCTCTCCTTGCCAGGTTCAGAAAGTATGTGTTGTACATAGTGCTTCAGCAAGATACACGGTGGTCAGGGACCCCAGATCTGCATATTATATGCTAAGTGATTTTAGGCAGGTTACTTAACTATCTCACTTCTCCTCATTTATAAATTTAGGATAATAAGAATACTTTCCTCATTGGTTTTATTATTTTTAACCACCCTGTTTCAAGTTGCTATCCAACTCCACTATCTTTGGAAAAGAATATAATTGCAAAAAAAAAAAAATGCAAAGGAAATTCTGCTGAATTTAGGGTTTTCCTGGGATTTTCTGGTTTTAGCTCTGGAATTCCCATGTCTTAGAAACCCCTCAGTCCGGGGCAATTTAGGATGTTTGGTCAATCTAGCTGAATTCCTAGTTGGTCTTGAAAAATGACTCTCACAGGCTATTCACCATGATAATGGGGGGAGTTTATTTAGGTAGTACTTTCTTGGAGGTGGTTTTTGTTGTTAACTGTTATTCTGTGTTTGTTTCTGTGCTTTTTTGCAGTGTTCAAAAGCTGAATGAGTTTCTCTTGAGTGACGAGATTGGTGATGACAGCTGGAGAACTGGTGAAGGTTCTCTCCCTTTTGAGTCCTGCAAGAAACACACTGGAGTTGTAAGTGCTTTTTCTTGTTATGGAGGCTGTGAGTAGTGGACAGTCTCAGCAGAATGGATGGATTAATAGGGGTGCAATTAGAAGAAATTATAAACTTAATGTTTTAACCTATATGAAGAAAAATTGCTACCTGCTTCTGTACAGCCTCACAAGTCTAAAATCAATAAATAAATGTATAAGGCTTGTCTTTGTACATCATGAAAGAATTATGCTAAGAGGGGCAACACATGCTCAATTTGAAAGGAAATCGAGAGGTTGTTTACCCTAAGCTTTGTGTAAAAACAATACAAAATAAGCTTACTACTCCTACACCATATTCTTAAAACACCTTTTGGCTATATTACATTGTTTAGTTGAAAACATGCTTTCTGTTGCATCACATATTTTGATCCGTTTAATATATTACATTACATTACTTGTTTTTATTTTCCAGCTGAATACATTGAGTCTGTATGTTGTATGGTGTGAATTAAGTCATAAGATTAGTAAGTGGCAGAGTGAGAATTCAAACCTGAATCTTGTAATTTACAGAACAGTTCATTCATCCATGATACATACTTAGTATCTACTTAAAGTCTAGAAACATAGTGTTATTTTGTCATGTATATGTAATAAATAAACCATTTATTATGTATTTGTCTGTGTTTTTAGACTGACTGACTACCCTGTACTTTGTGGCAAGACCTAGGGATGCAGCTATGAACAAGGCACACAAGAGCCTTCCTGTCACAAAGGTTGTTTTCTTGAGGCAGGAGGCAGATTATAAACAAATTCAAACAATAAGATAGTTTCACTGTGTGAAGAAAATAAAAGAGGGTATCAGAGAGTGAATAGAGTACTTGAAGCAAGGTGGTCATTTCCGAGAAGGGCCTCTGCAGAGCCAGTGTTGAGCTGAGACCTGAATGAAGAGCAGGTACCTTTCCTGCAAAGATCTGGGAAGAGAGAATTCCAAGCAGGAGAATGAGCAGATGCAAGAACTTGAGATAGGAATTACATTGGGGTATTCAAGGAACACAAGGGCACTATGGCTGGAGCCTGATGAAGAGGGGAAAGTTGAGGCAGGGTAAGAACAATGATTGGGTTCTTGTAGACCACGTATTTATGAGTTTGGATTTTATCTACATGCAATAGGAAATCACTGGAAGGTTTTAAAGTAGGGACTAATATAATTTCATTTGTATTTTTAAAAGATCACTTTGGGTGCTGTGTAGAGAGAAGTCAATGGGGACAAAGAGTGAACAGGTAGACCAGTAAAGAGGTCGTTATAATCACATAGGCAAGAGATGGTGATGGTTAGAATTAGAGTTCTTATTGCAGTTGCAGCGGACATTGTGAAAAAGTGATCAAATTCAGTGTCCATTTTTCAGTTTGAACTGGTAAAAACTTGCTAGTATATTGGATTACGAGATGAAGAAACAAAAGAACTCAAGGAGGAATCCTATGTTATTGGCTTGAGCGATTGGTAGACAGTGTAGCCATTAACAGAAATAGGAAGGTGGAGAAATGAGTAGATGGGTGTTGAGGTGGAATCAAGAGGTATATTTTGCACATGCTAATTGTGAGATTCTTCTTAATCCAAGAAGAGACATCAGCATTGGAGATGTAAATGTAAGAGTCATTAGTCATTAGAGAACATTTAAATCAGTGGTACTGAACGATACCACTTTCTTGAAGGGTGTGTCTGAAAAATTCTTTCAAATGAATATGTATATCTCATAACAGTAAAATAGGAAGGTGTTATTCCGAAGTGAGTCATGTTATAAGTTAAAATTAGTTATTCATGTTACTACTAGATAAAATATGAATATGTTTATCATTTATGTGACCCATCAAAAAGGTACATGCACTCTTCTTACTAGAATTGATTAGAACTTGGAAAGCATTTACCAAGGAGTCAATCTATATTAATTTTTTATATCATATTTAAAATTGCTGACAATAGTTAAGACAAGCATTTGGCTTTATTTAGACTTACTGTTTTCTTCTGCTTTTCTGGAGTTACTCTTCTACTTTCTAAGTTGTTTTATAGGGCAGGTGTGGTTTTGTTGGAGAAGGAACTATCATGCATGCTTATATACACTAGAGTAATGATGTCTCAGAATGCTGACTTGGTATTGTGTGGACATGGACATGAAGACAAAAATGCATTAGAGAGTGTCTATACTTTTAGGCAGCAGGAAAGGGAAATATTTGATTAGAACCAGCCTTGTCACATAATTTGGATGATCCTAGACTATCAAAGAACTCACTCGATCATCTTTCAGAGATGTAGGGATGAACAGAGTGAGATGACCTCAGGAAAAGGGATATAGGAGGTCAAGTTCATGGAGCTGGGGAAATGTAAATAATTTTTTTTTGGTAGGAGATGAGGGATAGAAGAAAAACTGAACTGAGGGAAGGTTTTTGGAAGGAAAAAAGAATCCCCTTCAAATGCATCCAATATCTTCAGGGTTATTGAAACCAGGCTGGACTTCTGATGTCTTTCAGGGTCATTCATCACTGCTGATGGGCCAAACCACAAATGACAAACTCTTTAAAATGGAGTGAAAAAAGCTGTGTGTTTGAAAATAACACTAATGGAAACTCCTTCTTGAGAGTGCTTAAGATACTATGTATTCTGTAAAAGCTTGGAGTTAAGTGGTTTTGGCTGTAGAATCTCCGTGGAGAATTAGTGGAGTTCTAGAGCCAAAGACTCTTCAAATTACATCTGTGGAGCTCCAACTCAAATCTCTGTCAACACATCTCTTCTTCCCACCCTCTTCTTAGTTTTGTGAAGGGCATGAAGTCATTCCTTTTAGATCTCTGGGGGCAGTACTACTATAGAATTAAAGACTTTAGAAGACTGAATTTTATATATAGGTATGGACCTGTTTTGTGTGGAAAATATATTTAGCCTGAAGGATAGTGGCTTTCTACAACATCCCATGTAATGTACTTCCAGGGTTGTCTGTGAGGGCTGTGGGAAGGAAAAACAAAACTAAAATAAAATTTCATGACTACATGCTCCCTCTCTCTCTAAGTCAAAATGTATGCAGTATTTTCTATGTGACAGAGCACGGCTAGTACTTTACTTTCAATCTTCTCAGTGGCTTTTTAATGTGTGTATTTATTTGCATGTAGCCTAGCAATGTACTATCTGATAGTTTGATGTGCTGTTGATACACGAGTTGATGGAAATTGGAAGAGCGATATCTTGTTTGGATTAAATTACTGATTGTTCAAGGACATTCCTAAATCCCATAGTAGAACCCAGTGGATTTTTCAAAAAGCTAAACCTGCAATTCCAGGCCAAAAAAAAAAAAAAAAACGTTTCACAATTCTAAAATCCTTTGTTTTTTAGGTAACTTAACAGCTTTAAAGCATATTACTATTTAGCCTTTATAATCTCCCTAAAGTATTTAAGGAAGACAGATAATTATTTATGTTGGAATATTTGCTCATTAAGTTTCTAGAAGAAATTTTGAGCTTTTCAATTTTTTCAAATTAGAAGTTTACAGAGCTAAATATTCTACCTTCTCTTTAGCCATTTATCTCTATGTGAAATTAAACTAAAAATTGGAGAATGACAGATTTCTAATTATGACCTAACTAAAGTTCACTTTAAATACGTGAAGACTGTCACACCTCGGCTGGCATCCTCTTTACAAAGTATGCTTTCATCTCTTGACTAGGAATAGCGCTATAACATTGGATATAGACTAGATCATTCTATGTAGCTTATGGATCTCCATATGAAACATTGTACATCTTTGGGCAAACAATTCTCGATCTTTATACTTTTGTTAATCCACAATAAATTCTTGGGTGATGTGCAGCTCAATCTGATTTATGTGAGTGTATCAGATTCAAAATCCTCATGATTCCGAGGCTGATCGATAATGTAGCGCTCAAATGTCTACAAGCCCTATAGCCTGACAAGTGGATTCTAGTTTGACCCGAGTTAATTTGATCACCTTTCGATGCAACACACGGTATTTTATTGCCTGGATATATTCATCCATCTCCCTGTAGAAAGATTGCCCCAAACCTAGTTTGTGACTCAGTACTTGAACTTCCATCCTTGGTAAGTATTGTATCTTCATATTATATTTTCATTTCTCTTACGAGGCGTGTGAGTTAGGTTTAAAATTACAGCTTAACAATTTTTTATTATTTGCTTTTTTGGGGGAGAAGCTGTCAAAATAATTTAAATGTGAAAGTAATTCACTGTACTTGTTTCTTTGTCTTGGAATTTAAGTGGAGAAGTAGAAATGTGAGTTAATGTTCAGTGAAACCTCAATTTTCTCATAAAGCTTCAACTTGTGTTCTTTTCCATTTGGGATGCGGCAGCCGAAAACTATAAACAGGAAGCAGCCTGGAAGATATCACCTGGACAGCTATGAGCAATCAACACGACGTCTACGCCCCGCGGAGACAGAGGATATTGCAATAAAGGTTATTTTATTTCCCGGGTTCTTACGTGAACAGAAGCATTTACATTACTACTTTTTGGTGACGTTCTGCAAAAGTACTCTAAATCATGTCTTTAAAGTCTCTTTGCCGTGGTCATTAATCCTAATAACATTTTAAAAAATATTCCTATGAGTTTATAATTCTCAGCTCTTCTTCACCTCCCACTCCCAGTTTTTGCTCCAGCAGTGTTAAGTACGTTTTGATAACTAAAGTATGAGCCTTTCTGGTGAATTTGCCTTAGAAGATAATGTGGAATGTATTTCTTGTAGTTCTCTTAACGTTTATCAACCAAGTAAATTGATTTATAGGGAACACCAATATTAAAAATTCAAATCTTAGAGAAATAAATCAGATAATAATTGTTTTGAACCAAGAAAGGCCTAGACCAGTGTCGTGTGCATTCACCCAGCTTCCCAATACTGCCTTTGATCTCATTTCAAGCTTGGCGTCTTGTACTGTCCCCAGGCCTGTGTGCTTAAGGTACAACCGGCAACCACAGGCACACCAGCTGGGGACTGACAGTTGAGGATAAGCCCCGGGGAGTGGTCAGTGTTACCATGGACTGGAACAGATGCCTGCAGTGGTCAAGGGCCTCCAGCCATCAGAGCTGCTGGGGTTCTGGAAACCAGCCCTTTTAGAAAACTGGCGGCATTGGCTACTCCAGGATATCCAACTCCCCTGCGTGGCGCAGGCCAATCAGAGAGAGGTGGAGAGGCGGAGGCTCAGCATGGGATGCATAGTAAAGCCAAGAGCTACATTTAAATCTTCTCTCTCTCCTTGACATCGACATATCTTCCCACAAATAGGCACTTGGCAGCTGGAACAAACACGTTATTGTATGTAATAAGCTAGTGTTAGCCCTACCTCTGTCGTTAGTTTGATATGTGACATTTGGGTAAATTACCATGCCTCTGTGAGCCATGGTTTGCTCATCTTGAGGTGAACATGCCATTTTAGCATGGTTTTGAAGATAAAAGGATGTATCATGTGAGTTTTAAAAAGCGATCTAGTGATTCTTAACTTTGGCTGTACATTAGAATCACCTAGAAAGCCATATATATATGGCATATATATAAAATACACACACACACACACACACACACACATAACACACACACCCCTGGGCATCATTTAAAAAAATGGTTCTAGTAGCTCCCTAGACAATTATAATGTGCAGGCAGGCTGGGAACTAGAGGCTATGAAAAGATAAGGAATGAGAGATTAGAAAGGGCCCTCTATGCTGTTGTTTGCCACATATGCCCAGATGATAACTAAAAAAAATGAGACCAATATTTTTAATTGACATTTTCTGTTCAATATAGTAGGAATCTAAAAATATGTCTTTTATGCCTTATTGAATTTATTTTCATTTTGAAGGTAAAAAAAAGGATACCATAATTTTTTTTTTCCAAAATTGACGCTTCATGTGCCAGAAAAAAAAAAAAAAAAAAAAGCTACTAATTAATGGCCTTGAGTTTGTTGTACCTCTGAATGGCCACTATGGTTTCAGGCACACCTTCAAGCCCAAATTAATTTTTTTATTTTGGTGAAAACTCTCAAATTGGTAATAATCCATTTATCATTTTTGAAATATTTTATTGTGAAATACAATAACTACAGAAAAGTACATATATTGCTAGCTCCTGCAGAAAATGCCCCCAATACAACATTTGCTGCTTTCTCTCATACCTCTCCCCTGATATATATAATTACCACCTTAACTTTTACAGTCCTCATTTCCTTGATTATCCTTGCCATGCATGCCTCGCTAAAAACATATTTTTAGTTTTCTTTTTTTTTTTTTAGTTTAAATATATGTTTGTGTGTGTTCCTTCTTTTGTTCAACATTAGGTATGTACAAGTCATTCATCCACGTTGCTGTATATAGTTGTAATTCATTCATTCTTATTGCCAAATAGTGTTCTACTGTATACATATAGCAGAATTTATTTGTTCTAATTTTGATGGACTTTGGGTATTTTTCAGTCTGGGGCTATTGCTGAGTTTTAGGGTACGTGCATCCTTAACTTTCCTAGATAATGGCAAACTGTTTTTCAAAGTGATTGAGCCAATATACACTTCTACCAGTAGCTACTGAGAGTTCCAGCTGCTCCGAAACTTCACCAACGCTGCTCATTTCTTGGCCAAATGTTGTGCACTGGGAGGATGTGCAATTGTATCTTGCTGTGGTTTTTATTTGCATTTTTCTGATTACTAACGAGGTCTATATGTATTTATTTGGGCCGTTTGAGTTTAGATTTTCTTTTGCGTGAATTGCCTGGTTATTTGCCCTTTGCCTTTTAAAAATGCTGGGTACGACTTCTTTGACAGTTATATGTGATACAAAAGTCTTCTCTCTGTGGCTTGGCTTTTCACTCTATGTTATCTTTTAGTAAGCAGAAGTTCTTAATTTTACTATCGTCTAGTTTATATAACTGTTCCTTAATAGTTAATGCTTTGTTGTTGGTTTTTTTTTACCTTATCTAAGAAAACTTTTCCTACCTAGAGGTCATGAAGATATTTTATATAACGACTAAAAGCTTTGAAGCTACACTTTTCACTTTCAGTTCTTTAATACATTTAGATCCCATTTTGTGTTTAGTATGAAGTAGAGATTTGATTTAGTTAAGTAAATCAGAAATGAATGATTTATTGGTGAATTGTCATAAATTTAGCAGTAGTAAATTTAGTATAGTCATTTTACTGCATTTAGTAGTAAATCAGTAGGGTCTGATTTAATTTTTTAAGACCTTTAGTGTGGTATCAGTTACACATCAAAGACCTATTTATGTGTGGATCTATCGCTGGCCTGTATTTTTCTCTGATTCACTTGTCTGTCCAGTATTCCACTGTCGTGATTACTATGGATTTCTAATAAACACTGGTATCTTTTAGAACAAGTCCTTAAACCCTGTTGTTTTTCTTCTTAGCTATTTAATATATGTGGCCCTTTGGGAGAAAGAGGCTTAGGTGCTCTCGGGCTCACATCCTTGAATTTACGTGTTTCCTTATACTTTGACTTGGCATTTCTTAACTCCTTGCTTTAATGAGATTTTTTTACAAACTATATTTTGTTCAGCTTTTTACTTTTTTTCAGCAGGAAGAAATGGACAATGGCCTTTATAAGGCCCTGCCTTTAAATTTTAAAAAAGTTCTTTTCATTGAGGTGAAATTCACATAGCATACAATTAACCATTTTAAAGCAAACTGTTCAGTGGCATTTTTTACATATTGTGCAACCACCACCTCTACTTAGTTCCAAAACATTTTCATCACCTTAAAAGGAAACCTCAAACCATTAAGCAGTGCTCTCCATTTCCCACTCCCATTGCCCCTGGCAATAGCCAATCTCTATCCTGTCTCTATGAATTTGCCTATTCTGGATATTTCATATAAATGTAATCATACAATAGGTGATTTTTTTGTGTCTCTCTGGCTCCTGCCTTAACTTTTTCCCTGTATCCCTGATCCTCATTCCTATCCACCCCACCCACTTCCCCACCCTACCGCACCACCCACCCCAGCCATTATAGTACCAGCTACAATGTGCTTGCTTAAGCATGCTTATGTCCTTGTAAAATATGTAGTGTTGTCATAAGCATCTGTTTCCTTTCAGTTTACTTCAATGTTTTTATGATAGTTGGCTCCTTTTAACTGTACCTCTGTATCCTGTAGTATGCATCAGTGCATTTTACTTATCCCCTAGTGATAGAGGGATTCCGTCCCTCTATCACAAACCTTGTTAGGATGATCATCATTGTACCTATCCTTAATGAGCCTATGCAAAGATTTATTTATATGTTAGCTGATTTTCCAAAGTCAAACAGCTACCTTGTGTTGAAAGTCTTTCGGCACTTTAAAATGAAAAATTTATTCCAATTAGAATTATTCTTTAACACCACATATATAATCTAATTTCTATATTCTTCTTCTCTAGGTCACAAATGGATACTTTTCATGGGGCAGTGGTTTAGCGACATTATCCAATATAGATATTCGAATTCCAACAGGTAAGAATCATTTGTTATGCATTTTTGCAATGGTTAATTATCACAGCCATAGTTTTCCAAGGTAGTTGCACCTAACAAAAAAGAGAAGACTTTATAAAGGCATAAACATTATTTAAGGTTACTTATCTGTACCATGTAACATTTGCACCATGAATCACTGTGTCTCTGTGGGAATGACTGGGAATTATAAGACCTGCTCTTCGCTACAGAGTGTGTAGCTCTAGAGAAGTTATTTAATATTTACTGTTCAGTTGCTGATTTGTGTCATTTAAATAGTGGGGTAGTAGATTTCTCATTTTGTTTATGAAATATTTTTAACTTTTTTATTGATACATAATAATTGTATTAATACATATTTATGGGGCACATGTATTTATTACATGCTTAGAATGTGTAATGATCAAACCAGGATATTGGGGTATTCATCACCTTGAGTATTTATCATTTCTATGTGTTGTGAACATTTCAAGTTCTCTATTCTAGCTACTTTGAAATATACAATACACTGTTGTTAACTATAGTCACCCTACTCTACTATCAAATATTAGAATTTATATTTTCTATCTAACTGTCTATTTGGACCCATTGACATACCTCTCTTCATTCCCCCCCTCCCATCCACACTTTTCCAGCCTCTGGTATCTCTCATCCTACTCTCTAACTCTATGAGGTCGGCTTTTTAGCTCCCACATGTGAGTGAGAGCATGTGATATTTTCTGTGCCTGGCTTATTTCACATAATGACCTGCTGCAAATGACATGATTTCATTTTTTTAATGGCCAAATAGTATTCCATTGTGTATGTATACCAAATTTTCATTATCCATTCATCTGTTGATGTATACTTAGGTTGATTCCATATCTTTACTATTGTGAATAGTGTTGCAATAAACACGTGAGTGGAGGTATTCCTTTGATATGCTGATTTCTCTTCCTTCGGATAAATACCTAGTAGTGTACTAATTTACATTCACACCAATGATGTATAAGAGTTCCCTTTTCTCTGCATCATTGCCAACATCTGTGATGTTTGTCTTTCTAACTAGGGTAAGATGGTATCTCATTGTGGATTTGATTTGCATTTCCCTGATGATTAGTGCTTCTGTGAATTTGACTATTTTAGATACCTCATATAAGTGGAATCATGCAATATTTGTTTTTCTGTGGCTACCTTATTTTCACTTAGCATAATGTTCTCTACGTTCATCCATGTTGTTGCAAATAGCAGGATTTCCTTCTTTTTTAGGCTGAAGAATATCCCATTGTATATATGTGTACATATACATATATACACACACACACACACACATATATATATATACACCACATTTTCTTTATTCATTGATCTGTCGATGGACACTTGGATTGTTTTCATATCTTAGCTATTGTGAGTAATGCTACAATGAACATGGGGGTGCAGATACATCTTTGAGGTCCTGCTTTTAATTCTTTTATATAGATACCCAGAACTGAGATTGTTGGATCATATGGTAGTTCTATTTTTAATTTTTTGAGGAACCTCCATAGTGGCTGCACCATTCTACATTCCCAGCAACAATGTGTGAGGGTTCAATTTCTCCATGTTCTTGCCAACACATGTTATCTTTTGTTTTTTTGATAATAGCCATCCTAGCAGGTGGAAAGTGATATCTCAGTGTGATTTTGACCTGCATTTCCCTGATGATTAGTGATGTTGACCATATTTTTATATATCTGCTGGACACTTGTATGTCTTATTCAAAGAAATATCTATCCAAATTCTTTGCCCATTTTTAAATTGGATTATTTGGTTTTTTGCTATTGAGTTGTAGGAGATTCTTATTAATATATATTTTGGATATTGACTCCTTATCAAATAGATGCCTTGCAAATATTTTCTCCCATTCCATAAGTTGCCTTTTTACTCTGTTGATTGTTGCCTGTGCAAAAGCTTTTTAGTCGGATATAGTTCTCCTTGTCTGTTTTTTTGTTGTTGACTGTGCTTTTGGTGTCAAATCTAAGGAACAATTGCCAATATCAATGTCAAGAAGCTTTACCCCTATGTTTTCTTCAAGGGTTTTTACAGTTTCATATCTGACATTTAAGTCTTTAATCTATTTTTACTGATTTTTTTGTGTATGGTGTAATGTATGAGTCTAATGTTATTCTTTTGCGTGTGGGTATCCAGTTTTCCCAATACCATTTGTGAAAGAAACTGTCCTTTTCCCATTGTGTGATCTCAACACCCTTGTTGACAATCAATTGACTGTATACGCATAGGTGTATTTCTGAGCTCTCTCTTCTTTGCCATTGGTCTACATGGCTATTTTATGCTGATGCCATACTATTACTGTAGCTTTGTAATCTATTTTGAAATCAAGAAGTGTGATGCCTATAGCTTTGTTGTTCATTCTCAAGATTGCTTTGGCTATTTGGGTTCTATTGTGTTTCCATATGAATTTTGGGATTTTTTAAATTTCTCTAAAAAATACCATTGGGATTTTCTTAGTGGTTACACTGAATCTGTAGATTCTTTTAGGTAGTATGAAAATTTTAACAATTTTAATTCTTCCAGTTTGTGAAAATTAATTCTTCCAGTCTTTTGTGTCTGCTTTCTTTCATAAATGTCCTATAGTTTTCAGTGTACAAGTCTTTCACCTCCTTGGTTAAGTTTATTCGTCGATATTTATAGACTGACAAACTATCCCAAAAGGAAATTAAGAAAATAATAACATTTACAATAGCATCAAAAAGAATAAAATATTTGGGAATAAACCCAATAACTTTTATTTAAAATATCTAGATAATTGAACAGAAATCTTTTCTTTTTTTAACCTGGTCTGATAGTAGGTTAGGATTTTTCTATTATCCATGCAAGTCAAAGTGAAAAAATGGAGAGAGTGTCTTAATATTTAGCCCAAATAACTTTCATTCCAATTGCCTATTTTAGTCAAAACTTCCCCTTTCTCCTGAATGACTTGAATAATAAAGTTAAAACTAATACAGATGATCTAGGTGATTATTTCATTGCTCTCTTTACTAATGTAAATTGTACAGTTTATGTACAATGTCAGTTATTCCCATAGTTTTAAAAATAATAAATCAAAACCAATATGTTTTAATTTTTCTTTCCTTTTTACGAAAGATACATGTATCAGGGAAAGGAGCTATTTAGAATACCTTATTGCTGGAGACCAAAACTGGGCTATTGATTGTGAAACATTAGTCTTTTATAAATGCAGTTTGGTTATATCCTACAAGGAGAATTCCATCCCATCCTGTTATGATCCTGTGTTTCATTTCTCTAGGTCAGTTAACCATGATTGTGGGACAAGTGGGATGTGGAAAGTCCTCTCTCCTCCTTGCCATCCTCGGTGAGATGCAGACACTGGAAGGGAAAGTTCACTGGAGCAAGTAAGTGTATTTTTAATTGGTTTTTGTCATACATCTGATAGTCTTCCAAGAGAAAAACTTAGAGCAATAAATTCCTGTGCTGTGAGTCTGAGGACTCCTTAGAAGTAAGTGCAGCATTTAAAAAAAATTAGTAGGAACTTTAAATGTCCTAAATAAAAAATTATAAAACAATTTATTATAGAAATTTATAATAATATAAACTAGCATGTTGCTGATATTAAAGTAAGGTTGGAATTATAAAGATAGATTTATAAAGTTAAATGGGTAACACTCAAAGAAATAACTTAAAAACTCATTCTATAATAAAATAAGTTATGGAAAACTTGCATTATTTATAAAGCTTAAACATAAACAGTTCGTTAATGCTTCAGTCTTCAGAGAAGAAATATCAAATAATCTTTTCTGAAACCTTCATAAGAGCCTGAAAAATGAACTATTTCTCTTCATACCTAATTTGAACTAGATACTGGAATTATCTATTTAGAGATATGGATAGATCTGACTAGTGTGTCCTGCAACACTAAAGACAAGGAAAAGGAGGTGCTTCTTCTAGATATTTGAATGGTGGTTTGGGGTCTTCAAAGCACATTGTGGTAATAAAGTGATTCAGAACCATAATAGATAATTGGCTGATAAAGAGTAAATTATATTTGGTTGGGCCTAGCTAGTATACTCCTTATAAGGAGTTTATGAAAAAATTGGCTATAGCATATCTAAGAAATTGGACTACAGACCAGTGGTTCAGAAGCATGTGGAATTTTGCCCATAGGGGACATTTGGCAATATCGGGAGACATATTGTTTATCACACTGGGTCATTGGGCTGCTACTGATCTAGTGGATAGAGGCCAGGATGCTGCTAAATATTCTACAATGCACAGGACAGCCCCCACAACAAGGAGTTGTATTGCCCCAAATATCAGTTGTGCTGAGGTTGGGAAACATTGCTCTAGACCTACAGATGTTCTTTAATACCATTTTGTACCTACCATCGTGAGTTCCACTGTGGCTTAGTCTGCTGTTTACGTATACAGACATCTCTCAAGAATGAGTATAGACTATTTATGGGCCCTTTTAGAATAAATTCTATTTTAAACTCCAATTAAGAGAAGGAAATGCTTGGATGTAAAATTAGAACTAGAATCGATAGGATGTATAAATCCTGTTTTCAGTGTCACTGGCAAACGAAGGAGGCTGAGAAATGTTGAAGATACATTTTATCCCTGTTGGATAAGTCTAACAGATAGTGGTAGCCTTGAAACTATTTAGTGCTGTGGTCCCCAATACCTGGCCGTGGACTGGTACTGGCCCATGGCCTGTTAGGGACTGGGCCACAGAGCTCGGCCACTCCCCTTCCCCCCATCCATGGAAAAATTGTCTTCCATGAAACTTAGGAACTGGGGGGCTGCACAGCAGGAGGTGGGCGGTGGGGAGCAAGTGAAGCTTCCTGTGTATTTATAGCTGCTCCCCATCACTTGTATCGCTGCCTGAGCTCCACCTGCCCCTTAATCCCCCCCTGCCCCCGTGTAGAAAAATTGTCTTCCATGAAACTGGTCCCTGGTGCCAAAAAGATTGGGGACCACTGGTAGTGTATATCCAGCAGAAAGCTCAGTAAACCATTGCTATTTCAATTTACTTCACGGCAGGCTCCTGTTGGTCACTAATCTCAGGCATTAGACTGTTTTTCCTGCCACTGTCACCTTCTATCTTGGATGGAGAAGCAGGTCCTACTGGATTTAATTCTATTGTGTGACTTGTACCACCATAATCAAGTTTTTAGTTTTTGTTTTCACCCTGTTTCACCAGCATTAAAACAGAGAGAAAGAATGACAGACAGTGACAGAAAAAGCTTGAGATTTTATTTTCTTGCTTCTAGGAAGTTCTCCCAATCTGTTCTTCTCCAGTGTCATTTAACTTTCTGAGCTCTAGCTCCACTTGGGCCAATATTGACTCCCACTATTGTCAATAGTAATTATCATCATTTTGTTAATGAATAAATAAGTGACATGAGCCTATAGAAAATATTGTATATAATCTAGTTATTTATCTTCTTGCTTCCCTAAACATATATAACATTTATAGCCTATCTCATTTCATAGTGGTTCTATATTATTTTATTTAAAATAGAAAAGTATAGTAGAGTTTAAAAAAGGTAAAGAAATCAAGAAGGAAAATAAGGTTTAAATAATAATCTGAGATGGTAATAGACAAGCATGCATGTACTGGAGTCCTGCATAATTATAAAATATGGGCCACGAATTCCTCTCTGATCATCACGGAAGCTAGACAAAGGGGGAAACATGAGATAGAAGCATACATTTACTCAGTAGGGGTTAAGATTATTTTTCTTTTTGGAAAGAAGTATGAAAGAAAGCTCTCTAATGTATCCTAATAAAAAAGTCAATAAAATGTTATATAATTCTTAATGTCCTCAATATTCCTAAAATTTATTTAAAGGCAAATTCCACATGTCAATTAAATACCACTAAAATCGATAACATAAAAATAGAAAATTTAGTTAATGTTATTTGAGGGCTTAGGGGGCATGTGGGAGGGGGAAGGATGTGGTATAGGTAATATCAAAACAACGTGGCCTGAGTATGAAGATTTTCACTGTCCACTTTGATCCAGGAATGAAATTAACTACATTTGGACACAGGGATGAATGGTGCCTTATTTGGACCATCTTCCATTCTTAGTATGTTAGCCTGGGATATAGATATTTTGCTTTTTATTCCTCTTCTTTTTTTGTTCAACAAACATTTACTGAGGACATCCTTTGTGCTAAATATTGGTCTAGATATGAAGGATAGAGAAATAAGCAAGAAAGGCAAGTCCCTGATCTCAAGGGCTTACAGTCTAGAATGTGGCCTGTATGCAACACAGTAATCAAGGAAAAATCGATAATATTATACCAGAATAAATGGTGTGAAGATGATAAAACAAGGCAATATAGTGAAAGGTAGAGAATGAAAAACACTTTAGAGTGTATTTCAGGAAAGATCTTTGAGGAATTGACATTTGAGCTGAGTCATGAATGATTCTGTGGGGCCAGCCGAGCCAGGACCATGAATAGAAAAGCTGGCATGTGCAAGGTACCTCAGGTGCAAATGAACTTGGTGTGTTTGAGCATCAGAAAGGGGACTAGAATGGCTGGTGAATATTGCCTAAGGGAGGTACAATCTGAGGCTGCCTGGAGAGGGGGGCAGCTTTATGAACATGATAAGGAGTTAAGATTTTATTCTAAGTTCAATGTGAAGACATTGCAAAAGTTTAAGTGGAGAAATGATTTACATTTTGAAAAGAGGATTCCGACTGTTGTGTGGAATACACCAATATACAGTTGAGAGATGAAGGTAGCTTGAATTATAGATGCAAGAGGGGAAGTGGGGAATCCATTTAGGAGTTAATCTCACTTGTCCAGTTGAGAGATGAAGGTAGCTTGAAGTAGCATGGTAGCTGTGGAAATGGACCAAGGGGAATAGATTCAGCACATATTTTAGAGTCAGAGCCAATAAGATGAATGAATGAGAAGAGAATTAAGATAATTCTGAGTATTTATTAAAATCTCTGTAATTTAAATATAATCTTTTTATGAGCATTTGCCTTACTAGAAAAAAACTTCATCTCTTCATGGGAGAAAGGACAAAGGTTTTTTTTAAAAACATTTGAGTTGGCTCCAATGTACAAACAAATGAAAAACCAAGCCTCTAAGAGAGTGAATAAGCTAATGCAAATTCTATTTTTCCTTAATTAAAATAATTACTTAATTTTCTTTCGTGGTATTGTTAATCTCTGATATACATGTTTTAGGATCAGAAATATTTAAAAGATATTGACCTTTTTTTAAAGAGTTGTTTTTAATTACTCTTTTCGTTCCAGAATAAAAAGCTGTGTGCCCAGTCCAAGAAAGAAAGGCATAGAACTATTAATTAGAGCAAAGCTAATTTAGAAGTTATTGATATTAATAGGTTGCTGATGTGCAAATGCTTAGAAGTCATTTACATCAGCAAACTAAATTGTTTGACATTTTTTAAAGCTCAAAACAAATAAAGCAGAACAATAATTTAAATGTTACGGTAAGACACCAAGTGCCTTATTGTTGTTCTTTCACCACTGCATGTGTCTCTGGTTACATAAATTTTATTTTTAAGTGTGTCCTCAGATATGGGCATGAACAAAATCCAGTAAAGTACTCTGACCTATTGCAGCAAGCAATATTTACCTTAGGCAGGACCAAAGGCACTTCTGTTCATCCAGGACACATCTACATGCATAGAACCTGGTATACAAAGACATTGACACATATTTCCTTGGGAATTGATTCCTTTGACCTAGTCCGACATATTGTAGCCTCAGAAGACAAAGGTGAGAGAAAAGAGGGAGGAACTAAAAAAATCTCCAAAATTGTCAGAATGCTATTATAATTCTCACATCAGTCTTGTATTCAGATGTGCTTCATATTTGGTGAAAGACAAAAGTTCTTCTGACTTGAAGTTATCCGTTCCTGATTGTCATGAAAAACAATGACTTCTACTGATAACTTGAGAGCCAGAACTAAAAGTCTTTATCTGATGGACAGTTCCAGTGAGAGATTCCAGAATGTGTAGTAATTGGGTAATTATGGGAGAAATAGCCATCATTTATCTTTGGTTTCCTTCTCCTTTCCCTCTCACCCACTCCATCAACCATCCCACTCTTCAGGCCCCATCTGTCCTGATGTTCTATGTTCTACTATCTTGGTGTAACCAACTATAAACAGTGGTTCAATTATTTTAAGACAGAAGAATTGAGGAGTTATTCCTTTTCATGTGACTTTGCCTGGCATGAAGGAATAGTAACACATGGAGCCAGCTTTCCAGCATCAGATGTAATATAGCATGTTTGTGCCAACATCTAACCTTCCTTTTCCCAGCTATCATTCCTGACTTAAGCTTGCAAAAGTCACCCTATCATTCCATAATGGATCAACCATAATACTTGAAAGTTACTAGCATACTGTATCAAATTTAACTTTTACTCTTGGAAGAAAATACACAGAAATCCTACATGGAGAGGCCTTCAGAAGTGAAATATTATTCTATTTTCCTGAAGGGGATTTTCCATCTTTGCTTTGACCTCTTTGCTTTTTCTTATTGCCTTAAGTGCTGTTGACAACCACACTGAATGATGGAAGATGAATCTAGACAAAGACCAGGTTATTTTGTGTAATGATGGACTCAGTGCTAAATCCCAATAAGTTGTTCTCAGTCCTACTGAACTTGCACACCTATTATATGCAAATCATTGATTGTTGTTGAGGGATAAATAAGTGAACAAGGAAAGCCAGGTCCCTGTTTTCAAGAATCTTACTGTTTAGCAGGGGAGACCACAAGGAAGTAAGAAAATAATTTGATAATTAATTATTTGATTAATTTTTATAAACATCAGGAAGGAGAAGTACAGGGTTTTATAAGAACAAATAATAGATGACCTGACTGAGTTGAGTCTGCGAAGTGAAGTCTTTCTTGATGGTGTGAGTAAATAAATGTTACTGGAACTTGCATTTTAAGGATAAGCCAAAATTAATGATTCCAAAAGTCAGGAGCCGCAATTGGAGTGGAGATGGAAGGTGGGGAAGAATATTCTAATTCTTCTTCAATCTTTCTGACTGCTCTTCTCAGTCTATTGTAGTCTTCCCTTCCTTTGCCTATCCCTTAAATTATGTCTTTGACTCTAGCTCCTCTACTAATGACACCCCTATATACATTTTTGTCCAAGATCTTTCTTTTGAAGATCTAATAGCTTCTCCAAAAAGTCTTACACAAGCTGCAAATTCAACATATCCAAACTGAACTCTGATACCTTATATTTCCAAAACCTGCTTGTCCTTCTGTGTCTTGGAGGGATTTATCCCCAACCCCTGAAATCACTTGACAGGTGCCCAAGTCAGGGCCCAAAGATTTGACCTAGACCCTCCTCTCTCCACTACCCTCAAAATTTAACCAATCGCTATATCCATTCTTCTAAGTTTCTTACACCTGTCTTTACTTTTAAATGTCTATTTTAGGCCGGGTGAGGTGGCTCATGCCTGTAATCCTAGCATTCTGGGAGGCCGAGGCGGGTTGATCGCTCGAGTTCAGGAGTTCAAGACCAGCCTGAGCAAGAGCAAGACCCCGTCTCTACTAAAAGTAGAAAGAAATTATCTGAACAGCTAAAAATATATATAGAAAAAAATTAGCCGAGCATGGTGGCACATGCCTGTAGTCCCAGCTACTTGGGAGGCTGAGGCAGGAGGATCACTTGAGCCCAGGAGTTTGAGGTTGCTGTGAGCTAGGCTGATGCCGTGGCACTCTAGCCCGGGCAACAGAGCGAGACTCTGTCTCAAAAAATAAATAAATAAATGTCTATTTTAACCCAAAGTTCTTGGTGTCTAAGGCATATGTCATGAGGGAAAATCACTCTCTAAAGTCTTCATTTGTTTCCCAGATCTCTCTCCTGAACTTTAAATGCTGCTTCCTGGCCAGGGTCATTGGGATATTCCTTAGGCAGCTCTAATTGAATGTGTCTGATGCTGAATTCATGATCTACCCCCATCACATGTGCTTCCTGTCCTTGACTCCTTCCTCTCCTTTTTCCTCTATATTGACTTAATCACACCATCTGAGGTATCTTCTAATGTGTCTCCTTCTCTTCATTAATTTACCACACCTTAACTCACGGCACTGCCTTCTGATCTCCATGACTCTGACGGCCTCCATGGGCTCTGTGTCGCTTCCATTCTTGTCCCTCCAATTCCCTTGTTACATTCTGCAATCAGAGTGATATTTCTAAACTAAACCACCCCCCTTTGTCTAAAGCTTTTCAGTGCTTTTCTGTTATTCTGAGGAAAAGTTCAAACTCAGTAAAACGATTTATGAGCTCTTTCTGGCTGTGCTTACTTTTTGAAGTTCATTGCCATTTACACCTACATTTTTGCTGTGCTGAGTTTACATCAGTTCCTCGTATGATTGGGATATCTCCTGGTCATCCAATGGGTATTTTTTCTGGGTCTAAAGTACTCTTGGCCTTTTCTTCATCTTGCTCACTCTTAATTATCCCTTCTGGCATCAACTCTATTGTTGACTCTGATTTGCCAGAAGTGGCCTGGTTCTTTGGTTCTTTTGTCGTGGTTCTTTATCTGTGCCCTAATACCTCCCTTTACCCCACTTATTTAGCACTTGTTCCCTTGTCCTGCTCCCACAAAAGTGAAAGCAGCATGAAAAAAGGGTTGGATCTTCCGTGTTCACTGTATCTCCAGTATTCTTGGCACTAGGTGATAATCAATACATATTTTTGAATTGATATTGAATAAATACAGTTGGAATTCAATCAATCATTATTGAATAAATTGATGACTTCTAAATCCATATCACCATCTCATAGGCATTTCCACGTGTCTATGCACATTTCCACCTGGATGGCCAGGAGGAGGCACGTCAACACCTTACTTTCTTTTTTTGTTTGTCTTTTTTATTATTTTTTTTTATTTCAGGATATTATGGGGGTACAAACATTTTGGTTACATGTTATGACTTTGCCTCACCCAAGCTAGGCTTAGAGGCGTGCCCTTCTCCCATACAATGCTCACTGCATCCATTAATTGTGAGTTTACCCGCTCCCACCTCCCCAACCCCCAGTGAATATTACTACCATGTGAGCCCCTTAGTGTTGATCAGTTAGTGCCAATTTGATGGCGAGTACATATGGTGCTTATTCTTCCATTCTTACGATACCTCACTTCAGAGGATGGGCTCAAGCTCTGTCCTGGATAATATAAGAGGTGCCAGATCACCATTGTTTTTTGTAATTGAGTAGTATTCCATTGTACACATATACCATATTTTATTAGTTCACTCATGGATCAACGGGCACTTGGGTACGTTACTTTCTGCCACACACCGGCCCTTCCTCCTCTCTTCTCTCTCTTCCTCAGATTAGCTGAAACTATTGAGGTTATCTATTGTTTTTTCTACCACTAAAAAAATAAAGGCAAATCTCTTGGTACCTAAGGAATATTATGTGGAAAATGTCATGTGTGAAATTGAGCATTTCATTATTTTTTTTTTTTTTTTTTTTTGAGACAGAGTCTCACTTTGTTACCCGGGCTAGAGTGAGTGCCGTGGCATCAGCCTAGCTCACAGCAACCTCAAACTCCTGGGCTTAAGCGATCCTCCTGCCTCAGCCTCCCGAGTAGCTGGGACTACAGGCATGAGCCACCATGCCCGGCTAATTTTTTTGTATATATATTTTTAGTTGGCCAGATAATTTCTTTCTATTTTTAGTAGAGACGAGGTCTCACTCTTGCTCAGGCTGGTCTCGAACTCCTGACCTGGAGCGATCCACTCGCCTCGGCCTCCCAGAGCTAGGATTACAGGCGTGAGCCACCGCGCCCGGCCTTCATTATTTTTAATGAGTAACTTAAATCAGTGAATAATCATTATTGAAAGGAAATTTTTAGTCTGAGATTGTTTTTTTTCTTGCCTCTGTCAACCATCCCAAGATGTCATTAGCAGTGTGCAATAATGAAAACGATCCTTAGTAACTCTAAACCAAATATCAGTAAGTAATATAATTAAGTAAATTTTCTCCACAAAAGCATGTGATGCTTTCTAGAGTCAAATAGGATTGATTTTTGGAGTTTCTGTAAGCTTTGATTATGCATGTAGTTATTGAAATCAGGTCTTTCAGAATGATGGGATTGAACTAACCCTAAATTATTAAAAATTAGAACAATAAAACAAATAGATCTTCCAGTGTTTTCCCCATAATATAGGAATAACTAAATGTGATCAGTCAAACCCGACTTTTTATATAAATCCTATCGATCAGTAATTAATTACACTCAGATGTCATAGCTTGACTTCTTGGGCATGTCTGTCTTTTAAAAGCTCCTGAAGGGTCAGCTGTGTTTTGTGCACCTTTCATGTTTAGAGCCCCCAAAGTATTTCTTCTGCTCATGCTTCTGGGTAGCTAATTAAAATTTTAAATAGATTAAATTCAAATTTTAAAGGTGGGTAAGACTTGGAAATATAAAATCCTTATGAAGCTAGGAAACTATATTCTAGAGAGATTACCCAAGGTTACAGCTAATTAGAACAGAGTTGAGGCTAGAACCCAGATCACTGTGTGAACCAAAACTGTGTATGAAAGATAACAGTGCTATCTTTTGGAATCTTACTAAGTAATATTTCTTAGTTGATGAAGACATAAAAGAAGAATATTATTAATCTAATTTGTCTTTGAAATTAATGTTAAAAAACCATTTGGGAAATTTAGCTCTTTAATATGTCTAATGTTTATTTTTTTTCTTACCTGATATGTACGCACATTCATTCTATATTTATACTTCATAATAATGAACATTGTTTGCCATACTTACAGTGTAAATGAATCTGAGCCTTCTTTTGAAGCAACCAGAAGGTATTATTTCTATTTTAACCTGAGTTTAATAAGAATAACTTCCTTCCTCAGACTTTACTTTAATCTCTTACTCCTGGTTATTTCGTTCATGCTGATGATATACAGTTATTTATCCAAATGTGCTAGTGTATTTCCAATAGCAGTGGTTCACAACCTTTGCAGGCTGCACAAAGAATGAACTTTCCAAACAAAATGGCTCATTGTGTCAACTGTTTTCCTCTCAGTGAGTCACAGGTGTCTCAATTTTGGCTGAAACTCAAATTGTCCGTAGTAAACTGGGTCTGGGGTTTCATAAAATAAAAATGTAAGAATTAATATATATGTTGACTGTGAGTTAAACAGTGGTGGAGTCTGCCTATAAAGTAAAGATAAGAGCCAACTGCTTCATCTACTTAAAAGAAAAAAAAAAGACTTAAATACCAGGGGGCAGGGGAGGCAGACATGTCAGAGGTTGGGAACCGCTGTTCTACTGCACAATATGATTATCTAAGAGACTACTAGCATACTATACGTTATCATGTCTTCTGACTCCTAAGATGCAATGTTTCAGGAAGATCATTGAGCATTTCTAACTACTCTTTTTCTTAACCTTACTCTCTTTTAACCTTAATTCCTTAATTAGTACTTACAGATCATAAACTAACTGGAAGTCTCACCTATCCCTTTCTTACTCCAATCCCATCTTCTTATTTATCTTCAGCTCATATGTATTTTCCTTATTATTGCAAATTAAAATCTGATATATATATACATCTGATAGAATTTTCAAGCCAAAAGAAATAGAGAGGGGAAGAAGTTATCATTTTTAAAAACTAAATTATTTCAATATGTTTTGAAATATGTATTTTTAAATGTGCAATTTCAATATTAAAAGATATTATTCTTTGTTTTGAAATATTTATATATCTAGTACCTTAACATATATTGATGTGATTAAGCCACAAACACATATTATAATTATAGTAACAATTCACATCTTTTTTTAAGGTCTGCATATAAAATTCACAATTTTGTAAAGTGCTTTTTATCTAAAGTAAAATATCTGTGGCTACTGGAGAGAGTGAATTATTAATCTTTTAATTATTTTTTAAATTATAGTCACTTTAGAAAAGAAAATTTCAATTAGTACTTTATACCTTAAAACCTTCTTTCGCATAGCAAAATCAAAGTTTACACGTCATGTGACATTTTTATTACATTCTAATCCCTTTAATTTAGGTGACATATTTAATCATTTCTTAATAAGGTTGGTGATTTTTAAAATTTTCTCTTTTAGAAGTTTTCCATTTCTGTGTTTGAGATATTTTATTAATTTATATTTCCCTTGGTTATGCTAAAATGCACACAGCACAGCACCCTTGCATAATTCTGGTGTTTTGTTTTTCTTTTTCATTTCTCAGTAGGAGCAGGTATTCTGTGGCTTATGCAGCTCAAAAGCCTTGGCTATTAAATGCTACGGTAGAAGAAAATATTACCTTTGGAAGTCCTTTCAACAAACAAAGGTACTTTTGAGCGTATAAAGTTTAAGACCGAAATGGCAACTATTTCTGATCCTTGTGTTTGGTCCGTGGTTTCTGGAACCTTTACATGGAGGACTTCCTTTCTTCCCTGCTTGCCCCGCTTTCATCCTCATCATCAAGGTCTTTGGAACAAATTCTCTGAAGACACACATCATTGGAAGTTTCAGCCCATCCCACACACTTGTTGAGAACAATTTGTACACCAAGACTAAAGAGCAGCAATTGAAGTGTGTGTGTGTCCGAGGGGTGGTGGGGATAGGATAGGAGATGTTGTTTAGGTTATTGGTGAGCAGATAAAGAAGGAAAAAAATCCAAGTAAATTGCAGAAGGAAGGTTCACCATGGAAAGATGAAGAATGTAGGATCTGAGGAGTCTAGTGACAGAACAGCGGGAATATGCCATCACCCAACCATCTTTTAAATACCACTGCCATATAGGGAAGTATGACCTTTCCCCAAGCCACTCTCAAAAGTGTGGGTCTTAGGACCCTGAGCTGGGTCTTGAAAGTTGAGGAGAATGAGGTAAGGGGAGAGGTGTGAGGAAGGGAAAGGGAGGAGGAAAGTAGATAGTGTAGCAGAAAGATCACATGGGATTGTCAGGACCTGGGAGCAAGCCAGACAGAAAGAGATTCAGAAGGCTGAGACCGGATAGTGGAGGGCCTAAAAGCCAATTGGATGTCACGAAGTGCATTCTGGGGAGACATAGCAAGTTTTCGAAGGGGGAACAGCAAGGTAAATGTGAAAGTGAAATCTGACAAATAGATATGTCAAGGACACATTTCACAGTTAGTTGGAATAATTACCCAGAAATGCAGTGCTTGTTGCCTGCACTTGGAAGTGACAGCAGAAATGTAAAAGACTGGATGGTTGAGAAAAAAACATTCTAAATTAAGAATGGACAAATATAAACAAGGAGAAGAAGAGGCAAGAGTCAAGAATGATTGGAATATTTTAAGACTAAGTGATTAAGAAAATGAAACCATGAATACTTTTCCCAGCACCTTCAATCCCCATGCTTTCCTGTACTTCCAATTCATCTGATTTTCAGTCTCAGCGCTAGATCAACTTGGGTACTGTCGGTCCTCCCCATCTGTTTCCCCTCCCTTAAGTGTGTGTGGTAGCATGCAAGAATGCCCACCCACACCTGTGCTTCAGCCATGATGAACCTCCTGTTGTCCCTCACATGCACCATGAACTTTGTCACCTTTAAGTTTTCTTAAGCTTTCTTTTGCTCATTTTACTCTTAAAAAATTATTGCTCACCTCTCTGAATACAGTTTAAGCATTGCGTCCTCTGTAACTTCTTGGCATGCACAATCATTTCTTCCCCTGTATCTTAGAAGTGCTGTGTACTCACCTCCACTATAGCACCTAACAAGGTCCGCTTTCATCATGTTTTTGTATCAATCTTTGGCTTCACATGATAGCTTTTTAAGAGTAGGAACCCATATCTATATATCTTTGTATCTACAAATTTGATGTCAAGGCTAGTATACAATAAGTTATTCAATAAATGTTTTATTTCAGCTTCCAAGACATTGAACCTGGAACTTGGTTTATAATGGCTGTGTATTAATAGTGATCTAAAAATTCAAAATCATTTCTCCCAAAGGTACAAAGCTGTCACAGATGCCTGTTCTCTTCAGCCAGATATTGACTTATTACCATTTGGAGACCAAACTGAAATTGGAGAGAGGGTGAGCTATGTATAGTTTCATTAAGCAATGAGCAAAAATCTAGAAATGTCTTCCGATGGTTTTTAATCTGTAATGGAACACAACAAAATCTGAGAGCTTAGGAGTTGTATCTTGTCCCAGTGATAAGTTCCAGAAATGTGAGGACAGAGGTCCTTTGATGCCATGCTCCCTTAAGTATTTATTGAATAACCACAATATAGTTAACATGGTGCTAGCCACTCAAGAGTTCTTAAGGAAAGTAGAACATAGTCTCTGGCTTTGACCAAATGTATTGTTGCTTATGTGGAACTTTCTGTAATGGATTTGGAAACTGTGATTGCTTCTGACAATTTTTTCCACTCTTGTCAACATCTATTATTCTTATTAAAGACTCTGTTTTACATTGATGTCATAATATTCTGATCAGCTGAAAAATGTGTATACCTGTAATCTTTATAAAAATAATGACTAAAAGTTTTTAATAAGCGTCAAAGTACTGGGCAAAAACTTCATATGCATTATCCCCTTTCATAATGAATCTGTGCTACAGGTGTTATTGTTGTCTGCATATTATGGCTGAGAAAACCAAGGCCAAGAGAGGGGCAGGGATTTGCCCAATCGCAGAGGTAGCGGTGTAGCCAGGATTAGGCTGACTCTGTAGCTTTTGTTCTTAATGGCTATTCTTTATTGCTTCATAGTATAATGTTTAAGAGAATGAACTTAACTTCTGAGCCTCAGTTTCTACATGTGTAAAATGAAAACAATACCAACATATTGACATTGCTATGAAGAATAAAAGAAGTAAGAAATGTAAAGCTATGTACACAAGCCTGGCACATACTAAGTTCTCAATTAATACTAGTTTTTAAAAAGTGTATAATTAGTATTAATACATTATGAAAGCATACTGTTGTATAGCACTGTTTAACATAATTTGTAATATTAATTTTAAGGGGTATAGATGTTAAGTAAACTATAGACACAATCAGGAAACTAGAAAAAATATTGGCATTGCTTGCAGTCTTCCACACTCATCAAGTGTTCTGGTTTATAACACTTTTGCACAGCAGGGCAGTCTATCAGAGTGGAAGGAGGATTAATAACATTTTAATGTTATCCATCAAAAGCTATCATGATGTAATTGGAGCACTGACCTTTAGACAGTTTTCACTTTTTCTTACCATTGTTTTCACAATTTAATAAACTAGTAATGTAAGATTTTTTAAGAGACATTTCTACTTTAAAGGTAATTCTTACTAAAAGACCATTTACTAATGAAACAAATGGGTGTTTGTGGGTGCTTCCTCCCTAGGGAATCAACCTGAGTGGGGGCCAGAGGCAGAGAATCTGTGTGGCACGAGCTCTTTATCAAAACACCAACATCGTCTTCTTGGTAAGATCATGGCCTTTGCTTTTATTTCTATTTCATGTTTCCCTCTAGACAAATGAGTCATTAGAAAGACAAGTCAAGTAACTCAAAGATAGTTTAACTTGTGAAAGCATAAAGTGTATCAGGGAAACAAATCTTCACAGTATAAATCAGCAGATCAACGTATAGAGTTGATCTGGGGGATCCGGATTGGTACCCAAGAGACTGAGATGCTCTAAGTGGTTGCTTATCTGAGTTTCTTAACCAGAAAGATCATTAATAAGGGAGGGTGGATGGTGTTGGATCAACTAGGCAGGATCATAGGTCTTCTCATTTATATCTGATGGCAAAGAAAGAAGGGCCAGAAAATACACCCTTGGTAGACCTAAGCCAAGCATAGTACCCCATCCCAGTGGTGTCCGACTCAGGCTGTGGTTAAGATTTGTCAGTGTGCTTCTGTAAACTATAGAAATCTTGGTCCTATTCTAGACCTACTAACCATAATCTAGAAGGGTGGAGTCTGGAATCTTTGAAAAGCTCCATGGATGAGTTTCATGATTATCCTGGATTAATAACTTAATTCTATCTGTGGATCCACAAATAAACTGTGATGATTGTGTTGATTATGATTTTGCTCTGTTTTGCTTCCTCCAGCAGAATGTAGCCAAAATAACTTAGTTTACAGGTAGACAATGTATGTTAGAGACCAACAGAGTATGTAAACGCATCCTTTCCCTGCTTTCTCCTTCTGTGCAATTATTAACTGTTTATAAACCTGGCTCCCAGACCTCTTTTAGAGTCTTTGCTCCATCTAAGCTCTAGAACCTCTTCAAAAAGTAAGTTGGTTTTGGAGTTTCCCAGTGAATTTGGATCTGTTGTTGGGGAATGTAGCAGAATTTGGACAGACTGGACATTCATTTTAGGTTGATCTCCCTAAGAATAACTTGTCTCCAGAGTTTTCCAAAATAACATCATAAAAGGTGTTATTAGCAGGATCTGAGAGTAACCTATGTAATTGTCAATTATTTTATAATGAATAGACCCACAACTAGAAATGACTTCTTGAACTTTGGCATCAATTAATGACTGAACCACCTGAAGAACTGACTCAGAAATCTGAAAGTGACCAAGGTCCCCTGGCTGTGGTTTTCTACTCCAGTTCATTTCCCTGCCTGAAGTTTAACGACCCTGCCTTGTAGAATCATGGAATTCAAGGAAGTCACAGGGTTAAATTTTTTTGTTTGTTTTGTTTTGTTTTGTTTTGTTTTTTGAGGCAGAGTCTCGCTCTGTTGCCCAGGCTAGAGTGCCGTGGCCTCAGCCTAGCTCACAGCAACCTCAAACTCCTGGGCTCAAGTAATCCTTCTGTCTCAGCCTCCCGAGTACCTGGGACTACAGGCATGCACCACCATGCCCGGCTAATTTTTTCTATATATATTTTTAGTTGGCCAGATAATTTCTTTCTATTTTTAGTGGAGATAGGGTCTCGCTCTTGCTGAGGCTGGTCTCGAACTCCTGACCTCGAGCGATCCACCCGCCTCGGCCTCCCAGAGTGCTAGGATTACAGGCGTGAGCCACCGCGCCCGGCCTCACAGGGTTAATTTGATGTGAACTTCCACCCGTTCATTACAGGATTACTTTTAGGATCATCTCTAATAGCTTCTTGATGACCTTCTCGGAAGACACATTGCCTACCTTTAAGGCAGCCTTTCCCTGGTTGGGCAGTATATGAGCGTCTTATTGCTGCCATAATAAATTACCATAATAGGTGACTTAAATAATATAGATCTATTATCTTATAGTTCTTTAGATTAGGAGTTCAGCAAAGTGTCAGCAGGTCTGTGTTCCCTTCTGGATGCTCTAGGGGAGAATCCAGTTTCTGCCTTTCCAGCCTCTATAGCTGCCCACGGTCCTTGGCTCACGGCCACCTTCCCCATCCCCAAAGCCAGCAACCTTACATTTCTGTGGCCACTTTTACATAGTCACATCTTCCTCTCTTCACAGCCAGGAAAGAAACCTTTCTGCTTTTAAGGATTCATATAATTAGTTTGGGCCCAGCTGGATAATCTCTCCATGTAATTAATCTTAATTACATCTACAATGTCCCACTTATCATATAAGGTAACATAGTCACAGGTTCTGGGAATCAGGACCTGGGTATTTTGGGGTTTATTATTCCACCTACCACAGATAGCTCTTATTATTGGAAAATTATTATGTGACTAAAATCTGCTTCTGTGTATTTTCCATTCAATGGCTCTCATTCTGCTTCTGCAGCAACATATATATTACTTTTATGCAGCTATAGATCAGTATTCTAATATTATTGTCATGACTTGCCTTAGTTCTCTAAGCAAGCATAGTGTTTTCAGTTCTTCCACACATGACATAATTTTTATAACTTTTCTTAATCCTGGATGTAATAGTGTTTGTCAGAGTCCCTTTGAAAAATTATGTGCTAGATGCACTATGATCAACTCAGATAACTTTAAAACTACTGGATTTTATGATCTAAGCCTTACACTTCATTGCAACCTAAAATTTAAAAACATTCTAGCAGCAATGGAATGCCGTTGATGTGTTTTAATAATTCTTCAAAAACGATAATATCTTACACATCCATTGTTTAAAAATTCGCAAAGCACTCTAAACCACAGAGTTGTCCTGTTTGATTCTCATGACAGTGCTGTGAGGGTGGGTGGTATCCTCATGTTAAATGAGGAAACTTGTGCATGGAGAGGCCAAGTGCCTCACTCAAGGACTAATAATTAGTGAGTGATAGAGTTTGGCTAGAGCTGCGTGTCTTTGAGCATTGTGTTTTTGACCAGCTAAGATTCTCTGGTATTCCTGAAATTATTGCTGTATTATTGTTTTCTCTCCTTTCCTTTCACCTTTTCTTCTTCACTCACTCATTTCCTTCCTTCCTTCCTTCCTTCCTTCCTTCCTTCCTTCCTTCCTTCCTTCCTTCCTTCCTTCCTTCCTCCTTCCCTCCCTCCCTCCCTCCCACCTCTCCATTCAGTAATATTTAGTAAACTTCCCCATTCCCATCTTCTGTGCTGGGTAGTGGAAACAAAGTAAAAAAAAAGGCATTATTCCTATCTTTAAGAATCTTACTTGTACTCGTATTACTTAAATGGTTTTACATTTTACTCTAAATAAACTTTATAATGTTAGCCTTAACACTATATCAAAGTCAAATGAAAATATCTTAATTATGAGTCAAGAATATTAGTTATTTTTGAAACTTTATGGCATCTGCTCTGTGTATCAATGCATGTACTAATAAGTTATACAAAAAGAAACATACAAAGAATATACTACTTAAATACATGCATTGAATACAGTAGAGGATATGTTAATGAAGACTGAATATATACATCTATATTTTTTAAATAAATCGCATGTTCATGAAAATGAAAAATTCACCATTCATTGAATTGGCCATCCAATGAATTGTCTTGTTTCTTTAAATGTGATATTTTCCCAAAATGTTAATATACAAAGTGAATCTTGAGACATGATTCTCAATTTATCAAACCCAAGTTTTTATTAAGTGGTATAAATGGCTACATTTGACTAAAACATCAAGATACCCTACAAGGAAGCCATGGTGTATAAATGATAGCAGCCATTATTAATAGCTATCTATGACCGAGGCAGGATTCTGAGTACTTCAGACACATTGGCCCACTTAATTCTCGTAATAACCCTTTAGGTTTGGCATTGTTGTTATTACTATTATTGCTGCTATTGCTATTGCTATTACTGCTATTTACAAATGAAGATACTGAGGCTTTAGGGGATAACTTATCCAAGGTCACACAGACAGTAAGAGGGAAGCAGGAAGACAAAGCCAGCTGGCCTGATTCCATAGCTCGTGTTCTTAACTGCCACATTCTTCCTGGTTACTAAGAGATTCCTGGAAGATGCTAAACGCTCACTGTGATGCATTAAAGAAATATGCACAATGTTAATCCATCACAGCTCTATTTATAAGAAAATAATAATAAAATAATACTTTTGAAGTGATTTACATAGACTTTTATTGCATTGTTTTATTGGACCTTTGCAGCCATCTGATGTGCTTTCTGATAAGTCTCTTTATTATCCTCTTTTTACAAAGGAAATGACTGATTTTGAAACTTTACCCAGTGTCAGAGAGTGGTTGGAACTATAATTTGAGTCTCTTAATTTAGAGATAATGGACTTTCCATTATGCCTTACTATCTTATAACATGTAAAGTCAGAATTTTATGGAAAGCCAAATGGGCTTATTATAAAAATTCACTTACAATTCATGTCTTAGTTTTGTGAAAAGTTCTCAGAAAGAATTATTTGAGATAGTTTGGTCTATATCACAAAGGATGCTTAGGATTTATTAGAACCAGAGGAGAAGGATGTTTCAAAAGCAGTTGGGTCCCCCTGTAATGACTTCCTGATTTTCTAAAACCAATGATTTACTTACTGTTAGCTAAATCTTGATCATTACACTCTTGCTGCGTTATTGGAGATGGAAATAGAGACATTTTTTCAGTATAATCCTGATATTTTTCGATTGCTGTGGAAACATTGCTTTTTTCTCATATCACTTTATAGATACAGAGGCTTTCATTTTTAAGTAATTCTGAAGTTCCATCATCACTTCTGTGTTAAAAGAAATTTCATATATTAGTGGTAGAATTTTCTACCACTTATGCAAAATCTAAAAATTAGAAAACTGAGAAAAAAAGTATTTTGTTCTTGTTATTAAGAAGAGCTAAATGACAAATAAGGAACTGGTGTCTGTGATGATTCAAAAAAGCAACTCTCTGAGCAGGGGAAAGCCAATTCAATTTCCCATACATAGTACTTCTTGGAACATTTCAGAAATAATTGGTGTGCATTAAGATGATCCAGAGGGTCTGAAAGATTTTGAAATAGTTCCCACATCACCCAGAGAAATTAATTTAAAGACAATCATGATAATTTTGTTATTAATTCCATTTTGTTTCATTATTGTGTTTTAAATACACACAGAGTAAGAGATGTGTTATACATGTGTGTATATATATATATATATATGTATATATATATGTATATGTGCATGTATGTGTATATGTATGTGTTTATAATGGGCAATTACTTTGTCAACTATTACATTATCCAAAATGTCCCATTATTTAAATGATTTTAATAAATAAGATAACTGGAAGTGTGTCATGTTGTAAAATGTACTTCTAGAAAAGCCATTTGAGGACAATTATGTCACTCATTTATTCACAACCATGATAATCAGGTATACTGATTTTTAAAAGCCTATTACAATTCTGAGTCACCATTTATCTAAATGTTTTGTTAATATTTCTTTTTCATAAGGCTTCTCCTAAATCCTTTAATAAAGCCATATTGCTTAGAGTTTTTATCTATGCAAGCAGATTGATGGAGAGTTGAAAAATTATTGAGCTAATCATATCACTGTCTATAATGACCACACACATAAATTTAACTTCCAAACGTCAATTTTATCTCAGTAGAAATTGCTTTTACTTTTCATTATCCAGATAACTAACAAATGCAATTTATCTGTATAGGGACTATGATTGTACTCAACTGTTTAGAAAATTTTCCTGAATTATAATTTCTAAATATCTCAATATGCAGCCTATGTGTAGGAGGATGAGAAACCAGCTACTTCTTTCTTGGGCCCCTAAGACAAAGTAGAAATTTGTTTGCATATTACATATATGGAGAAAGAACAGAGAAAGAAGGGTAATGAAGAAGACATTCATAAACTTTTTTGCCCACTGTTCTGATCTTTCTTCCTAATTCTTTACCAGAAACCTTGACCATTTTTTATTGCTTTGTCCCTTCAGTGCTCCCTCAATTTCTTCCCTTCATTTCCTGTGATCACTGGTGTTTCTAAGAGGTGATTGCATAGCTACTGCAGTATCCTGCCTACAGGTTACTTTGCTTTCTGATTCATAGTTTTGAGGAAACAGTCTAGTTTTCTCCACTAGTTTCTAGTTTTCTTCTTTTAAATATACAAAAAATGTGCAACATGTAATTTGATGCTCTATTTAACATTATAGGAATAAATATATATAAAAACAATTTATAGTAATGTCATCACGAAAAAGTCAATGAATATAGTGTCCTAAATTATTCTCTAAATGTCTTAATCATTTGGTGCATGAAAACTTTCTTTCTTCCCAAGACACTTGGCATTTGTTAAGTGTTAGGCATGTTATTCTTATACCTAATAATAATAATAACTAGTGTCTCTTTTGTATCTAATACTTACTATACTAAGCAATTTATGTGTATTATCTCATTGAATCTGGAGACCATCCCCATTAAGTAAGTCCTGTTGTGATCCAATTAACATTTTCAATGCTTATTTTTGTTACCTAGAATTCAGCTACTCCAATTATCTTTTCATTCTTTGCTTTGGTCTGTTGTTATAGGTTGCTGATGAATGTTGGTTTTTGAACTCGAATATTTTATAAGAATTCAAACAACTTTGAATATTGTTATTTACTTTTTAAATAATTATACAGTCTTTTTTTTATAAATTGGATGTGGGGGATAATTTGTCCTTAGTTATTTGTGTCTCTGCTTTCTAGAGGAATTAAGCTACATAAAGGGTATAGAAAGTGTCCATCTTTCCTTCATTTTACTGATTGCAGGATGATCCATTCTCTGCCCTGGACATTCATTTGAGTGATCACTTAATGCAGGAAGGGATTTTGAAATTTCTCCAAGATGACAAAAGGACTCTCGTTCTTGTGACTCACAAATTACAGTATCTGACACATGCTGACTGGGTAAGAGTTTAAAGAGAGTTTTGTTAATTTTTATATTATAGTCATATGAATAGAGACATTAAGAAATTCTTTTTCAACATGGTATAAAAAGAAAAAATAAGAAGAAGAAATTCTTTCTGAAATAGAGATAATTCATTTGGCAATTAAGGCTTTTTGTCACATTTCTATTAATATCTGCTTTCCTTAGATTATAGCTATGAAAGATGGAAGTGTACTAAGAGAAGGGACTTTGAAGGACATTCAAACCAAAGATGTTGAGCTTTATGAACACTGGAAAACACTTATGAATCGGCAAGATCAAGAATTAGAAAAGGTAATTGCTCATAGTTCAGAGGGGTTCAGAGTCCAGCTCAGAAATGTACTGTGTAATTACTGAGTGCTTTTAAAGAAGTATTACTATTTAATGCTTGATAACATAATAGTCCTCGTTTGAAATCCAGAGTAATTATATCTTTGTACGTTATTGATGAACAGGTTACTTTGAACCTATAAAATTCCAATGCTATCTTTTAGATGAAGTGCTGTCAAGTTATTAGAAGATTTTTATTTGAATTTGAATCACATCACAATTATATGTATGTTTAAAACCTAGACAGACTACCTACTGAAGCATGATATTTCTTTATTTTGTCTTATTTTTCCTTGTTTGTATCTTATTTATCTCATCTGTAATGTGAGAATATTTTCACTCACCACCTACAAAGAGAGGGTCGTGGGCAAGTCAAAAGCCAAAATGACTTTGAAAGAAGGAAGAACTGTGAGCAGTGGGCAAAGTTGCAAGGCATGTCTGGGATATGGTTGGGGGGTGAAGAGAGGTGATCAGAAGGAAATAAAAATAAAATTTTGCATTTGCATAGTTTTTCAAGTCCACAAAGCCTTTTTTTTTACATGATCTATTTTAGTTTTCCCAAAACTCTTGAGAAATAAGCAAAGAAAATATTATCTTACTTTCACAGATAAAAAAAAAACTGAGGCTAAGAGAGGTTAAGTAACTTGCTTAAAGTTGTACCGTATATATAATAAGTGATACCAGTGGGATTTGAACCCAGGTGCATAACCAATGTAATTCCAATATAATGCTATGGATGATGTAAGTGTAACATTGAATGAGGTGATAACAGAGTTGGAAACCAGACTGAGTACAACGAAAGGGGAACAACTTGTAGTTGAAAGGTGAAATTATAAATTAAATTCACAAATTTTTAAAATGTTTTGCTCTTGAGTTGGAAGTAGGAAGGGTCCAGAATTTGGTATTCCTGGCCAGGAATGAGCATTATAAAATAAAATATTTATATCGGCAGATTTCTAAAAAATATCAGGAAATTAAAATATATTATTTTAGGAGGGGAAAAAAGGTTCTGTTTCCATAGCGAAAAGGAGATTAAAAAGTCAGTCAAATCCTGTGATTTCTCTATCTGCTGCGGATTTGCTGAAGATCTCAAAAGCAAACCACATAAGGAAGAAAAGATATATGTAAAAATCTAGGAGTAGAATAGGACAAATCACAGAACCATTGAAATGAGGATATTTGGCAGAAAAAAACAAACAAAAAAACAACAAAAAACATTACAAGGTATGGTCAACAAGTGCCCACTTAGGAATTGCACTGTGGGAAGCTTGATTATAAACGTACTGGGGATAGCTCCAAATGACATTTTTTTCAGTGATCTGAATGCCAGGGACAAAAGAGTATGACGTAAGCTTAAGGAGTGGGACAATTTATGGTTTACTTTGGAAAGGAGATCTGGAAAAAAATGAGAACTGTTGGCTGGATATTATAGTAATACTGTTAAGCAAGCCAGGAAGAAAGTCCATTAAGTTGTATTTAGAAATGAAGTGATCACTTGAGATAGCATAGCTCTATAATTAAAGACACATTACAGGGTTATATATCAACTGAGGGAGATAGGGAGCATGTTAGGTTCTGGACAGGGAAATCCAGTTGTGAGGTGGAATGGTGGCCAGTAGAAGCCGGAATGAATCAAGCACCTGCCCAGAAACCTCATCTGGGGATGGAAGAGATCACTGCCACGTTGCAAAGGACAGGCACCTGAATTCATCTGGAGCCAGAGAGAATCACACTGCAGAGAATAAGACCACTAGAATACTTTGGAGAAATTTCTATACAAACAACTCTCTGTTTAGTCTGTTATATGACAGGACGAGGTGTTTACCTATCAGCCAGGGCCAATTTTGCCCCCTAGAGGACATTTGGCAACATCTGGAGACATTTTTCTTTGTCACAACTGGGGCAGGGGGATGCTATTAGCATCTAGTGGGTAGAAGATTGGGATACTACTCAGCATTCTGCAGTGCACAGGGCAGACCCCACAGCAAGCTGTTCAGTTGAAATGTCAGTGCCAAAGTTGAGAAAGCCTAGCCTAGAGCCAGAGCAGATCAAGCAAGTGGAGAAGGAAGATGAAACCAAAGGACACACGAAACCTCCTAGTGCAGGGCTTTAGAAAGGACTGGTAGTTTAAGCATCAAGGTGTAGACAGATGGGAAAGAATATGCTAAAATGTTAGTAAGGAAAACTACAGAGAAGGAGGAGGAGACATTTTTAACTGACTTAAATATTATTAAAAATTCTAGTTTGAATGGCATCAACCATTATCTCCATATTGTTATAAGCACTAGTATCATTTGATGCTCCCCACTTCCCTGTCCCTGTCTTCGCGTTGGCCTGGCCCACTGAATATTTGTTGGATAAATGAAACTAAATTTGTATTTACTTAATCCAAACATCAACACAATTTAAAATATTTAACCTATAGTGAGCTTAATATGAGCATTTATGCTTAAGAAAAATTGCTTCAAAGGTTGTTTTCTGTTTGTTTGTTTTTTAAGTCTCTGAGATGTTAAATCTTTTGCTTACACAGCATGGGAAGTTGAATCAAAGCTAAATCTACTTTCAGTGTGCAGGTTTATTTCATTCTGTTACATGATACACAAAGGACAGGGATGCTTTTTAATTTTGTGTTTTATGTAGCCTCATTTACAAATGTTGGTTTTCATATCTTTAGGCAAAATTAAAGTCTGTTGTCAAATTGCCTCTGTAAAAATGATATTCAGGAGACATTTTTGTTTTTACTCTTTTTAATCAAGAATCTGGAAGTAATAAAGCCCTCTAGAATAGCGAGTTTCCTAAATCATACATGTTGTATGAGGTCCAAAAAAGAAAACAGAAAAACCAAGGTCACTACCTAGGGACCGACCACCAAAGGTTTATTGGTTTATTGATGTAACCCTCAAACTGTGTGAGTTATTTTTTCTTTGTACTGGCATATACAAGAAGCCTTCAATTTACTGTAGATTCCAAATGTTTGTGGGTCAGTTGTTTGAAACTCAGAATGCATTCCCCCACAGAAATTGGATGGTGGTTAATTTTCCAGACTGATCTGCAGAGCCTGATTTAACCTGCAATGCAATGGAACTGATATTACTATTCTAGTCCTGAGGTTGGGGGAGCTGGAGTGTTGGAAGCCAGGCCATGGAGAAAACAAAATGCTTCTCCCTTTCTTGGGCACAGGACAGGTCTCCATCAACCCCGAAAAATTTGCAAAGTTTGTTTCTGGGCACCTCTCCCTTTTCTTTCTGCATATTTCTTCTCAACTGTTAGGCACCTAAGTACCCTCATGGCCTATTTATTTCAAAAGTACCTACATTCCTTCAGATCCTATTGAAGTCCCTTTTGTGCACCTCCCTCAATGGGATGCTAAAGAAACTCATTCTGATTTAATAATTCATAATAGTGGATGGAGGGTAGCAGTTTAACCAACCTAGAACTATGTACATTTTTAACATTTATTAACATGAATGAATCCTTAGTTAGAAAAATTACAGGGAATGTCTTAAAGTGATGTAAAAATAAAACAAGTAGCAGATGGAACTATGTGTTAGGGTTCAAGGATCTATCTCTCTGCTCCTGGCCTCCGCTCCATCTCGCTGTCACTGCTTTTCCTGGCCTCATACTGCCCTGTGCCTCTGAGCACCATGATACTTCCTACAGATCTAAGTCATTGCCCCCACAACTGCTCCTGAGACAAGAGTTGTGGATCTCTAGAGTGAGCAGAGAGCCCTTGAGACGGGTAAAGGTAACTAACCATTTGTACCTGTGGGTCATTCATGGGTAAGTCAAAACCTTCTTATCTCCGTGAGCTCCCTGAATGATAGTGTCATGTCTACTGTAGGACATGGAAGCCGACCAGACAACTTTAGAGAGGAAAACTCTCCGAAGGGCCATGTATTCAAGAGAGGCCAAAGCCCAAATGGAGGATGAAGATGAAGGTAGATCTTTCTCCTTGTCTCTGAACTATCCAGATGAGGTAATAGGATGCAAGGGTTTTACCATGGCAATTGATGCATGAGGGTCTCCGTGAGGAATAACAAGCCACTCTGTAGGGGGGAAAGGAAAAGTCAAATATGTGATCCTGAAAATGTAAAGAATAAGAGTCCAGGGAAAGTGTGTGTGATCCGGCAGTTAGTGTCTTGAGGGGCTCCCCAAGGTGAGTCTCACTCTTTTGTGCTGCATGTGAGAAAATGGAAAGACAGTGGATTGTAAATAAATCTAGATCCTTGCTCAAAAAAAAAATTGGAAAGGTCTAGTATAAGTTGAAGAAAATTTCAGTCCTTCAGAAATAAACACTAAATGGGAAATATGGGAAAGAGAGTGTTTTGAAATATCTATGATTGATCTATTCAATAAGTCCTCTTGAGGTTTTCATGACAATGTACCGATGAAGGACAAAAAAATTAGAAAGCCATTTGTTATATTTCAATTTTCTGGGTATGATAAGGTATCCTGGGGAGAAAAAAAAGATTGACTGAAAGTTTGAAGAATGAGATGAAATAATTACATTGCCTTGACATTTGTGGCCAGGAACCACCTCTTAAGTCCCTAGAGTAAATGTGTGATACTTCGTTTTTCCTATATGGTTTTTACTTAAGACTACAGTTCTACAAAACAAGTAAAAAACAGAGAATATTATAATTTCAAGCCAAGTAGTACCAAAATGTGCTATTTAGTGTTTCAACAAATCCTTATTCTGTGAATGAATGAATGAATAAATGAAGCACAAATTTTGCATTTCAATTTCTATAATTAAAAATGTTCTTAAGGAATTTTAGGTGCTGTAGACATCAGCTTCTAGAATTCTAAACCAATTACTTCTAATGCACTCTAAAAATGGAGTTGTGCCTGATTACTCTCTCCAGTGTTCCAGTGAAAATATATACCCCTGGGGATAGTGAGGCTGCCCCTGGCTGGTTGTGTTAATCCATTTTCTAAGGTATAAAATAAAATAATAATACTTCCCTTACAGAATAAATGAAGTAATGCATGTGAAAGAGCCAATTACGGTACTTATAACCCACTAGGGTACTGCTCCAGGTCCTATCAGTATGTCTGTCCAAGCCACCAGGAGGGGAAGAAAAGAACAGAGGACAATTCCTTTCCCTTAAGGGACTTGGAGTCGCATGTGTTGTTTCTACTTACTAACTATGGCTAGATCATTACTTGGACAGAATAGGTACCGGGAAAGTGAAGAAATGCTGTCTTTAGCTGGGCAGCTGAAATTTCAATTAATATAGAAGCAAAGAATGGATATTGGGGAGACAGCTAGCAGTGTGCAACTGTATCCCTTTGGTCATGCCAATTTCCATTCCTGTCCTCACACAGGAAACACACCCCTGCCAAAGGGGAGAGAATCTGAGACCGGTCATTTACTGCAACCAGCTCAAATATCAAAATCCTTGGCGATGCTTATCATATTCATATTTGAATCTCTGTGATCTGATAACCTATAAACTAAAGAGACATTATCTGTCCTTCCTACCCACAACTTGATAAGTGCATGGTAGTGAGGTGTATACAGGATAACACTAATGAAAATTGCCTTGGGAAAAGGAAAGCAAAGGAAACACGCAGCAGTCACTGGACCATGCAAATGATCTGATTTTGCTGGTAGGGAAATGCAAAAATTCCCTGCCCTAGCAGTGGAGTACCTTCTTAGGAGAGCCTGTCTTGGAGTTTCCAAATGGTTTAAACATCTGAGAGGAATCCCCTGCCTGTTGTCCTCTGTGGCCCCTGACCTTGCCCTCTAGAAGGCTCCTCCTTGCCCACTCCCCTGCATGACCACATCTAAAATAGGCCCTAGAGAGCATGGGGCATGCCCTCCTGTGCTGTGCACAAGTTTTAGAGCCTATTTCCTCTTGCTGTGGTTTGATATATTCAGACATTTACAGGTAAAAAAAAAAAATTACAGATGTTTATAGTCCAGGAATGTGGTTTCATTGACAACACAATTCCTTCAACAACTTAATGAGCTTCTAGCCTACACTTCCAAGTCAATTTGATGTGCAGAAAATCAGCAAATAATCTCATTTAGACATAATTCTATATTTATTCTGTCATTCATCATTCATTCATTCATCCATTTTCCACCTGTTTTCAAAAAGAAATGAGGTTTGTCCTGCTAAAAGCCTTTAAAATTTCCAAGACTAAAGCTTACATACTTTTTTGTGGGACAATAAAAATTCTATCTGGTGCCATCTGAAGCTTAAATAAGGTTTTTTTTTATATATATGTAGAGGAAGAAGAGGAAGAAGATGAGGATGATAACATGTCCACTGTAATGAGGCTCAGGACTAAAATGCCATGGAAAACCTGTTGGCGGTACCTCACTTCTGGAGGATTCATCTTGCTCCTCCTGATGATTTTCTCTAAGCTTTTGAAGCATTCAGTCATCGTAGGTATAGACTATTGGCTGGCCACATGGACGTCAGAGTACAGTATAAACAGTACTGGAAAAACTGATCAGGTACAGTGGGTTCTGTCTATTTTTAAATCTTCAAGGAAATATTGAGATTAACAGTGATACTGTCTTGTCTAGTTGGGAAATGATAGCCCAGATATCATAGGACTTCTGTGATGATTCAGTGAGTTAATAATTACAATAGGATCTAAATTAGAATAAATCATCAAAAAGGTTAAAAATGGAATCTACTATTTTTACTTTTATTTTTAAAAGCTTATCATAAAAAACCTTTAAAGATAATGTCTGGATTTGTATTCAAGAGAGTTATATGCATATGTTTTAGATATACATTTGTATATGTTATACACATCCAAACAGGACTTTTTTTTCATTGTTCTGATGGTATTTGATTTTAACTACCTGTATTAGTGTATTACCTGGTCATTCTGAGATTAGGGATGAGAAGAATGAACTCTACAATGGAAAGCCAAGAATATGGCGCAAACCTGAAAACAAACTCTATATCTTCATCTGCTCTTAGGCAAACCTTGAAAGAGTGAAGGGAGCAAGTAGGGCTTGGGATTGTGGTGGGAATACTATCCTGAGCCTCCAAGAGCTGCACTCCTCCCACTGTCTAAATGTGTGCAAATCATGAAGTCAACAATTTTGTCTGACTTTGATGTTTGGTTTTCCAGTAAGAAAAAAAACTCAATTAGTAATTTCCTATGTGCTTATTGTGTCGGTTGCTTTTTAGACCTACTATGTGGCTGGATTTAGCATCCTTTGTGGAGCAGGTATTTTCCTTTGCCTGGTTACATCTCTCACTGTAGAATGGATGGGTCTCACAGCTGCCAAAAATCTTCACCACAACCTTCTCAATAAGATAATTCTTGGACCAATAAGGTAAAAATGTAGTTATTTCTCATTCCCACACACAAAATCATCAAAAGATGCATTTTAAAATTAAAGTGAAATGGGAAAGTTTAAAGAATTTCTTTAGTCTTTGAGCAAATGAACAGGGTTCTGCTCATTTTCATCACTCTAAGAATGCCCATTAGCAATGTTCAAGTTCCAGGTAATTTAGCATTTTTATGCGCTTCAATCTGTTTATTTCCTAGGTTCTTTGATACTACACCCCTAGGACTAATTCTCAATCGCTTTTCAGCTGATACTAATATCATTGATCAGGTGAGTGCCTGAGTTACTTCCAAGTTCCAAAATAAATTTCTTTGTGTAAAACTAAGTAGGATTTTGAGATAAAGTGTGATTCCTATTAATAATAGAAGATTGCTAAAATTTCAATGAAGGCCCATTTGCATTCAGATCAATATTATACATGCAAGTGATTTCTAGGATGAAATATTAAGGGAAAACCTTAATACAAACTAATTTGTTTATGTAAAAGAGAATAGAGAATAAGCATGAAATAAAGAGAAACAGTAAACAATGATCTAACGTTTAAAAATTTTCACTATAGAAAGGAATAATTTTGATCAATGTTGTATCACCATTCATAATATGAAGTTCTTAAAAGTTTAGTGTTCACACAGAGTGTCTCTCAGAAGTAGAAGGATGGGATGCCCTTTACTTTCATTAGATTGGTTCTTGAAGCTTTAGATGATATGATATTTTAGGGAGTATTCTAAGAATGGCCAGTTTAGCCTAAGTTCTCTAGAAGTTTATCCTGAAATTAAAGATATCAAACTATTAAATTAGATCACACCAAGAGCAGAACCCTTAGGATGATTGAGAAAGGAATTCATCAAATTTGGCCTTTGTCTCTTCTGACTTTCCACCTAAATTACCCCTAGTTTAGAAAACAAATGCTTAATACATGCAGCTGACTGAAAAGTATGCTGAGAAATTTTGATGGTTTCACAGCATTAGTGTTTGATTACATTGCACCTAAAACACTTCATAAGGAATACATACTGGAAAAGAGGAGATGAAACAGTTATTATTTAGAAGATGATGTGATTGCTACCTAGAGAATTCAGAATAGTTACTAAAATAAAGAACCAATTGGAAAATTCAGCAGAGCATCTGCATAAGATATATCATATGAAAATTGGCAACTTCCTCTGCACCAGTTAAAAATTTAGTGAAAAATAAGTTCCATTCATAATAACAACTATAAAAACAGAAATAAAGGTAATATGAAGAAAAGATATCCAACAATCCCAGAAGTCAGAAAAATCTTGTGTATCCATAGTGAGAATTTCCCTATCAGATATCCAAAAATTACTACTAAATTAAAGCACTCTGTTGATCACAGAAGACAAGTAGATCAAAAGAATAGAATGGAGAAATTCAAAAACATCAGCATATAGAGAGACTTAACATAGGATGAATGTGGCATCTTAGTAAGAAAAGAATTAATTTTTTAATAAATGATATGGGGATAATTAGTTATCCATAAAATACAAAACAAATACAAACAGAATAAAAACATAAAGTTATAAAATAAAATTTAGGAGAGTAGTTTTATTATCTTGGTGTGAAAAAGGTTTTTTAAATAAGACTCAGAACTCAGAAACAATAACCAAAAAGGCCAATAGAAATGACTATAAAAAACTCCAAACGTTTATTGAGCTAAAATACCAAAGACAAACTTAAATATAATAGGTAAACTAGGAGAAAAACTTGCAAAAAAATGTATAAGAAAGGAAATAAACATCATAACATACAAAGAGCATCTACAAATCAATAAGGAAAAGATAAACAACCTAATCAAAAATACTCAAAGGACAAGCAATTACAGAAAATTAATTTAAATGTCTTACAGGAGAGAAATGGCTAAATAAGCTTTTTAATACCATGCAACCATTAAAAAGAAATAGATTTGGATACACTGACATGGGAAGGTTTATAGTCTATCTTGTTCAGTAAAATAAAACAAGCACATGAACAAAGATTTATACTGTAGTACCATTTATATAAATACTCAAGTAGGTACATAGATAGATAACTAATCAATGATATGTATATAGATAAATAGATACCTAGATATACTAAACTATGAGAATTAAGTGAACAATTGCTTACAATTAACATGTTTATGTACTATTTAATACTTTTGTAACTAATCATGTAACTTATCATTAATATAAAATAAATATCTTTGTTACATTGTAACCAGTGTTTCATTTGAGCTAAAATGTATTTTTCTTTCAAACTACCTTAATAGCACATCCCTCCAACTTTGGAATCTTTAACTCGCTCAACACTGCTCTGCCTGTCTGCCATCGGGATGATTTCTTTTGCTACTCCTATGTTCCTGGTTGCTCTTTTGCCCCTTGGGGTTGCCTTTTATTTTATCCAGAAATACTTCCGAGTTGCCTCTAAGTAAGTAAAACAGTGTTCCACTCTTTTTCAAAAGCTTATTACAGTCATCCCTCTGTATTAGTGGGTTCTACATGTATGAATTCAATCAACCACTGATGGAAAATATTTGAAAAAAAAAATTCCACAAAGTTCCCAAAATCAAAACTTGAATTTGCCATATGCCAAGTACTACAGTGAATCCACACTAATGAGATGATGTATAGGTATTGTATGAGGTATTATAAGTAACCTAGAGATGATTTAAAATGTATGGGAGGATTACATAGGTTATATGCAATACCATGTCATTGTATCCAAGGGACTTCAGCATCCGCAGATTTTGGTACCCATAGGAGATCCTGGAACCAATCCCCCATGGGGACAACTGTATTTGATTTACTGTGATCTTCATTTGCTATAATGTTTTTTAAGATAAGGTATGGAGTTTAGAAATGCAATCTATTTTTAACATGATGAAACCTACCCTTATGTTTCACTTGGAGATCTATTAGAATTATTTCTGTAATTGGTTGTCTGGACCCTACATAACCCTGAGCTTATATCAACATGTGGATTGATCTATTGAGTTTTGAGTCCCTGGATTGCCAAATTTTTCATACTATAGTCCTTTTTTCTGGACATGACATTGAAAGGAAACTTACAAACTCAAACATAATCAGAAAGAATAAGTGAATTACTATCATTTTAGTCCACATATGAAAAAAAAGTTAAAAATTTAAAAATTCTTAAAATACATTGTGTGAGATACTAGTAGAAGTAAAGAAAGGTTCAAGAGATAAATCAGAATGATGACCATTAAAAGTAGATAATCTTGAATATCTGACAGGAGTGCTATAATTTAAGTAGATTGGAAAATTTCAGATTGGATCATTTTACATGCACTTGAGTATCCAGCTAAATAAATAAAAAGTAGCTGTGAATTTTAGATTTTCCTGTTAATATGGGGTTTTGTCATTTGCTGAGATGTTGAATAGTTAAATGAAATATGAGGCCAGTTTTGAAATTTTCAGTTTAAATTTGAAGCCTTGCTATAAACAGTACAGCAAATTTTATATTATTGCAAGAATCATGTTATTTTAACAAATACTTATTAAGCACTTATTGTGGTACAAATAACTGTGTTGAGCCACGTGGCAGATGAAGAGCTCAACATGACAAGATCCTGTCCTCGAAAAATTTACAGTGTCTTGGGAAGATAAAACGTATGCAAAATCATCCTAATACGTGGATTAAGTGCTAGGATGAGAAGGCAGATATTGAGTTTATTCAAGAAATTGAAAATATAAATATGACCTGATTACAGGGAAGAGGAAGGAATATAGGGGAAGGTAAGAAGGAAAGGGAAAGATTGTAGTTGGGAACCTCTGAACATAACATATATAACATTTCATAATTTAAAAAATGTAGCTTTTTTGTCCCTCAGAGCTATACATTCAGGTCCTTTAAATGTCATGGATCCATATTAAATCTGGAGTATTTTTTTCATTCCCAGACTCATCCTCTTTGCTTGCAGCAAATTCAGACCAAAACGGAGAAGCTCGCAATCAAATTCACTATTTCTTTTCATTTCTTCTAATATTATTGCTGGTGCTGCTTGCTGGAGGGATAAAGAAGTTCAAAGTTATTTCATTACCACTGTTTCCAAGGCTGTGCTTGCCATCCCACCACTAATATCAATCTTACTTCAAATCATACACTTATTTGGGCCTACTTTGCCCTTTAGCAATATAAATTGAATGCAAAGTTTAGGCAGATAATCCTAGTTCGTTACAAATTTGAATTGTGAATTCTGTTCATTGTCAGGGAGAATAATCAGTTATCACTGGTAGTGACTAAAATAGGGCAGGGCGGAGATGATCATTTTCAAAGAATTAAAATTGATAATGGATTATATACCATTCTCATTTGAAATTCTCTGAAAATTAGCTAATATAACCACATGGCCTGAAATCTCACAGACAAAAGGATCCTTCTAGATATTGAGGCTCTTCGGGACTCACCCATGTTGAAAAGCTCAGGCAACTTGCAGACTATTTTTGCATATGCTAAAAAGAATTTAAGTCGGGAACTAGCTACAGGAAATGCCATGAAATTTTGAATATCTCAAATCAAAGGTCTAATGTGTCGTTAGCCCTGTAAGTATTTCCTTGTTGCAAGAATACAAGATCAAGCTGTGTCCTTACCTCTTTGGTTCCACGAAACATAGTCCTATAAACAAACATTCCTGCTTCCTAAGTTTTTTTCCTTCTCTGCAAACCTCAGCGTAGTGACCACCTGTTGCTGTGTCAGATTTACAAATGACCACTTGGTTTTATGTTTAAAAATAACACACAATTCACATTCCTTCATATTCCTTTTCCCCCATCTTTCTGTCTTTTTCTCCCTCAACTCCCACGTGCAGTGTGTGAAATGAGGGAATCCATTTTAGAGACTCCAGATTGAGAAGACTTTGCATTTGTTGGTGAGACTACACAGGCAGCCACGAGCGGCCTAAGTTAGTTGTTGAAGATTGTGGAACCGTGTGTATCAGTTCAGTTGACTCTGGCAGGTGAATGCTGATGCTGCTTCTCTAATTCCCTCAACCCCAAAGACTTTGAGAAGGGCAGGAAAAAAAGACTGAGAAGAACAAAGAGGAATGCTTTGAAACATGTGGTACAACTCTTAGTTCGTCTTCTGGAAGGGCTAGATCATATGGTTTAAAGGAAAGTTGTCGTGAATATGTATCTTCATGAAAAAGGTCAAAGTCAGGTATTTGCATCTATTGAATACTTTTTATACCTGTGTTTTACACACACATACACACACACACACACACACACACACACACACGTAGTTTCGTGGAGGAACTGTGCATGGAAGTTTCAGGAAGGCAGGGATTCAAACTCATTGTGGCCAAAGCCAAAATCATTATCTTTTCTCTCCAAATCTCTTCTTTCTGTGTCCCCTGGCCTGGTAAATAGTGTGGTCATTTTTCAAGTCTGCCAAACTAGAAACAGCCAAGCCGTGTTTGATACTTCTCTTATTTACCCTGGTACAACTAATTGACTGTTGCAGCTTATAAAGTCAACAGTCAACAGACTAGAAAGTCAACAGTCTCACAATTGCCCCTTCCTTTCTTTAAATCTTACCAGCATCACAATACTTCAGAACTTTTAACAAACCTCTTATATAGGCTCTCCTAACTGACCTTCCCTACTCACCCCTTCTCCTTCATCCTTTCCATTGTCTCCCAAGTTATGTTGAGTAAGGACCAGTATGATCATCTTATTTCTAGGCTCCAGTGATTTTTTTGTGTTCAGCCCATAAAGACCGTCTAGGATCTACTCTCACCCTTACAAGGCCATATCCCTGACATAGCTTTTTCACATTGCAACACCGGAAAGGATTCTTGGCACCAGCCAGATTAAATTTGCCAGGTTCTTCAAACACCTATGTTTGCTCTTGTTACTCTCTTAGCTGGAATGCACTTCTTGTCTATTTCATTAAATGCCTCATCAGGCCTAATATTTGGCCTAAATTCCACCTGCTCAAAGAAAACCCCACCCATCTCCTAGGTCTGAATTAAGTGTCGTTCCTCTGTGTCCTACAGCACTTTAGTTGTTACACAAAGCCGACAGCTTTGTACAACACATTATGTTTACCCTCAACCTGTGTTCATTATGCACCCATCCTTCTCTGCCTCTTTAGGTTGGAAGCTGTTGAAGCTTTTGTTACTTGTGTGCTGGGGGAAATAGTTACAATGACAAACACAAAGATAATGATAAAATAATCTTTATTTAGAATGAACATGGTGGTCTTTGAACCCAGATGCGCGTGACGTTTATTTTTGTCTCTTTATCTGTCCTAGGGACCTCCAAGAACTTGATGACAGCACCCAGCTGCCTCTGCTTTGCCACTTCTCAGAAACAGCTGAGGGACTCACCACCATTCGGGCCTTTAGGTGAGCAAACATGGTTGCATATTACTGATTAGCCGCTTATGTCATCGACAAATGTTTATCTGCAAATAACTGGTAATTGCTACCATTTCTGGATGCCCACCATGTGCTGATAGTGTGCTAAGCTGGGAGTGAGAAAAATGTGGACAGAAATGATCAGAGTTAGAGTTTAATCATCTGATGAAATTTTACCAAGAATAAAGAAAGTATGAAGCAACAGATTGGAAAAATACTAGTTGTATGACTTGGACAAGCCTTTAGATTCCCTAGCCTCAGTTTTTTCATCCTGTGAAATGGAGAAATCAATCTTTCTTCTTAGGGTCACTGGACTAATTGATATAATGAATGTAAAGCATTAATCACAGTGAGTATTGAGGAAGCACCCAATAAAATAAGTATATAAATAATAATGGTAATAATAATGATCTTAACAAGAATAATGCTATTACACCAAAGTTGTTTTATAATTTAATCCTTTTTCTTCAATTTTTATAAACAAAATAATAACCTAAGCTTTTGATTGAGAGTATTTATTAATACTTAACCCTCAAAAAATTATTGGCCAGGTGCTGTGGCTCACACCTATAATCCCAGCACTCTGGGAGGCTGAGGCAAGAGGATCTCTTGAGGCCAGGAGTTTGAGACCAGCCTGAGCAACATAGGGAGACCACATCTGTACAAAAAACAATTAACCGGGTTCAGTGGTGTATGCCTCTGGTCTTAGCAGGAGGATGGCTTGAGCCCACAAATTCAAGGTTGCAGTGAGCTATGATAGTGCCACTGCACTCTAGCAGCTTGGGCAACAGAGTGAGACCCTGTCTCTTAAAAAAAAAATTCCTAACTTCATTTTCCTTTTCCAGTAAGATCAGAAAGGAAGGTAACATTACCAAATGTTTCATTTAATCTAGAAAGTTCATATTTTAAAGTATTATATCTTTCTGCAACTGTAATTGCAAGCATGTATGGATTTTAATCAGAGACTTTCCTAACCCAAGAAATTTATTTTTAAATATAGAATTGGGTCACAGAGTAGACTAGAAAGAGGCAACTATCCACAGCATTATATATCACAGAAATCCATGTAAGTTTCAGCATGAAACATGCTTTAAACATTTCTGCACTTGGCCAGGTGTGGTGGCTCAGGCTGGTAATCCTGCCACACTGGGAGGCCAAGGCAGGAGGATAGCCTGAGCTCAGGAGTTCAAGACCAGCCTGAGACACCATCTCTAAAGAAAAAAAAAAATTTTTAAAAAACAAAAAACATTTCTACACTGGTATATTTTCCCATCATACTGTATAATGCCTTTCATGGGGGATGTCAAAACTATTTAATGGCATTCAATGTAGATATTAAGAGAAAATTTATATTCTAATAGTAGCCAGCAATGACCAGTGGTATTAATAAATACACTATATCAAATATTATTTTTTCACCAAATAAGTTCTTTCAAGTTAATTTGTTTAAGAAATAAAATTTGAGTAGTCAACACATGCCAGGTACTATTCTTGCTGTGGATATATAAAGACTAAAAAGTATGGCCTTTCATTTTCACCCCAGCTAAAAGTGACACTGTTTTCTCCCGCACCCCGTACCTGCCATGTTATCCTATTTACTTCCTTTGTGATATTTATCTGAGTATTTTAAATTATCTTTTATGTTTGTTTGTTGACATGTTGTCTGTCCTTTTCCAGGAGAATGTGAGCCCTATCAGGCCTCCCTCCTACCCCATACTCTTTTATAATCATTACCTGGGAGAAATGCCCGGGACTAAGCACTCAAGAAATACATACTGACTAACTAGCTAGCATGGACTCTGTCCTAAGGAGCTCACAGCCTGGTAGGAGAGAGGGTTTAAGAAAAAAAAATGGCAATACAGTATGAGACATAGTCTAATATACGTATCATAAGAAACAACTTATGAGAAAGCAGGGTAGCACTCTGTCTCAAAAGAATGGGGAGATAATTATTGAACAATAAATCTTTGGATCATGAATAGTTGACCTGGCAGATAAAAGGGATAGAATGTTCAAAACAGAGGTGATAGATGTACAAATGCATGAAGATTTCATTTTATATAGAAATCAAGAGAATCCAGTATCATTGAAATATAAAGTAAGTACAAAGAAGGTGGCTATTGGGATGAAGCTTGAAGCCATAAAGAGAGGCTCGTATATAAAGGATGTTAAATAATAAATACCTTTAGGGAGCTTGGACTTTATTCTTTCCATGCTGGGAAGTTACTGAAGAAATAAAGGAAAATGACGTGATCAGATCAGGATAACTCTAGTCTGCTGTAAAGGGTGAATTGCGATTGGTTAAGGCTAAAGGCAAGAAGATTCCAGAAGGCTTTGACAATAGTCCAGGTGAGAGATGACAAAGGCTAGCTCAGGAACTAAGGAGCTGGGGAGAAAGTGCAGATTTGAGAAATACGTAGAAAGTGGGATCGATGATATTTAGGGACAAACTGAATGTGAGGAGTAAGGTTGAAGAAGTTAACAGTAATTCTTTCTAGGTTTCTGATTCCCATGAGTAAGTAGTTTTCCAAGTTAGGAAACTGAAGACGATGTAGAGGATTGCAGTAGGAATGATGAATCTGGTTATGGACAGATAGAGGTGCTGATGAGATATCCAGGTGGAGATGTTTGTGGTCAGTTAGGTGTATAGGTCTGGAGTTTAAGAGATATCCCAAGACATCTCCCCATCTTTCCAAGTCCCCAATGTCTGTCATTCTACACTCTATGTCCATGTGTATGCATGTACCCCTTAATTGATAGTAAGTATGGGTATCATCCTCTTATGGGTATTATTTAAAGTTTTGGCCATGGATTTGTTTGCCAAGGTAGAGGGTGTAGACTAAGAAAAGAGGAGCTTGGACAAAATTTTCTGACTACCAGCACTTAGGGAGCAAACAGATAAAATCGATCTTATGGAAAATAGGATCTGTCAATTGCTAACTCTTTAAACAAAGCTGCTTCTCTTAGGTACATGCTTCAGAGTAAGATATATAATATCTTACTCTAAGATATATAATATCTTGCCCCTTCTGACCGCCTTTTATATTTGGCCAACTAGTGCTTATCTCACTGCTGAAATATCAGTTCGTTATTATCATCTACTGTGGGAAGCCTTCCCTGAACATTAGAATATAGATTCCATGCCCTTGAGATCTCTATGTTAACTTGTATCCTAAACTTGCCACACTGTATCATAATCAACTGCATGTGTGCATTCCTCCACAAGATTGGATGCTCCTTAAGAGCAGGTAACGTGTCTTTAATCTTTATCTTCGGTATATTATCAGAGTTGGGCACACAGTAGGTGTTCAAATGTTTCATGAATGAGTTAAAGGACACTCCATTGCTCAACCTGTTGCTTCCTACTGATATTGTATTGGCTCTTCAACTTCTTTTATCTGCTTCCAGTTCTCCTAATTTGGAGAGCCTCTTTGAGCTCTGTTTTCCAGTCAACTTTCTTAGAAAAGGGGAAGGGTTGGTGCTGCCCCTTGTTGTGGCTTCAGGCATCCCACTAAAACTCCTGCTCACCTACCTCCTCCTGAGCCTGGCCGACCCCCACACAGGCCAGCCTGATGCTATCAAATCCAAACCAGTGCCTTCTCTAAAGAAGGAGGATCCAGGTCTTGGCAACCTTGATCTTGTGACTACTGCTTTAGCAAGTTGGTCCCTGCAAAAATTGACTACCCTATGACTGAGAAATTAATGGTGGTAAAGATCAAATTCACTGAGATGTCCCTTCATTGGATATATCCAGATAGGAGAGGCCAGCACCCAAGTACTTTGCCTCCCTTGAGGCTCCTAAGGCCCTTAAACGGTCAGTTCAGATTTTTGATAGCCCTTCATCCAAATGACACCTTATGGTAAGCAAACGTGTATGTCCAGTAGCTCTATCCAGGCCAAGGACAAGTCTAGAAGACTTAAAGGACTGCTGTTCCTATGTTTGATTCTTATGTACCCTAGGCAACATCATTGTAGTGGACCTTAATTCAGTCTTGTACTCCTCCTCCTAAGACTTCAATGATATAACAGTGCCAAATGTTATCATTTAGTAGGGCAGACTTCATCTTCCCACTATGGGAGGATAAACCATCTAAGTAGTAGGCAAAGAATCAGGATAGTGTGGATGAATAAAAGCATTTTACAATGTTTAAAAGTGAGCATTTTAAGAATAAATTGAATGGTCAATGGTAGTGAAAACAAAAGTGGAATAAAAAGGAATTAAAAGTGCCCATTATATATGGCAACCACGTAACTCTTGGCAACCTTAGCAAGAACAGGAATGATAAAGTGAAAGGAGTAAAGTCAGAATTCAGAAGGTTGAGGAATGAACTGAAAGTCAGAACACGGATGTGGCAAGGAAGAGCTACTCTTTGAAGAAGTTTCACTGTGCTAGGAAGAAGTTGAGGGGAAGCTAATTAAAAGAAGGAGGATTTTTTTTTAAAGTCTGTCTTTTTATTTTGAGAGGGTAATGAGCTTGACGTTTTTAAAGACTGAAGGGAAGAAGTGGAGATATAGGCAGGATGGGACAACTGATGGAGCAGATTTTCACGGCAGATTAGCAGGAATCTGTGCAAGTGCCCAAGTGGAAAGACCAGCTCATCTTGAGCAGTATTTGGTACATAGCTCTTCTGTGAAGGTAAGGAAAGGACGTGAATGGATTCGGGCAAACTGGTAGGTGAAATAACAGGAAGTTGATGGGTTCAATATATAACAGCCTCTATTTTCTCTCCAAGGGACAAAGTGTGATTATCTTCTGAGAGGGACAGGGACAAGAATGAGCCAGAACATATTGAAAGGCATGAGGAAGATTTAAAATGAAAGAGGAAATTGACCAGGTGTCAAGGATAAGAGTTTTCATTGACCTTCTTCACTGGACACATGAGCAAAATTTAGTATTACTATTGCTAGTTTTACATTAGGAAAAATTCCAGATAGATGCACAAAGAACAAAATCTTCTGTTGACCTTCAATGCTTGAATTAGAGTTGGAAGATACAAAAAACAGCCCAACTTCTTTGTAGAAGTGCCGGCATGATACTCATTTAGTTTAGATCTTCCAGAGTTCATTTTTAAAGTAAATATTAAATACCATAAATGTCAACATTTTTTAAACCAAAAGAAGTCTTATAAATGTGGGGATGGCCCTGGTGCCGTGGATAAAATTCTAGAATCTTTACATTTGGTACTCGTGGCCAAGAATCCAACACGTTGTTTTCCATCCATCTGTTCCTCTCTTTCAAACTACCCAGAGTCCCCAGAGTCTTGAGCTCTTTTGGAAAGTTAGTATTTACTGATTAGGCTGCTCTTCCTCCCCTGCGTGGAGGGTTCGTGGTGTACTCAGACAAAGCAACAAACTCCCTCAAGTAGTTTACCACGAAGTATCACAGTTAAATTAGATTGAGATTTCAATGACCTTTCCTATTTTTTTTTTCTTTTTGTCTGACAGAATAAAGGTCTAAGAATGTTCAGAAGATGAGCTGGATGTGGATGAAAAGATACAGACTGAGTGTGTCAAAGTTTCCATTAGGAAAACAGAAGGTTTCTTGCCAAATAGAAACACGCAGAAAGAATGTTCGCTGCATTTTCACCCCTCCCCTCTCACTGCTGCCTCAAACTATTGCCAACTCCATTTACAAACTCTTTAAGAGTGTGTCAGAAACAATATCCCAAATGAAATGGAGAGTCAGAAGAGTGTCAGACGAAGCCCTTTGGCAGAATCGAGTGTTTGATGTTCATCTCAAATATAGTCACCTCTAGTCCCTCCATCTCCACAGTCCTCTTGGGAGAGGAACATGTCTCTAGCCCCCTGAACATGTGGGGCTTTCTCGAATCTGTGCCTTTGCTTATGTTGCTCCTGCTACTTAGAATGCCTTGTTCACCTAAAAAATTCTGCTTATCTCTTAAAATCCATCTCAGATCATCTTCCCTGTCTTTTGTAAAATCTCACTTAACCTTTCCCCTCTCCCCATCCCTCATGCCATTCCCTACCATCCTGATCTTCCAGTCAGTGCAAATTATAGCCTTTCTTCATGTCCGTGTAGCATTTTGTGCACAAGATCATTATAGGGTGTGTTGCACCATCTTTACTTGCTAATGCTGTGTTCACCTCCTTCCCTAGGCAGTAGGCTGCCCAAGGGAGGAGGTCGTGTCTTGGTCATGTGTATATCCCCAGCGTCCAGCATAATGTCTCACATAGAGCTGATGCTTGTTAAATGCTTCTACATGAATGGATGAAAATCTACCTAACGTGTACCTAGCAAATACCAAAAAAATGAGCCTTACGTGTATATATCTCTTTACAGTTCCTGTCCACTATCTCAGTAAATCCTATAATTCCATGAGCTCGCCCTCCCCACCTTTTAGTTATTTACTATACTCATCCCTAAAAGGATCATCTGGAGGGAAAGAATGTTCCCTGGAGTGCTTGGTCCCACATCAGTGTGTTGCCTTCTGCCAGGTCCTTCTGTGCATGGCATTTGGGTCAAGGATACATAACTCAAAGTGAGATAATTGCTTGGCTCTAATTTCCAAATCCTTTGATTGTTGTATATCAGATCTTGCTGTCTGAATAAATTATCTATCTAGTTTGCCATACTGGAATGATCAGATCGATTGGATGGATATCAGGTATCTGCTTTATATTGGCCTGTATGGATTGCTTCAGTGGGCCAAGTGAACACCCCACCCAGGACTTCATTCTTTGACATAAGTGATGGTTCATTATGAAGTTTTGCAATTTTATTTGAAGATTTGGTGGGGTGGGGAGTGCTGGAGCAGTCTTTCATCAAACAGGAACCACTGGCATGCTGTCAGAGGAAATTTGGTGATTCTTTGAACACATAGGAGATGGGAAGTCTATATAAGACGGAAGCCTGTAGATGGGAAGTCTATGTAAAACAAGCCATGGCTGCAGAGCGTGAATAAACCACATTTTTCTTTGGCATTTCCCCAACCTTCATACCGGTTATTTTCAATAGATTATCCAGCTTTCCATTGTTTCTGTTATTCAGGGAAAATAATTGAAAAATGAAAAGAGACTATCTTTGTGATTTAGAAAAGATTTTTCACCATGTAGCATGAGATTCTTTAAGATAGTTGTTTAGATGTTCAAATGGTTAAGGCTTTTAATAGCAGTTTAATTTATAAAATAGGTTACACAGATTTGGCATGATTATTTTGAGCACCAAGGATGACGTTAATTTGTCAGGGTTCAAGAGCAATATCTAAACTGTATGTATCATAGAACTCTGAAAGTACCACAAACCAAGAATTCCTTTTATGCAATGACCATCCTTACAAACAGTTTAGAATTTTGGGGTATAACTATCTTATCTAACAAGAACATTTTCCATCTCCAAGGCACTCCCCTACTTCTTGCCACCCCAGTTTTCTTCTTTGGTTCCCAGAAACAAGAGGCAAAAAGAGAATTTTTAAAGTATATATTTGTCTGTTCCAAATGCATAGTTTTCTGTCTTCCCTGGTTCTCATCCAGCACCTCCCACCCAACTCTAACTGCGTCATTTGGAAGAGTAAAGTAAATCCATAAAAAGTAGGTAGAGTATATTGCATTTCTGAACAACTTACTCTGGTTTTTCTAATACCCTTGCAACATAGGGCATGCCTTGTTTTCATGGCTACAATAATTATTTGGAAACTCATGAAATGATCTTTAATAAAACTTTGTCATTAGACAGACTCCTTTTCCTGGTGAGGGTATAAGAAAGGAAAGATACACTTGACCACACCATCTCTACTAAGAATGCAGCAGAGCAGTAGCAGCTGGTCTCTATTTTGAAGAAGGAGTCCATTTACCAGTCATCCCATCTCATCCGTGTGTCACTATGCTGAGTAAATAGTGAGTGTAGTAGTAAGTGTGACTGTATTTTATTGCTTCTGCTAACATCATAATATTTTTGTTTTTTGCAGGCATGAAACCAGATTTAAACAACGTATGCTGGAACTGACGGACACAAACAACATAGCCTACTTATTTCTCTCAGCTGCCAACAGATGGCTGGAGGTTAGGACGGTACGTTCATTTCATTATTTCAAAATGAAACCAAACAGAGAAGACGTCTGACACAAAGAGGCAGACAGTTGTAAAAATTAGTCTTCCACTGAATTTCAGCCCTAGCTTTGCATTTTCTGGACTTTAAAATAGCTCAGGTTTGTTTATGTTATGGATGGAATTTGTCATAATGTTTTCACTAATGACAAGACAAATAATCCAAAAAGCAAAAATTCATTTTGTGTTCACTAGTCTCTAGATTACATAAGTTAATGGAATGGCAAATATTTGTATAACTTTAATTTTTTTTTCCAAAAGAGTACATTTGACAAGCAAACAGTCGTACTCATTTCCTTTATTGAGCTGGACAGGCCTAGGAGAGATGACAACTTTCTATGCTGTGAGTCAGTGTAGGATCATTTTAGAATAAAATGTAAAAAACTACAGTTAATCATCTGTTGCCTTCTTCTGTCCTGTACCATGTAGAAGAACAGGCACCAGCTCTGGAATCACACTTGATCTAGCAAGTTAATTTATTTGCATTCCAGCTTCTCACCCATAAAACAGGGATAAGAATATGTACCTTGTGAAAGTATTAGTATTAAAAATAATATAAATCCCCTAGTACATTGATTGGCAAATGCAATCATGAAATGTCTTTTGAATGTATAGATGAATGGAAATAGTACCTACCCTGGTAAGTAGTTTATAAGCCAGTCAGTGGGAGTATTAAGTGGGAGACAGATGAGATAGATGTTCCAGAAGGGAAGGAATATAGTTTGCAGTCTGTGTAATCTGCAGCGAGAATAAGCTACTTTGGTGGCAATGGTGAGTTGACACTGATTTTTTTTTAATGGTTATCTGTCAGTTTTGAAAAGAAAAAGCAGGTTTATCTGTACTATTAGAAGAACCTGGCCAGGCGCAGTGGCTCATGCCTGTAATCCTAGCACTCTGGGAGGCCAAGGCGGGAGGATTGCTTGAGCTCAGGAGTTTGAAACCAGCCTGAACAAGAGCAAGACTCCATTTCTACTAAAAAATAGAAAGAAATTATCTGGACAACTAAAAATATATAGAAAAAATTAGCCGGGCATGGTGTCATATGCCTGTAGTCCCAGCTACTCGGGAGGCTGAGGCAGAAGGATTGCTTAAGCCCAGGAGTTTGAGGTTGCTGTGAGCTAGGCTGACACCACAGCACTCTAGTAGGCTTTCTTTCAAAACTCAACATACCAGAGAGGGAAGATGGTAAAGACAATTTGATAGGATTGACATGAAGGAGGACAAGTTAACATCTGAGTAGTTGATTGACAGCTATAGATGCATACGGAATCTTGGACACCTTTGTGAGCTTTGGTTATCATGATTACTCACTGGTTTACAAAGATTCTCTACTACTACATTAGTCATTATATAGAAATTATTCAGCAACATGACACAATTATTTTTCACAAATTTTTGATAGAAATGTTGGTTGTTGATAAATTCCTTCCAGGTAGCTGTGAGATTTGGAAGGAGGCAGGGCAGAGTTTCTTGAGAATGACTTACAGATAACATAAAGGCAAGTCAAGCATTGCTTAGGATTTATCACAAAACCAAAACACTATTCCTAGGCCCAGACCATAAATCCTTGTTTTAAGCTTCTGTTTGTTGTGGGTCTTTTTTTTAAATTATTGCTGTTTTCTCTAAGGGAAAATAGTAATACTGATTAATATAATTAATGATAAAATAGCTTAATGAAAGAATGTCTCAAAATCATAAGGGAAAAATGTTAGTAGTTACCTCTGTATCTGATTTTCCTGAATTTGAAGATAAAGCTCGTCTTTTAAGGGGCAAGTGTGTTTGCTTTGAACTTGAGGTGAGAGTCGCACCATGACTCCTGCTCCTGCTCTTTAGCACTTCCTACTGTCAGGTTAATGGGTAAGTGTTGAACAGGAACCTTCAGGCAAACCGTATGCTCTGTTCTCATAGCCAGAAGACAAGATATCAGAGCCTCAGGACTGCCAAGAAAGGGAAGGTCAGGATAAATTAGAAAGGAACAGCAGCCCAAATCAGAATGTTTTAGTCTAATTGTACTCACAACCCAGTACTTTAACCCCCATGTGAAAAAGCAGCTGAACCTACTGGAATATAAACAAATCTAGTTCCACTTGCAGAAAATCATAGAAAATACAGACATTTTAAACAGGAAGGACAGAATCTGCCATTCATTTTGTTACTTTATAATACATTCTTCATTCTCTTTGCTTTCTGTGTATTATAATCCTTCCAAGATTTGCTATCTAATTTCATCACTGTAACTCTCCCTTAAAAATGAACACAAAAAACTAAGGAGTCTTTTGCTTTTATTTCTGATGGGTCAAGGTAAATTTTGACAAGAAACTTTTGTTGATTTATTGCAAAGTTCCAGGCATATGATTTATTGCAAAGTTCCAGGGTTCAAGGTCCTTTGTGTATGATTTGTCTCCATCTGTTGTATTTATGTGTAAGTTTATATGGATATGCATGTGATGTGCACACACAAACACACACACACACACACAACCCTCTAGACAATCCCAGAGACCCATAAGACCAGTCAGATTCAGTTTCATTCTGTCCTTCTGAATACACTGAGAGTTTACAGTATATTCAGAGGAAGGGTCAGGAATATTTAAAAATAAATATAATTTAACCCAATAATGCTACAATCCAAGCATGTACGCCATAGCAGGAGTGTTAAATAAATTAAGTTGGTGACTTCTATTGGGAAATAACCTTTTCTCCCAATTGTACACATACAAAGGACCTCATTACTACCGTGCTCCTGTGGAGACGTCCACATCACTGAAGACATGATTTTAGTTTGAAATAACTGAATCTGTGTCAGAAATATGAATGTTGAGATATAGGACCTTGGACACGAGGGTGTGAACTGTTCTCTGAACCCCACATCTGGACATATTCTGCCTTGTAAGTCATTAAAAAAAGATAAGTAACGAAAACTTCTGTTTGACCCAGTGTGTCTGCATTGATCTCATCTACAGCATCAACACAGTCCCCTTCTTTGCCTATTTTTCCCATAGTACTCAGTAAATAATCATAAATATTTGCTTATAGGAAACATTCTTAGAGTTTCCAGAGCAGAAACACAACGAAAATGATACAAGAAATGTCAAAAAGTTCAATACATAGGGCATAAATTAGAAGAGGCAAGCAGGATTTCTTGATGCAGACTTTACCAACTCTAATTGATGCACTCAGAGCCTTAAGGGAAAGAGGAGAAAACCTGGTATCGTAGCTTTCTGTGGCTACATTTCCCTTCACTTTCTCTTCATTCCCAGTTTCAGCTTTCCAAAGCCATGCCGCTGCTATGGACAGAAAATCTCACGAAGAAGAAAGGGAGGGAAACCAGAGTAAAAACAACTTTTATTGAATTTGAGAAGTTGTCTGAGCCCCATCAAAATGTTTTAAAAATATGTAGCTTTTGCTTCTTTTCCCATTCATATTAAGTAAGAGTTAAGACAATCACGTTTTATTCCCTAGGGGGAACAGTTTTCCCTATGGAAGATTTAGCCTGGTCCACCATATTCATTTCGTATTCATTTTGAATTGAGAAAGAAGTAAAGGCCACAACAGATTCAAATCCCAAAAGGACAAGCGTCTAAAAGAATAAAATAATTTGGCTGATAGAAAAGTAGCTAGACTGTGGCCACCCGGGTTGCTTTGGCAGCAGAGGGGACTGTTTTTCATCCGGGTGCCAAGTAAAGCGGGCCACGCTTGTGTGCGATGTGTCACCATCGCCTAACCTTTGAATGCTGCTTACGTTCTTTTGTTCAGCACAGTGTTTTCTCTTCATCCCTCTGCGCTAAACAATTCCAGTTCTTTGGCATCAGTGTTTCCAGTTGCGAAAATTGTGTAACTCTATCTAAAGGCTGTCTTTCCAAGGCTTTGTCTTGCTGTGTGGTGAAAGGATAAAAGAAAATTCACATCGAGAAGCCAAAGGAAAAAAACAAAAAAGGTCTTTAGAGTCAACAGGCTAAAGTGAAAATAGTCGTCAGGGTGAGCTTGCACAAGAGTCTATTTTGTGAAATAACACAAGAGTTATTTTGTGTGTTCACAACTCCACAATAGACAGGTGTGCACTGACCTTATAATTTGGAGGCCCTGATCCAATCTCCCAACGAATGGTACCATAGGCATGTACTCTTGAGAGCTATGTGAGGGAAAGAAAGAGACTGTGTATTTTTCAGCTGTTATTAAGCATTTACAAATCTGTTTTGTAGAGAATTACAGTTTGCATTATAATCCTGCATACAGGTAGTTGTCATTGAATCACTAGAAATCAGGCAAGAGGCCTCTCTTTGTGACATGGGAATCAGAGACTTCTCTTCTCGAGGGGAGTGTTGAATTCACAAAATTGCTGGAAGTTGTAATTTAGCACTATACATATAAAATGTCCTGTGTTTGTGCCCTCTTTTGAAAGTGGATAATTCATATATGTAGTAGTTTCTATTTCCTAGGTTGAATCTTGCATTCTGTTGTACCATTTTGACAGGAGATGTTTTACACTGAATAGATTGATTGGGCTGGGTAAGGCCATAACAGTAAAATAAATGCTATTGATGATCCCTAGGTATTTGCTCTCCTGTGTGTCAGTTATTCAGACCATCTGCTTCTCCTTTTCTATTTATTGCCTTTAAGCCATTTTGCTACTCACGTATTTGTGGAAGAATGGAAAGAAGGTATAACCATGGGGTCACTTTGTGATTCATTAAACTTAAATTTAATGGTAAAGGAAGTGGAAACTTGGGGAGATAACATAGGCTTTTTTATTATCTGTTAATTTCACATTTTTATACTACTATAGTATTTGATGGGAAGTGATTGGAATTTAGTGATTTTGCTATGAAATTTCTTGATAAACATTGTACACAAAGGAACTTTATCCCCTGTGCAGATCAAATGCCTCCAAAAAATTTTCAATTCCTTAGAAAAAATATTTTTCAGCTGTGGTAATAATACAAGAGTGAGCTGGAAAGTAGTTGGTATAATTAAAAGAAAATATGAATAGCACTTTCTAAAAAAGTATAAAAGAATATTTTTATGATAAATATAACAGTTTTGTTATAGATACTAAACAATAGACATATTGGCTTTCAAGCTATCATATTTCTTTGAATTTAGTAGATTATAGATTTTGAAAATGGGTTCATCTCTTGGAAATTTTGCTGCAAATATACCTCAAAAAGCTATGCCTTCTTTTTGCTGAAGTGTCAAAACACATTATATGTATAACATTATATATGAATTTGTGCATATTTTAATTACCAAACCAATACTTAATAATGTCTAATGATCATATTCAAAACTTTATGAGTAGTTTTGAAAAACCAGCCATGTGAAAGAGGGCCAAGAAATATATATTGACAATTTATTCATCAGCCTTCTCTTTTTTCTTCCTTCATCTGTTTTCACTTCACTTTCTGGCTCTTTCACCAAGATAAAACTACCCACATGTTACCATAATTATTATTTTAATTCAATAGAAAATAGTTAAAATTGTCATCTAATTGAAGCCGCCATTTCTTTCTATACAACAGGTGAATCCCTGAGCCCAATACAGCATACAAAGATTTCTGTAATAAACTAAATTTAAGAGAGAAAGAGAGTGCATGACTTTTTTATTTTATTTATTATATTTATATTTGTATTAGGCTCACTGCTTAATTTCCTTTATTTAGACCCAGTGATTTTTGCTGTTTCAACTTCTTAGATGTGACCTTGTTCTAGTCTAGTCCTATTCAGATCTGCTCTTTATAAAGGAGAACACAGCAACACAGCATTTTATGAGTTTGTTCCTCACAATTGAAATAGTAAAAAATAATAATAATTTGGAACTGTGTGATGAAGTTCATAGCTTAGGAAAGATTGCTTTTCACTTTAGAAAGGGAAACAACTCCTAACACTTAGCAAAGCTTTTTGAGAGACAGTCATACACGGTTCTAAATGGGGGATAAAAAGATCTTAAAACTTGGTGTTGGACTTCCCACTTTATAAAAAAAAATGCATGCTCATAATATCTTTACATGTTCAACTCTTAAAATCTGGAAAACATATTGGTGGAGAATTAAGTGATTCATAGGAATCCTAAAAGTGAAGTCAGGAGAAGGTCTAATTTAGAAGATATTTGGCTAATAAAAAAACTCATCAACTGTTTTATGAAGGGGTGAATGTATCCAGTCATTTATTCCATAAAGAATCACTGAACCTTTACAATGCACTTAACATTATTCCTGTTGCTGGAGATAATAGTGGTAAAAAATTCAGACCAAGACCCTGTCCTCATGGAACTTAGATTCTAGTGAGAGTAGATAGACAATGAGCATGTAAACAACTAAGCAAGTAAGATCATTTCAGATGGCTCTAAGGGCTTTGAGAAAATAAAACAGGACAATGGGATGGAGAACAGCTCCAGGGTTAGAGTTAGGGGCCAAGAAAGAAGACCTCTCCAAGGAGGGGATATTTGAGTTGCCCCTTAAATGAGAAGGAGCCAGGTGTCAGAGACCTGTGGACAAGCATTCCAGGCAGTCATTGGCAGAAACAAAGTTGGTGTGTTCTCAAGAATAAGAAAAAGGCCAGTGTGGTTGGAGCAGGATGGAGGAGTAGGAAAGGAATCTCAGATAAGGTCAGAGTAGACAGGGCATAGAATCTAGACATCATGTCATATAAGACTTTGTAATTCATCTGAGTGTGAATTTATTAAAGTGTGATAGGAAGGTATAGATAATTCTAAAGAGGCAAATTATATGACCTGACTTATACTTTTAAAAAAATGTATGAATGAATGAATAAATGAATGAGGTTTTCCTTCCCAGTGAAGTCACCTGGCAGAAAGCAGAGAATAGAAGTTAATATCAATAAAAGGAGTGCCTTGCCTAAAACCTTTAACATTTAATGTTACCGACAGAAATTTCTCATCAGGCAAATAACATATTTCTTTATGTCCGGCCAGGAACACCTTGCTGGAAATATACTCTGGTACTAATTTACTTTCTAGAACTTATCACAGAAATTCTTTCATTTATCTTTTTTGAAAATACAATATGGAAATAATGTATAACATAACTTTGAAAGTATTAACTTTACACAAGAGGGCTGAAAGGAAAAAATTCATATTGCTATAAATATTTTATAAGTATTTGAGAGAACATTAGCATTTATAACCATAAAAGACAGCCCAAACTGATTAGAGTCTGCTTCCAATAAAGGGGAAAAGAGGAAGAACTGTCTGATTGGGGTGTGACAAGTTGTTAACAAATGAATACATCAGAAGAAATAATCAAAGAAGTGTTTACTACCTCTGTGGAATTTATTGAGGATAAACTTTATTTGATTTTTTTTTCTTTATTCTGGGTAAAGAGCATGGGAATCAATATGGTATTAAATTTTAGTGCCTGTTTTAACCTTTAGTGTTTTATGATGCACACAAATTTTTTAACATTGCTTCATACATTTGAAAATTATCCAAGAGAGAAAAAACATACTGGTACATGGAGATGGGGAAATCTATGTGGTATTTAACATTTTTATTCCTTTTAAATTTTCTGTGAATTAGATATAATATCTATTTTCCAAAGAAGGAATTGAGTCTCAAAGGGGCTTAGAGTACTTGTCTAAGCTCAAAGCCAGTGTTTGAACCCAGATTCTGACTCCAAGTCTGGGATCATTGATTGTTCTCCAACAGTTTGATCTTTGGAGCTGTTTTTAAAAGAGACAGGAATGCACACATGTGAGGTCATTTGAGAAACTTCATTCTTTGATTGCAACATGTTAAACACTACATTACTCTCATTAATGTCTTACCACCTAGTTGCTACCTGGTTTTTATTGTTGTTGTTATTTTTGTTTCTTTGTTTTTGTTTTTTTGGTTTTTTTTTTTTTTTTTTTTTGAGGGACCAGAGATGTGTCTAGCTAGAAAAGTTCATCAGTTCAGTGGGAGGAAACTTGAGAAAATTCTGGAAGTACCCATGCCTGAAAGTCTACCTGCATTTGGGACATGTGATACATTAGCATGAGAAGTTTTTAGGATTTCTTTGTTGAATGATAAGACAGAACAACACCTAGGAATGTTGGGAGATGGGAAAAGAAGAGGCTGTTAGAAAAGGGACAGATGTCTCTGTCTCTCATTTGAGTTTAAGATGGCCCTTAATGAATTTTTAAAGTTTTTTGAAAGAGTTTATAATTGAATCATACACAATCCAGATACACTAAGACATGTCCATACTTATAATTTTGGAGAAAATACAGCCTTTATTCCTATTTACGTGAAATCTATAGATTGAATGTCCCAGACTCTGAGCCCAGATAGTTGACAAAAAGGTCAGATACAAATACCAAGTTAACCAGAGGCAAATTTCTGCAAGGGCCTTGCTACAGCACACAGAAGATCTAATCACAGCCCTGACATAAGAACATATGAAATTTAAGCTAGAAAATCAGGTCCAAAAATAGTTGATTATCTGGCAACACAATGCAGTAGAAAGGGACAAAAAGGAAATCCTACATCTGATCCTGGTTGTACCACCAATTGCAACTTAACTTCTGCCAAGGTATTTAACTTCTCTGAACCTGCATCTTTTTATATATAATGAGGACATTGCATCACTCTCCATTCCAGCCCTATATTGTAAGCTATCATTTTTGTACATCTTAGGTATTCTTCCTCTGAAATTTAACAGGGCACACATAGAATGGAGTGTATTTTTCTCGTGATCACCTCTGTAAGTTGATTGAGATCTTTGGTTTAAAAACTTGGGAATAATCTTTTAACATTTTTTTTCTTGCTCATTTTTAGGATTATCTGGGAGCTTGCATTGTCCTCACTGCATCTATTGCATGCATTAGTGGGTCTTCCAATTCTGGATTGGTGGGCTTGGGTCTTCTGTATGCACTTACGGTAGGTATGGATGAAAATCTCTCCCCTTTTGTGTAGTGTTGGTGGTACTTGCCATAGGTATTATTGACTCTTACTTATGGACGTTAGAGGAGAAGTTTGAAATTCATAACAAGTTGACATCTTGCAAATAATTATAGATCGGGGCCCAAACCCAGTATTTTAGGACAGTTTGGATTCATTTCTGACATTGTGAACCAATTTTTAAAACTAGTCAGATCCCATGGTCAGGGTGCTCCCAGGGATTTTTTAGGATCCCGCTCCTGAGTTGTTCCCAACTCAGTTGGGGACACTAAAGTGAATGTGAATACTCATGAGATTAGTGCAAACAGAAGTGTATACAACTATCCATTGTGCAGGGAAATCAGAGGACAGTTCATAAATCGGTGACAGCTGGGGACCCTTGAAGAGAGCAGACACCAGTCTTTGCCAATATATCCCATGACATTCTCTAATATCCTTATGAGTTATACCACAGAGTACACACTTACCACCCACGTCATCCTATCCCAAAATATCCAGCAATTACAAAAGGGTCTTACTTTAACCTAAATATGTTAATTTTTTGTCACCTGACACAGATAACCAATTATCTGAATTGGGTTGTGAGGAACTTGGCTGACCTGGAGGTCCAGATGGGTGCAGTGAAGAAAGTGAACAGTTTCTTGACTATGGAGTCAGAGAACTATGAAGGCACCATGGGTATTGTTCAGAATATTCTTTTTTTTTCACTTAAGTATTTATTTTAAACAAATATTAGTGTGTGTTAAGCACATTGTTGTTTTTGCTTTTGCTTTCTACTTCAATATCCAGAGAGTCCCCTGCCATCTTGACTTTTTGAAATTATGAACACCTAAAGAGAGAGGACTATTTAGGCCTGAAAAGTCTTGGATAGAGCCAGAGTCCAAATAGCTATTATTTAGTGATATTTAAAGAGAGTTATGAAATATTTGGGCTTTATTACATTAATTGCCAAAATAAACTATAAACTACTGTATTCTCTTTCTCAAGACCTTATTAATTTTGATGTCAAGAAACTTGGATCTGAAGCCGGGCACGGTGGCTCACACCTGTAATCCTAGCACTCTGGGAGGCCGAGGCGGGTGGATTGCTCGAGGTCAGGAGTTCGAGACCAGCCTCAGCAAGAGCGAGACCCCGTCTCTACTAAAAATAGAAAGAAATTATCTGGCCAACTAAAATACATATACAGAAAAAATTAGCCAGGCATGGTGGCGCATGCCTGTAGTCCCAGCTGCTCAGGAGGCTGAGGCAGTAGGATCACTTAAGCCCAGGAGTTTGAGGTTGCTGTGAGCTAGGCTGACACCACGGCACTCACTCTAGCCCGGGCAACACAGCGAGACTCTGTCTCAAAAAAAAAAAGAAAAGAAAAGAAACTTGGATCTTAAAATACTGACTGAGATTCTCAGCTTTGCTGGAATAAAACTGGCAGGAAATTCAATACTGAGAGTGGAATAATCTTTAGTAAGTGCAAATCTCAAGCTTCCAAGGCATTCCTTTACCTCAGTCATTGAACAGCTATGTAGCTCTTCAAGGATGAAACCCAAATAACTTAGCTAAGACCACCAGGCAACCAACCCTTGCCCACCTACCTTGTCTCATTTCTCATCATCCACCTGTACAACTTTTAATCTGGCCAGACTAATATTCTATGCTTTTTTTTTTCATCTTTGTTCTCCTCTGTATATATATTTGAAATAAATTTCCCCATCTCTCATCCATTAAGATTCATCTGAGGCACCACCTCCTCCTGGAGCTGTCCTGGAACTCTCAGGTGCTCGCAGAACACTGTGGGTTTACTTCCCTCGCATGGCTCTCCGTGTAGCGCTGCAGATGCTGCGCTTCTTGTACACTTCCCCAAAGACATGGCAAAGCACCTCCAGCCATGTCTTTCATCTCCACATGCCCAGCACCGTGCACAGCACCTCTCACATTTTAAACACCCAAATGTCTGATGAACAAATAAGTCAATTCACAAATGAGCTATCTCTACTTGCCTTGAGTAGAATCGAGTGATGTAATAATACTGAAGAGACATGATGCTGATGAATACTCCAAAAACAAACTAAAAGAACTATTTTAAAAGCTTTTAATCAAGAGGCATTTACTTTAAATGTGATTTAAATTAAAAAAAATAAAAAGTACAGAGTTTGGTTCAGTATTACTTTAAATTTAGAAACAAATTTATATATATATATCTACTTATATATATACATGTGTATGTGTATGTATAAATATATTTAAGTATTTGTATGTTTCTTTCTATATCTATCTCTGGCTATTATCCATTTATCTGTCTGTCTGTCCTCCACCCCTCCCCAGATCCTTCTCAAGTTCCAGAACATTGGCCACAGGAAGGGGAGATCAAGATTCATGATCTGTGTGTCAGATATGAAAACAATCTGAAACCTGTTCTTAAACATGTCAAGGCTTACATCAAACCTGGGCAAAAGGTATGGAATTCACTGCCATTTGGTTTGTTTTATACATAAAACCTTCAAAGGAGCTCATTCCTTGACCATCTAAGCTCTTCGGACATCCCAGCCGAGTAAGTACATTCTCCCTGGGCTCACATAATATTTCCTACCCAGTAGGGGTCAAATTATATGCATAAAAGAAAAAAGGGAAAGACAGGACCAGAGTATGATATATATTCTCTAAGTCATATTGCCATACATTAGTCTCCCTTAAAGATCAAGAAGTCAACAATAGGCATGTGGTGATGGTGTTTTAATATCTGGCTTCTGCCTTGTGACTCATGGCCATACTAGATATTCCCTAGGGAACCTTTACATTCATAATAGCTCCACTCCCAAAATGACTTCTTTTAGCTATTGTAAAAAGAATAAGTGTGCAGGAAAAAATCATCTCTTTCTACTTTTTGTTATAAAACCATCACTTCTAATATAAATGGAATAGTTATTTTTTAGTCCAACAATGTACTAAATGTAAAAATTAAGCCATGAAGAAAAAAAAACACAACATGGAAATAAAAGAATTAGAATGGAATCATTAAAGATTTGGCAAGGACTTCATGTTTTTATCTTAATGTTGATACTTCATAAGGGAGCTCTGAGAAGAAAATGATGATTGTGATGTAACCATTTATTAATAAATAGAATTGGATTTTTATTATAATTTCTTGTTTAAGTGAAAAATACTTTGCCCATTTTCTGTCCTTTGTCTGAGTCCTCTTCTCTCTGAGTGACAGTGGCTTTTTTAGGTGGGCATATGCGGTCGCACTGGCAGTGGGAAGTCGTCTCTATCTCTGGCTTTCTTCAGAATGGTTGATATATTTGATGGTGAGTTGCCAACTCAATTTTTTAATTGGCTATGTGGTGCTTTCCTTTAAAAAAAAATCAACTTACCTAATTCTACAGAAATAAAAAGCAAACATTTATAAGGGCTTTGTGTTCTACACATGGTTTGAAGCAGATATCTTAAATAAACAGCTCAGAAGTAAAAAAAAAAAAAAAAAGAAAGAAAAAAAAGAAAAAAACCATGGAACTGGGGAAATAAAATAATTAGCCCTACCCTCATGTCTAGAGTTTATTGCTAAAGAATTCTGATAAACAGGTCAAATGAAAACAGGGCCACCCACTTCAAATAGCAGTGGATGGAGGTAGCATTTCAAGAGGAAGGAAAAGAAAGGAAGACTGCTTTGCTTCCCTGAGACTAAAAATATATCTCTTTCCGTCAAAGGAAAAAATTACAAGAAGATAAGTAATTACAAGAAGATAAGTATGCACTTTTAATTTTGGTGCATAGCTCTTACCATCATCTTCTTAATAACATGGTCAGATAAGGTTAAACATTTTGTGAGGAGGCAACATTTGCTGTAAAGTGCTAAGCTCGTGATAACGATATACAAAAATATTTATTCATACACCAAATTATTTATAACATGATACGCAAGAGCATAGAAATAATTTAACCTGTTTTAGAAAAAAATATGTCAGATTATTTAGTCTAACAAGTAGCCTATAAATAGGGCAGCACATAAGCCATCTTGCATGACAGGGAATCTAGCAATGAACTTGACCACCAGTTCGAGGAAGTGTTTAATGTTATCATCTGTGATGATTATGATGATGATTATTGTATTTTGCATATTTATTGTACTTGACAGTTTATATTATTGAATTTAATATACACAACAGCTCTGTGAGGTAAAAAGGTCAGTTTATGAAAACAAAGTTGAACTATAATAATGGTAATTTTGGGGGGCTTAGATTCAGGAACAGGGTAAGCATCTATCACTGGGTTGGCAGCTTACTTTTTCCATGGTAAGTCATAATGCACAGATACTTTAAGGACTTTCAGTGGGATTTGCAGTACAAGGCAATTACATGATCCCAAATCACTTGACTGACATTTGTCATTTAAAAACTGTGGTTATGACTGATCATATTAGGTTATTCTGATCCTTATGAGTCCAGGAACATGATTTCAGGCCCCCTGTGAACTATTATTCTCTTTTTAATAGCATTAGGCTATTAAGATTTTAGTAGATAATTTATTATTCCTGAAAGGTACAGTTTAAGCTAATTTTCCTAACTGCTCTTGAATCCGCATCTACGCTGTGAAAGGACTGCAGCTGTCCTTCTGAGCCTGGCATACTTACCTCACAGGGAGATACTGTCTTTGCACAAAAGTGATTTGATAAAATGAATCTTTCAGCTCGAGGAAAGAACATCAACATTACGCAAGTCTCTATAAGTCCACATAGAGTATGGGGAAGTTACTAAAATGTGTTATCTATATCTTAGAATTTACTTCCCTATTTGTATGCATTGTACTATTCAATCAATACAGGAATGAATGACAGACAAAAATCCTTGTTTCCACGGAGCTTATATTCTAGTTGGGGGCAAGACAGTAACAAAGATAAGTAAATATATACAGAATTTTAGATTCTTAAAAATCCTGTGAAGAAAAATAAAGCAGGGAAGGAGGATAAAGGAATACTGGAAAGGAGAGGACGCAAGAGGCAAAAAAAAAAAGTACTTTTGGTTTGTATGATGATATAAACTAAATAACAACTAAAAATTCCTTTAGGAGAAATATACAAGAAAGACAAACTATCACCAAAATGTGTATTTTTCTTACAGACACATAATGACACTTAAGAGGAAAGCTTCATCTTCTGAATTTCAACCCTAAACTAAAAAAGAACGTTCGGTTTGTAAATAAATATTATTTTGTTTGTGATTTTCCTACGTGCCTGTAAATTTTGTTTTTCTTTAACAGGAAAGATTGTCATTGATGGGATAGACATTTCTAAACTACCACTGCACACACTCCGTTCTAGACTTTCAATCATTCTGCAGGATCCAATCCTATTCAGTGGTTCTATTAGGTAGGTGACATGTTCAGCAAAAATCTATGTGCCTCAGGATTTACCCTTTGGCTCACAAGAAAGAATTGCTTTTCATGTAGTTGTGAAATGACATTATCAAGACACTAAGATCAAATATGGTGTTCAAGGATTTGGGCTAGAAAACCTTAGAGTTGCTAAATTAACCTATAGAAGAAGCCAATCCCTTACGTCTCCAGGAAATCTCTTTCAAATTGATTCTATAAAAGTCACTTTTTCCTCTATACTTGGGAGCAGTGATTCTTGGCAGACATTTCTGAGCTGTTCTACCCTACAGGTAGCTTGTCTGCCTCTTGTGTATCTAGCCTGGCCTCAGCAGATATTCTGACTTTGGCTAAATGTTTTACTTATCCCGCTACCTCTCATAACTTTATCTTCAGCCAAAATTGCTTTGAATAAGCTGCTACAGTCTTCTCCATGCCTGGGTTTGTGGTTTCACACACACACACACACACATATACACACACACACACACACACACACACACACACACAGGAAGATCTACCATCTGCAAGGTGCTTTAAATATATTGTCTGATCAAATTCTCAAAGCATTGGTCTAGGATACATATTATTATCCTTATTTTATAGAGGAGAGTTTTGAAACTCAAAGAAGCCATAACTTACCCAAGTTCATATGCCTAATAAGTGGTATAACTGCGATTGCATGTGAATTTTGTCTGATTTCAAAGTCCACCCGGGCATCATCCACCAAATCATGTCTCTCATTTCATCCATCTTTTGTTCTCTCTTGCTCTCCTCCTCTGCCCACTTAATTACTAAGAAGTGTTTACTACCCCCTTTTACTAAGTACTCTTTATCTTGAGGAGAAAATGTAAGATTTCTGAATATTCAGCTGTAAAATTAATTAGAAGTTCTAGCTATATCAGGTTAATTAACAATACCATAGTGAATTTATAACTCCAAGTATATTTATGAATACTACTATTGTGGTTGGAACAGCACAGCTTTATCTAAAATAGCATCATTTGCTCCCCTAAAGATTTATGTATTTAGCATCAATTCTGCAGAAATATTTTGCTAAACATTCTCCAGGTTATACTAAGCATAATACGGAGCAGATGGATCCACATAGCAAAGCTGATCATAACATATTATGAATGTAAACTTACCTAATGATTCATCAAAACCATTTTGATAGCATTAAGATCATTGGTCCATTCATTCGTTCGTTTGTTCATCAAGCATGAATTCAGTGCTTGCCCTGTCCTGAGCACTATTCTAGGTGCTGAATAGACAGGAGTAACCAAAACAAATAGAACTTACATTTTAAGGAAAGAGCAGCAATAAGCAAATATACATAATTTTTTCTCTATTTTTGTTCATTGACTAATTAACTGATTTTTCCCCTACAGATTTAATTTAGATCCAGAGTGCAAATGCACAGATGACAGACTCTGGGAGGCTCTAGAAATTGCTCAGCTGAAGAACATGGTCAAATCTCTACCGGGAGGTCTAGGTATATTTTCTAAACAGTACATTTATTTTTTATATATTTAATTAGTTCTACATATCTCTGTCTATATGTAATTCTATAGCCACGTAATTCTAGTGTTAAATCCCCTTATATTTAAAATAATCTCCTACAGGTCATTAGGGCATTTTAAAATCTAATGATTTTGCATGGAGTACAAGAGGATGAACCTTACAACAAATTCTGTTCTACGTGAACACTCCAAAATATTCCAATTAATACATTTCTCTTTTCAGTCTTCTCACTATTGGTGGGTACAGGTCATTTTGATAAGAATGTTTCCTTGTGGTCATTCTTACTCAGGTGCTCTATACTATTGCCTACCCTCAGGAAATGGGTAAGAAGATTGCAGGGGCTGTTAAGTTTAAGAGTCCTTGGCACTATTTAGAAGGCAATTTCTCCATGTTAGTGGCCAGTTTCTATGCTGCTAGGAGTTCATATTCTTTTAGTTTACATAACATAATTTTCTTTGTGTTTGAAGACACTATTTTGTATTACCTTGATGCGGTGTCAGTTTTAGCCACTTGTGTAAAGAGCAAACATGTACTCTATCACTGGTAAGAGGCAATACAATTTCTGACAAATAAACCATGACAGAGTGAAAGAACAACATGATTAATGAAACAATAGAGTTCCTGTGGTCTTTAACTCATAAAAAGGAACATCTATAGTCTTAGGCTTTTGCTGCCTTGAAGCCTGAACTCATTTAAGAAAGCAATAGGAAAGATAATAGTTTATTGATATTCTAAGTTTAATACATAATACATAGTCATCAAATTGATTGTGCTGTTTTGGCATAGAGCTTTTTAAAAATCAACCTACTAAATAAAACCATGTTTATTTGTTAGTTTGTTTGGAAAGAAGAACCTACCCCCCAAACACTACATTTTATTATTTTAATTAAGTTCCAAATTAAGACAGCATGTCTTTAAGGAAAAGTTTATTGACCTTGCCAGTGTCAGACTGTGAGAGTAATTCTAGAACTCTTCGTGAACTTTCCCATAACAATTTTTGATGTCTCCTGCGGAGAGCCCAGCAAGCCTACTTGGGAAATTGATACATGTTTATAGTACTTTCTCTCTTGGCATTTAGAGACCCTCCCTCCCACCGTTAATAGTTGGAAACACAGGCAATTGCATCTTTATACACCTTTCCACCAACATGAGAGCTGCATACACCTGTTAGGAATTATGGGCGTAGTGTTTGGGGATTACAGTGCAGGGTAAGCAACAGGGGATTGTACTTACACTATGTGACCCACTGAACATGGATCTCATTGTCTTAATAAAGATTACATCGATTCCTTAATGAAGATGTGGCTCAGGCCAACTCTAGTGAAGAACTTTCACCATGCCCAGCATCCTCCTTCCTTATTATATAAATTAAAATTTGGAGAATAAATATGTAGCCTCTAAGCATGAGAAACTGTAAGAATTTGATTCAGCAAGAATATAATCAAGAGAAATCTCTTCCAGGAACTTACTAAAAATTGTTTGAATTCTAATAAAAAAAGAAATTTTGGAAATAGAATTTATCTTAAACTCACAATAGGATAGTTTATGAAATGTGCATGGAAACAAAAAAGGAAAGGATACTGAAGACATATTCATTTATCCATACAACGATATTTTATTCAGCTACTATGTCCTTTGCCCAAGGAAGGAAAATGTTAGTAGCATTTCTTTTGTGAAATCCTTGCTTCTTTCTCTGACTTAGATGCAGTTGTCACTGAAGGTGGGGAGAATTTTAGTGTTGGACAGAGACAGCTGTTTTGCCTTGCTAGAGCCTTTGTTCGCAAGAGCAGCATTCTCATTATGGATGAGGCGACAGCTTCCATTGACATGGCCACGGTGAGTGCATTAGCTCGCTTTTAGAAATGTGCATGAAAATTACAATTTATTTTTTCCTGATTGGGTTCTGAATCCTCAGTATTATTGTTTTGAGTGTCTTCTCAATCATCTCCTGATCAACTAATGATAATACATTGAGAATTATAATAAATGAGGCACAACATACTTTAAAGGCATTCCTATTACCAATAAACAAAATTAATTTGCTACAACTTTTTGGAAAAAGAAAAAAACCACTCACAACCTCATGTTATTTTCCTGCTGCCCACTTGAGATTGGGTAAAACTACCTAAATAAGTGAAACAGTTTCAGGATTAAGAGCCAATTATACATAGAGCTGCTAGTTTGACATCCTTTTTTCTATTAAGTAAGACTACTCAAAGCACCTATACAAAGTTATCCAGCCTTCTCAAAGTTAACATAATTTAAAGCAATGTCTCTAATCAGTCATTTCACTAAATAAGTACCATCAAAATTAGTATTAATTACTAAGTTTTTATAAGGATAATATTGCCCCAACAATGAAAAATGAGAGAGAGAGAGAAAGAAAGAGAGAGAGAGAGAAAATGAATTAAGCGACAGTGAGCCACTTGATTGAAAAAACGAACTCCTTCACTTTAAGATTTAGATAATCAAGCTTTGCTCTAGGACAGGGGTCCCCAACCTATGGTGAGTTGTTTAATTATTTCACTATATTTTACAATGTAATAATAATAGAAATAAAGTGCACAGTACATGTAATGCTCTTGAGTCATCCCGAAACCATAGCCCCCACCTGCCGGTTTGTGGAAAAATTGTCTTTCATGAAAATGGTCCCTGGTGCCAAAAAAGTTGGGGACCACTGCTCTAGGAGAGAGGTGGAATCATTACCCAGAACATCTTTTAAAATATAATGATACAAGTGGTTTGTGGTGGGAATAAAAACGGTTCCTGCCTAGAATGTTCTTCTATGGGTCAAAGTCCGAATTTTTGGCATGAATTTCAGATTTTCCCTTCTCTGACTCAAAGGTTAACAACCTTTCAGGGTTTTAGTTTTGCATACATACTGTTTGTGGTAGAACTCCAGTAAGCAATTTTATGCCCGTTTGATTTCATTTTCACCCTTGGGTTTCCTGGCAATAAATCTGTTGCTCATTCCCAGCTGATCACTGAGTTCTATTTGCATTTTGAAGACATGTACAGAATCCAGTATGCGCCTGCTGCTAGGGACCGCTCCTTCTGCCATCTCCCACGGAAGACTTAGGAGTGAAAGTGCTCAGAAGGGATTGGGCGTGGTGGGACATTGTTCTTGGGGGCAAAATATTATGGCAAGGGAAAGTCGTCCAGAGAAAATTTACACTTTATTTATTTTTTGGCAGGAAAACATTTTGCAGAAAGTGGTAATGACAGCCTTTGCTGACCGCACCGTTGTTACAATAGCTGTAAGTATAGGAGACACAGTTGATAGACTCTTCTCTGTTTTTATTCTAAGATGCTATAATCTTTAAGTTTGAGCAGTTAAAATATACTTGTGTTAAACTCTGCATTTCTTTGCTAATGTTTCTGTCTGTGTAAAAAAGAAGAAAAAAAAAAGCTTTATTTTGAAAATGTTGTTCTTTTCTGAACTGTCTGCTGTAGCCGACTCCTGTAACTTACAATGACTGGACATCTTAAATCTAAGGATTCTGGCAGGTCACGGCCTCTGCTTGTTCACCAGATACGATGGTAGTTTATACGGAATAATTCTCTTCAATAATCTGAGGGTCTGATGAGCAATGGAAGAAGCAAAATTCCTAAATTTGATTGCCAATTCTGCTACTATTTATATTTAATTTCTATATTTCTATTCACTTATCTGTTTGTTGTTTTTTTTTTTAAAGCAATGAGATACCTCACAGCAGGGGCAGGTAATTTTTTCTATTTTAGATAGCACCAATCAAATAGAAGAATTGCCTAAACCTTTGTAATTCATGTTACAGCTTACTTAAAATAGGCATGGTTTTCTGTCTTTTCCTCTTTGCAAATGGATGAGTTCTTGCTCACATTTAGGCTTGCTGCTTAACAAAAACTTTTTTAATGAGCCACTTGGACATCTTTCCTCCTGCTGATGTTCTTCTCTTCTTTCCATTTTTCTTTCCAGCACCGTGTCTCTTCTATTTTGGATGCAGGCCTTGTTTTAGTCTTTTCTGAGGGTATTTTAGTGGAATGTGATACTGTTCCAAACTTGCTCGCCCACAAGAATGGCCTCTTTTCCACTTTGGTGATGACCAACAAGTAGACCATCATGATCTACTCTGCCAAGTACCCCATTCTCTGGTAGTTATCTTAGCAGGGTCCCCTCACTAAGGCGAGGCTAACGCTGTGGTTAAAGGGGAGGGCTGGGGTGAAGGAACAAACTGCAGGGTGTTACTACCAAGTCAGCTCAACCAAGTGCTTCAGTTATGCTCAATACTAAATGAGGCTGATGCATGTGTTTGCAAATGCACACATGCAAGAGAGAGTTTTTATGAAACTCAAGAATGGGATTTACCTCCACCCTAATAACAAATTTCACTGTTCCTTAGGGATGTTTTGTAGGCATCCTTAAAAATATCATACACTCTCCTTACCTGCCCTCAAGGATACATTGTTTAATTTAAATAATTAGGGGAGGGGATGGGTGTATAACTACATGATGAGTGCATTGTGCAGTGTCTGGGGAATGGTCACGCTTGAATGCTCTGACTAGTGGGGATGGGGGTGGGGGGAGGGGATGGGGGTATAACTACATGATGAGTGCAATGCGCACTATCTAGAGAATGGACACGCTTGAAGTTCTGACTTGAAGGGATGGGCAGGACATGGGCAGTGTATGTGGCCCGAACTTTTGTACCCCCCATGATGATAAGCTGAAATAAAAAAAAAAAAGAAAAGAAAAAAAAATAATTACTTAAGTTTAACTGTTGCCTACTGGGAGTTGTGTATGGAGTGCTTGCTGTGCTTCTATCTTTTGTGGATGATGCCTGAGAGAAAGACAGCCCTTTGCAGTGCCGCTCTTTCAAGATGGCAGAAAATAACTTCCCATCAGGGCCCACTTTCTGCAAGCTGTGCCTAAGTAAAGAAAAACCCAATTTCTCTCATTTTCCCAGTGAACTCTGTGGTTCCTCTGCCCTGGAAGAACGTCACCCGATTAACTCATTTATACTAAGGTGTGAATGATTTAAGGGGTGAGAGAATTAGCTAACTTGAAAAACAGTTCTCTAATATTTTTAAGAATATTCTCACTGGAAAAGGTAAGGAGATATTTTGAGAGAGAAAGGACTTCCCATTGCCCCTAACTAAGTGGAGGGGGAGAGGGAGAAAACCTACCCTTGCGTGCTTGGAAGACTTATTTTCTTTGCATGAAGCATGGCCTTGTTGAGTGGTCTCATTGAGTCTATAGCTGGAATACTACTTGAGCATAATTTGTATTTTTAACCAAAAAATTATGTTCTCTTACCTGATTTCTGTTCTCCTATATTCACTGAATACTTGTGCATAGACTTATGTATCTTTCAGCCATTCTTCATCTCAGGACCACCAGTATGGTCCTACCATGGTGGCCGCAGGATACTTAGAATTACTCCCCTCTCCCAATATACATAATACTATTGGGGAGTAATTACTGCAGGATTCTTCTGAGATTCAACTCTTCATAACAGGCTCATAGAAGAGAGAACACCACCACACTGGTGGTAGACTCCTTGTAGAATGATCCTCACCTCTGTTAAGAGTAACTATTTTTCCTTCCCAACCTAAAAGTTGTTGTATTACTTTGGTTAACTGCCTCTGAAAATTGGGGACTATCTTAAAAAGATAACTTTTTCCAGCTTCTAAAAGAAGTACTCACACAACAGAACAGTTCATGGTATTTACTTATGAAAGCGATTTATTCTTCATGCTTGATTAGATTAGTTTCTCTAAGCCCTTTTGAAAATTTCATCGACACAATTACAACTGACACTACACTTTGTCAGGGAAAAAATAATTTGGATTAATGGGATAAATACCAGCTATATTTATTTCTGTTGGCCAAGATTTTTCAATGTTTTTCTTTTTATTTTTTTCCAGTAAACATTATTTTAGACTATCAAGGCAATGTTTATAATATATATTTATGGATTTAGAGGCCACATTCTTTTTCTTAGACATCTATGATATGGTCCTTGAAGAACTAATGTTTTTCTAGAGGGATATTAAACAGTTAATTAAGTTTATTTTTGTCTAATTGCATGGGTGTGAAAATGGCTCTGGTCCATTCTCAAAGATAAACATTATTCTCCAACGTATTGTTTATTCCTAAAGATGTATATAATTTATTTCCAGTACTCAGTGTATTGGAAATGGTACATGTCCAATTGGACATGGACATCGGAATGATAGGCTTGTCTGTGGGTGTTGGAAACGGTGGTGTATGTTCTAAGCTGACATCACTATCACACTATGTATACGTGTTTCTTTTCCCCTCTAGTGGTGAGTCACAACTTTAACCGCTTGCTTTTCTGAAAGCATGAACATTGAGACTACCCCATCTACGTGGAACAGGGGAGAACACAGGTCTTTGCGTATGGGGATGGCTTTAGACTAGATTATGAATTGTTAGGAGAAGGCACTTTGGAGGACTATGTATGAGCTAAATAGGTGGTATTTCTAGCTTTAGAGCTCCCTGAACTCCCATCAGCACAGTAATATCTTGACCTGCATGGTCCAGGCTCAGTATGGGAGCTCCTAGTCACATGTGGCAATTGAGTACTTGAAATGTGAGTAGTCCGAATTAAGAAGTGCTAGAAGTGTGCAATACATACTGGACTTCAAAGACTTCGTACTAATAGAGGAAAATAAAAGATCTCATTAATAATTATTATATTTGTTACATGTCGAAATGATAACATTTGAGTAGATTGGCTTAAAATATATTAAAAGTGCTTTTACCTATTTATTTCTACTTTTTGAATTACATGTGGCTCACATTATGTTTCTGTTGGACAGCACTGATAGGACCAAGAATAAAGGTCAACCACACAGATTTTTCCCTTCTAAATTATGAAAATAAAAAATAATATTACTAGTAATTGATGTTTATTATTTGTTTGTATGTGTCAGACAAGGTACTGATCTTTATGTGGATTATCTCATTTGAACCTCACCACCATACTCTAAGGCAGATATTATTACTACCTTAATTTTACAGATGTGAAACTGGAAAGATACAAACTTAAGTATGTTGCTCAAGATGGCACAGCTAACAGGTGATAGAGCTAAAATATACGAACGCAGCTTAACTTTTAACTGTAACACTAATGATGACAGATAAACATTCCTCTAAGGTACCAAATGCTCTCTCTGAAACAGTTAGATGGCACGATGCAAACAGCTCACATTTTGAAGTTAGCATACCTGGTTTTTGTACTGGTTCTGCCACCTCTTACCAGTGTGATCTCCTGGTTTTGCTTTATCTCTGTGAGCCTCAGTGGTCTCCCCTCTAAAGTGGAGAGAGATAACACTCACAGCTGAGGAATGTTCCGATGATTCACAAGTATGCATATGAAGCACTTAAGGTCTGGCACATGCTCAATAAGTGGTAGCTTTTATTATTAATTACTAACACCAAGGCCTCTCTCCAAAGGGGGCCACGTGGAAAGTGAGAATGAGTGAGTGGCAGTGATCTCCAAAGACTAAGAGACTGCATGTCTAACGGCCTGGATAATCCATTCTAATAACGCATGTCACAGTAGACTTCCCCATATTGTGTTCCCAGAATTCAGTCACTTTCCAGGGTTCTTCAAATTGCGTACCAGCCCACTGAATTAGCTGACTCCACACAAGAGAAAATAGTTGTTGAGACTAAAGTATAACCCAGCTGGTTCACGATGGCCCCTCTTAGAGCTGAATCATTTGACAAACATTCATTAGCCTACTTATACTTAAGGTTCCGTGAAAATGATGACACTGATATACTAGCTACACTCAAGCTGATACAGCCCATATAAAACCCAGCCATAAAGGCTGGTATTTAAAAGTAGGTAAATAAACAATAATTTCAATAAGAAGAAAAAGTAGGGCTGTGCTTCCTGCATCTCCTGGCACCCCAAGATAAATAAATGTCCCTGAATAATTTATGAAATATACATATTCCATTGTTTTGGCTTGTGCCTTGAAGTTTGTAACAAATGCATGTGTTCTTTTTACTCACAGCATCGGGTTCACACTATTCTGACGGCAGACCTGGTTATTGTGATGAAGCGAGGAAATATTTTAGAATATGACACTCCGGAAAGCCTCTTGGCTCGGGAAGATGGAGTATTCGCCTCTTTCGTTCGTGCAGACATGTGAAGGGGTGTCTTAGAGTGATGCATGTGTTTAAAATAATGCAGTTGTAACCTATTTAATGGATCATCAGACTGACCTTCATAAAGTGGCATCTTAAACTTTTACACATTTTGCACAAGAAAAGAAGTTGACATTTCTTTTTCCTGCTTTTTAAACAGTTTTCTGAGATATTACTGCTTAATGTGTTCATTACTGGTGTTTTTATAATGATCAAGCCACTCCTCTTTTAAGGATAACAGGTTGTATTAAAATATGTACGCTACTTTAAGAGGTAAATCAACAGCTTATGTTTTCTCATAACTTTGGTAAATATCTCTCAGGCATAGAAGTTGCAATGAGTAGTCAGTATTATTATCCTCCTATTTGTAAGAATATATTTTCTTTGTTGTTGGAACAGCAGATGTTCCTGGAAGAGAATTTTTATTCTTTTGAAGGGCACGTTTTCTAATGAAACATTCATGTTCTTTACCTGTTTTAGGAGAATATTTTTTATATTCATTAACATTAGTAGTATTGATGTCTTTAGCAGTCTCTTTTTTTTTTTCCTCTAAATTGTTTCCTGTCACCAAGAAGTTATCACATTTATAGTAGTTCTATAAAGCCAAAGCCTTAACTAGAAAGATCATGAAAAGAGTATGGATATTTGAAAAATTATTCTTAAGTTTCTATGTTTTCCTATTCAGTAAGGAGAGAATTCTTATAATACCAGGCATAATGTGCCTTTTCCAGCCTGAAGTTCAAAGAGTGGTTAAGTTCAGTTTTTCAGTGGTAAGCCAGCTAAGCTTCCTCTAGTTTAACTCATCAGTAGCTGTGGTTGTGATTCTGAGCGCTTAAGTGCCACAATATTCAAGATTTAAAGGAGCATAGGGAAGTGGCCTTACTTGTCACAGAATACACACACACAGACACACACAAACACACACACACACACACACACACCCCATATCTTAGCCATACGTTAGGCAGGTGAACATTCCTCTAAGGTGCCAGATACTTCCTACAAAACAGTCCAATGGTAGGGTGGAAATATCTCACACTTTGAAGTTATACATATAACAAGTATCTATTTCTAGCTAGAAGAGTTTATTTCATCTAGATATTTATGCCAAATGGTGTCTCACACATGCGTCCATTTGCTGCTGCTATAATTTTAATGTGCATGTAAAAAGTATACCAAAAATGTTATTCAAATTTTGATGTGCCTGGAAAGAGCATATCAAAAATTGATGGGATATTAGTGTTATTTTTTGCTTAAATGTAAATTAATAAATTTAAAAGTACTAAAACTTACCTTCACTGTCATGCTAACAACCACAGTTTCTACAATTCTGTGCCCACCCAGTATAAATATCATTGATTTGATTTTCATATGAGGATCTGCATGCGTTGTAATATTTTGAAGACTTACAATTGATGGATAAAGAGAAATTATGCTGCCTTCCTGCAGTTCCTGTGTTCCATTTATTGTATGATGTATTCACTCTTGGAAAATCTGTAATACTTGTGTATCCAGAATATGTAATTTTTGTCTTCACCCAAATATAGAATCCTAATATTTATAAAAAATAAATTCCATAAAGATGGACAAAAGCAGTTCATGTTATTTGGCGTAAATTGACACCCTTTGTTGTATATATAAAATTTCATTGGAAGAAAATAGCCTTATTGTTTCTTGAAAGTTAAACAGAACAGAATCAGTACCCATTAATTCGATCTTGAAAATGTTTTCTAAAAATTGAACCAATCTCCTAAGCTATTGCTGGTGTAAAAATGTTTTGTAGGGATGAATTTGCATGATGCTTCTTACTGAACTATACCTCATTCTCAGAGAAATGGGTTTTTACCCATGGAAATAATGTCCTATGATATTTTTAAATTATACTGCTATATAGCCAACCTCAGTAGAAGCATATCTAATCACACTATACTGAGAATCACATTGCACCCACGTGGTTGCTGGTCCCCTCATAACTTTTAGTTACGTGAGTTGAGTAAATGTTTAATTGTTTACAAAACTAAATGGACTAACTAAAGTGAAGCATAATGTTTTTAATTGATTAATCATTTATTTTGTTATATGTATTATCTATTGAATACGGAAATGACTCATGATGAAATAATTTTTTACTGTATAGGTACATATCTATAAAGGACCAGTTTAACCAAATGAAATTTTACACTTAATTAACCAAACCAATTTGAGAAATTTTAATTCCTTAATATTTACAAAAAGCAATAAATGCATAAAGCTTTATGGTAAAATAACAGGGCTACTGATGTCACTGAGAGAGAAAAGATATTTCCCTTAAAGGATTGTGCATCCTCTATTTTTATTCTATTAGTCATGATTTATTTAAAAGTCTACTCAGTTGTAGATTAGCTACCAGAAGACTTCTAAGCAACTGATACCTGAGATCTGGGACCATCTCTTGTTTGTCTTTGTGCCCTGTTCCTAGCCCACAGTTGGCCCTAATAAATATAGTTGACTGAGTCATTGATTAGTTTTGCCACTAGCCATATGCCTACAATAAGGGTTATTCTCTTCACTTTTCTGTGTTGTGTTTATGCTACTATTTATTCTCTACAATATATGAAATATGTTTATTCTCTATAATAAATATGTTTATCTCTATAATATATAAAAACATACTGACTTATCATTATGTAATAAATAACTCTTTTTGTTCGCTTAATTAAAGAGAGTGATTATTTTTTCACTTATAATTCCACTGAGTATTAACCAGGACTGATCAATAGATACAAATCAACACCAGTTTGAAAACAATACCTGGTTCTACCTTGATTATCTTGTTTCACACTTGCCAGTCATGCACTTTATTACTTTCCATATGGACCCTAGAGAAGTTTCCATTAAGTGGAACAGCTATATTAATAAATGTTTTTACATCTCTATTTAAATAACTGGATGTCTGGACTGTTTCCCAAGGTTTATTGATGAACTCTATGGTTGTTTTCCAATATATCTTTTTTTCTTTTTTTGAGACAGGATCCCACTGTGTTGCCCAGGCTAGAGAACAATGGTGTCATCATAGCTCACTGCAACCTCAAATTCCTGGACACAGAGGATCTGCCTGCCTCAGCCTTCCAAGAAGCTAGGACTATAGGCGCATGCCACCATGCCTGGCTAATTTTTCTATTTTTTTGGAGAGACCAGGTCTTGCTATGTTGCTCAGGCTGGTCTTGAAATCCTGGGCTCAAGAGATCCTCCTATCTCGGCCTCCCAAAGTGCTAGGATTACAGGTGTGAGCCACCACACCCAGCCCAATGTATCTTTTATCATTTATTTTATAACATAGTCTTTGGAGTTCTGTGATTTACAGTACTATAATAATTCCCTTAGTGATTCATTATCCAAAGTTAAATGCAATCTTAGTCTTTAACATAAGAAGCAATGACCAAGACCCAAGGGGATGTATTTTGTAACTTATGGGTGGTTTTTTCTTTAGTAACTACATACCATTTATATCAATTTTTTTGTCAAGTATGAGTAAGATTCACCTGGATCAAATTCTCCAATGAAAGAGCTTGTATTTGTATTTCTAGCAAGTGCCTCCAAATGAGATTCATAACTAACCAAGTTTGGGAATCACTGATCTACCTCAATCCTCATGCCAGTTTTTCTTTGTTATACAGAACGTGGAGCCATAAAATATTAAAGGTGATTTTTACCTGCTTCCTATCTTTGCCAACATTGCCTTATCCTGAACTGCTAAAACAAACCTCTTAGTGTCATTAAATGAATTGCCTGAGTTCATCAGAAAGGAAACATTGTTTAATGAGCTGAATCTCGGCTGAGAAGTTATCAACAGGGACTTAAAACACTATTTCTTTTGTGGCTTAATCAGCAACAAGTGATGTAAGGATAAAACTTTTTCACAAAGATGCAGTGTTTCAACGGTTAATAGTATGCACATGTCACCAATTTGGGGAAGTTTCACTATTGATATTTCACAATATGGAAGGAAAGAAAATTATCTGTGATGATTATTCTCCTTTCCATCTTCATGATTTTTTCTGCAAGTGTCGTCATCGCTGACGTATGAAGCGTGATATATTCATTCTACAGATCTAGCTCATGGAATTTAAATTATTTCTTCCTCTATGGACAGTAGCAAATTGCCTTCAGCCAGTCCCGCTATGATTACCAGTGCCATTTCAAAAATGACAAAGGTCAAGGGAGCCATATCTGGCTAAACAGTTAACTGGCTCTAAGAGGAACGCACTCTGTGACTTCAGTGCCCCTACCATCGCGGACCATCTCCGGTTACACACTCCATCTTAATGACAAAGAGCTTTGCTTTCAGACCATTATTTTTGTTACATAATCTGCCCACTGGGTAAAATAAGTAACTTGTTCATATATATCAAAAATGCAACTTCAATACAGTAGCTTAATGCTACCTCATTTTCATTTTTCTCTAAGAGAATTGTGGAACTATGTGCTATTTAGACGCATTTCCAGTTATTATTAAGTGAAAGACTACTGATCTTCAGTGTTATCAGAGCCAAGTGGATCTAGGCCAGCTTTTTCATATCTAGGTATTTGCTCTTTGACTCATAGCAGTTTGGGGCTTTGTTCCAACACTAGTCAAGTCAAGAGTAAACAATTCTTAATCTCTTTCAGTCACCCAAAATGTACACCAATGCTTTGAAGTTAGACATAAACAGAATCTCCAGCTGTTTGAATCCATTAAAGTGTACCGTTAACTCTATTTTACAGGTTACGACCTATCCTCTGACTCCTCGGTACATGTGTGTAAAATGTATACATTCACATTTTACCTTAACTTGCTGCTTTAAATAAGGGTGCAGTCGCTATGAATCTTTACACCACATACTGACACAATGCATAGAAAATTCAAATACAGATGGCTAGAATGGATGGCATAAAGAGAAATATTCTTACAACCCCACTAATCAAGAAGTACATCTCCCAGACCTAAATTACCTTAGAAAGAAATTTCACTTCTAGATAGATCATAAAATGTGTTTCCATTGATAATGAGGTTCAGCTGTTTTTTAAAAAAACCTACTTTTTGGCCGGGCGTGGTGGCTCACACCTGTAATCCTAGCACTCTGGGAGGCTGAGGCGGGAGGATCGTTTGAGCTCAGGAGTTCGAGACCAGCCTGAGCAAGAGCGAGACCCCGTCTCTACTAAAAATACAAAGAAATTATATGGACAACTAAAAATATATATATATAAAATTAGCCGGGCATGGTGGCACATACCTGTAGTCCCAGCTACTCGGGAGGCTGAGGCAGGAGGATGGCTTGAGCCCAGGAGTTTGAGGTTGCTGTGAGCTAGGATGATGCCATGGCACTCACTCTAGCCCAGGCAACAGAGTGAGACTCTGTCTCAAAAAAAAAATAAACCTACTTTTTAAGACAACATTGACAACACATTGCTGGGTTACAGGGGGCAGGCTGTTTTTAGTTCAATGAAGGAATGATAATGATTTCCATCTATGAGGTGGTTGCCTCTCTTCTAGGGGATACTACATGAAAATAAAGTTTGGTTATTTCATCTCGATTGATAATTTGTTGAATATCTGCTATGTGTTCATCTTTGAGTAGCAAAGTACTATGCAAGGAGATTATTCGTCAGGGTAGTGCATAACTATACAATATATTAAAAATAGTATGAAATCTTAAACAATGAGTGTCTTTATTATACTTGCTTTACAGATAAAGAAATTGAGACTAGGATTTAAATGATTTCCCCCGAATCACTGATTTGAAGTCTGGCTGTCTGGCTCCAGAGACTGTACTTTTAAACAGCAGAGGCTAGAAGTGGAGAGATGAGTTGGAAATGAAAGGATACATCTGTACTGGAATCTAGGAAAAGCAGCAGCATCAGATTGGGAAGGTGAGGACTGAGGCAGTCTAGGGACCTGTCTAGGGGCGGTGCCCTCCTTCAATGCCATCTCTCTGTTCCAGTTTTTCATTTTTCTTCTGCCTCATTCTTATCTCTGCCTACTTCTTTCTCATCCTGCACAGAACCTTTATGAATTATTCCTGTCTCTGAGACTAAATCTTCTAGCTTTTGGGCCCACACTCTCTCCATTTCTCGGACTGTCTATTTTAAAGTATTAAGCAAGGAATCTACCCTGTCTAGCTTATCTTTTTACCTTATACGTGACTAGACAGCTTTGAATTACATCACTTTGGGGCAGGGGCCTACCTCTGATGTAAAAAGCTGTGGCCAGGTAGTATATGCCAATGAGAAGTAAGGTCTTATGCTGAGGAGAACCTAACACAGTCTGGAGAGTGACATGAAGGCAAGAATGCAAACCCAAGTCACAACCAGTAGTTCCAGAAAAAGAATGATGACACTGGGCTAGTACTGGTTATTTTCCTTGAGAAAAAAAAATTGGTGGGATGGAAAACCATTCTTCTATCACATGAGCACTAAAATAAGCTTGTTTACTAAAACTCTTGGCCATTCTACTCATGTTCCTCCACCCTACCTTTGCTCTAGAGAAAGAGAAAATCCAAAGAAAGATGTAATTTTCTTTTAAAACAAGAAAACAAAACAAAACCTCCTGCCATAAGTAACCACCTCCAAATATTGACTTTTTAAGCCCAAGTTTTATTTCCCCATGGGAATGACTACATAACACACAGCCTATGAGACATTTTCTCACAACTGCCCACTCAAAACAAGCAGTAACAACCCCCACCAGAATTGCGCTATTCCACCCAGTTTAGGATCCCCAATACATACGATCATTACAAGCATACTTCAGATAGAAGCAGCCATTTCTCCCAGTGACTATCACTGTCAGACACTTACAGGTGCCATGCACTCAGCCCAGGCACCGCATTTCCTATGTCCTTGGCAAACAGGAATGAGAGGATGATGAGAGGCAGTGGCGATTTGGGGTGACAAGTTTTCACCTGAAAATAGGAGCTTCTCTTCTTTGTTCCCACTTGACTGAAATTCTAGCAACAAAACACTCTACTGGAAATACAAGGCATCTAGTCTTTGGGCCAAAAATGTAGGGAAACAATTAGCAAGGCTAATATTTCATGGGAAATTCTTGGCTTAAATAATATTTTAACAAACCTTAGCTATATGTGCCAATAAAGCATAGAGATGACATAATGATTTATGATTTAAGTATCATATAATCTGTGTAATGTCTAGGATCATCTTTTATCAAACAACATTAGAGAAGAAAAATCACTGGGGAGACTAAGAGAGAAGCAACATGAAACCAATTCAGATATTAGAAGAATGAATATTGCATACACCATCTCATTAAAAGTTTGATGTAAGGATAATAATAGCTAATAGATATTGGGAAGATATGAAATAAGCCTTACAAATATAAACTTGTTTAATCTTGAAAAAAATTCCATGAGGTAAATATTATTATCCCCATTTTATAATTGAGGTTTAGAGAGGCTAACTTGCCCAAGGTTTAGTATTAATAGAACTGAGATGAAAACTCAGGCAATCTTACTTTAAGACCATACTTTAGTATAGCCATGTGCTATACTAAAGATTAATTTAGTGAGTTGATTAACTTCTCTTGGGAATTAATAGTTTATATGATATGTGATATATAATAAAGAATAATTATTTGAGCCTACATAGGATACTACTGAAAAGTGAACTGGACCACAAAGACCTAAGTTCTAGTCCTGGTTCTATCAATTGCATACATGACCTTGGATTTATCACTTATAGTCTGAGTCCCCATTTCCTCATTTGAAAATGGAACACTAAAAGACATGACAACAAATATCCTCCTGGCCTCATTGAGTTTTTATTAATCTCAAATAAAATTATTTGAAAAGTATATTCCAAAATGACATATTAGTATTGAGAACCCACTGTATTACCACATCTTAGTGGGCACTATGTGGGACTTCTTAAAATCCAAAATAAATGGTTTTTTCCTCTAAAAACAAATTGACATTCCAACTTTGCAATGGGTAAGATCATATATTTGAGATGAGAAGTTAATATAAAAATAGCTCCAGAATATTGATACCCCTGAGGTTCTGGAAAGGAAAAATGCAAAATAAGTTGGTTGGGGTAAAATCTAGATCCTCTAGGGAGAAAAATAAATAAAATTAGCTCACATTCAAAATTAAAACCACATGAGAACATGAAGCACCAAGATTAAAACAACAAATAGGCATATTAGCACAACAACTAGAAATAATTATAAAAAATCTCTAAGAGATTTAAACATATGTATGTTTGCCAATAAACATATGAAAATGTATTCGACAACATTCCTTATCAGTAATGCAAATAAAAACAACTACCTACCCATCAAAATGGCTACAATGATGAAGACTGACAAGGTCAAGTGTAGTAAACTTGGGACTCTCATATGCTGCTGATAGGGGTATACGTGGCACAGTCAGTGTGGAAAACTGGCCAGTTTCTACTAAGGCTAAGTATGTGCCTATACCAACGACCCAATAATTCCATTCCTGGGCATGTATCCAAGAGAAATGAATGCCTATGTCCACAGAAGGACTTGTACAGAAATGTTAATAGCAGTCTCATTTCAAATAGTAAAAAAAACAACAAAAAAAACCCCAAACAACCCTCATGCCCATCAATAGGAGGATGGATAAATAATGTTGTTATATTCACACAATGAAAGACCATTTACTAGTATGTAAGACTAGTGTGTAGAACAACCTTGCCAAACCCCATAGACACTAAGTCGAGGGAAAGAAGGCAGGCCCTAAAGAGTACCTGCTGTATGATTCCATGTATACAAAGCTCAACAAGCAAAACAAACTAATGATGATATAAGTCACGATAGGGTGAGGTCTGCTGAAAGGGGGCAAGAGGAAATCTTCTAGGGTGATAGACATGTTTTATATCTTGATCCATGATCTGTGTGGTCATTATATCGTTGTATACATAAGTTCCCAAAGATGCTAAAAAGAACAAATTCATTTAAAATACTCAAGTAGAACTAGAAAAGAAAACAATTAAACTTTTAATTTAAAATTCAATGGATAGATTAAACAGCAACAAAGCTTAGATAATGAGAGATTCTTCCCACTGGAAACAGATCTATAATGCAGCCCAGAACAAGCAGATAGAAAATATAGATGAACAACTGGAAGGTATGGAGGATAAAATGAGGTGAGAAGGCCTGAACTAGGGATCCCAGCAAGGGAGGTGAGGGAGAGATGAGGCTTATAACATTTATCCAAAACCAGGCAGAGATAACACAGAAAAAATAATGCAGACCAATCTCACTCACAAATATTTATGCAAAAGTCCTAAATGAATTATTTAACAAAAACAATCCAGCATTATATTAAAATGCAATATATTTTAATATATTCACCATGGCTAAGTGGAATGTAAAAATATACCTCAGGAATGTAAAAATAGTTCAACATTTTTTTAAATCTAGTAACTTAATTCACCATATTAACTGGACAAAGAAAAAAAAAGATCAACATAGTAAACCCTAAAATAGCATTTAGTGTAATTCAATATCCATCACTGACTGAAAAAACCAGAACAGTAGAAAAAGCACACTACCTTAAAATAATAAGTATGTAAATTATATATTCTAGAAGTATTTTTAAAAAAAAATCACTAAGAAGAAAAACATGCCTGTCATCCCCATTATTATTTACCATTGATCTAAAAATACTAACAAAAGCAAGCTAAGAAAAAAATGAAATTATAAATCAATGAAATAATAAATATTAAGGAAACTATATAAAATTTATAATTATTTTAGAAAATATTATGTTTCTCTGGGCCTGTGCTAAATTCTTTACATACTTTAATCTATACAACTCTCAGAGATACATGTTGATGTCTCCATTTTACAGAAGAAGAAACTGAGGCTCAGAGTGGGTAAGTATGTCATTCAAAGCCATGGACCAAGCAAATGGCAGAACTGGTATTTGATCCCAAATCCTTCTGATTCTCAAGCTCTGTGAACTTAAACAGAAGGTTATAGTACATCTCATGCATCTTCCACAATTCCTTGGTATTTTTCTTTAAGACTGACTTTCAAATGCATAATAAATATCTGTAGGTTTACAGAGAGGAGATTATTTTATTATCCCATTTATTCTAACCATAAATGAGGTAATTTGGAATTTTAAATTAGCAACAAATCTCAAGTATTTAATTCCAGTGTGAATCTGTTTAGAAAAAATGACCTGGTGAAAGCTTTTCTGGCACAGATAGTTTTTAACCTTAAAAACCCCACATATCATTTAATAGCAGAAAAAAAAAAATCTTGGCTTCATTAGGTCCAACAAGTCTGAATATCACTTAAAAACTTGCAACCCCTATAAACTCCACTGTAGCTGACATTTTTGAAAGGTGGCAATGAGCAGCAGCTCCACAGAGAGTTCTGGAAAATGTCAGGTTTCTCTTTCCAAACATTGCATGAGTCACTGATTTTGCAAAACGTAGTGACGTGAAAGCACACCAATGGATCAGGACATCCTTGAAAACAGCTTTTTCCCTGGAAATAGCTATTTCCCTAATAGCTTCAGAAACCCTTTGAAGAGTTCCTATAGCAGGACAGATCCCAGGTTCATGCGAACTTGCCTTTCTTTGGCATGAGAATATCAGGCCCTGAAAAAAATCAACAGTGACAGCCACCATACCTCATCTTCTCTTGGGAGAGGCCCTACCAGCTTTATTTATTACTAGCATTTTGTAGCCTACCAGTAGAAAATAATCATGACGGGTACTCTTTCCTTGATTCAAGGAACTACTTTTCTCCTGGGGACTCTATTACAGTAAAACAGATGTGTTAATTTCCGAGCCCTTGTTTTATTACCCGTACCTTGGTTGGCTTCCTTTCAATCCTCAGCGTCTTAATTAAACTCAAGAGTTGAAGAGACGCCAGTACCAGTATCAGTTAGTTAGCACTCTGAAGGTTGGTAGGATTTCAAAAATAATACTCAAGTCTGTAAAGTGATAAAATAAATCTGTGGGCTATACCTCCCCCTTTTCTACCCCACACTGTTCGCTAAGAACTTTTTGAGTATCACCAAACCCAAACCAGCCCCATTATGTTAATAGGAGCTGACATTATTAAGTATACATCACAGGCCAGGAACTATTCTAAGCACTTTATGTCATCTTGTCTTGCTCTCATAACAATTCTAAGAGGTTCTGATACCTGAGCGGACAAGAGAATCTCCAGGGTAACTTTTAAGTGTGCTTTACTTTATTGGAAGTATTTATACCTTCTTATTAGAGATACTTTAATTTCCAGGCCAAATATTTTATATCTTATTCTATCCTTGCTCAACAAAATCCTGGAGGAGCATAAAATAATATTGCCAGGCATTTCTCGTGCAGCTGGACCATGGATGCACAACCATGTCTTTGAGATATACATTGGCTAGCGGGAAAAGCACAGGATTTGGGATCATGATCTGAGTTTGTCATAGCTTTCCACCTACTAGGTAGGTGAGTTTAGATTAGCCATTCTGCTCCACTTGAAGCAACTCATATGCAAAATGAGGAAAATATTAATAACCTAATTCTTATGCAGCTGTTTCAAGGATTAGGTCATCGATTTCCTAGCCTAGTGCCTGGCCTACTCTCAATCTTTATTCATTGGGTAAATGGAGAGAGATGATGGATCAGCAAATGCACTTCCCACTTTTCCTGCCTCTTCTGCCTTTCCTCTTCCTCATCTGCTATACTGCTCTTATTACTGTCCTTCACACACATCAGGCTATTTCGTGCCTCAAGGCCTTTGCACTTGCTCTTGGGCTGCCTGAAGCACTTTCCCCAGTTGATGACCTGGCTGATTCTTTATCCAGATTTCACCACCTTAAAGAGGCCTTTTCTGAACTCTGTCTAAAATTGCCATCTCTGGCCCTAATTACTTTCAATCTTTATCCTGCTTTATTTTCTTTATAAATTTTAACACTCTTGATAATTATATAATGTATTACTTATCTACTTGTTTGCTAACAGCTTCCTCACCAAGAATGCCTTGGAGCTGGGATTTGGTTTTGTTCACCTAGATGCAAATAGAAGCATAGTGATTGTTACTATATTAATGCCCCTTCTTGACCTTACTGATTCACACCTATGGGCTGGCTTAAGTTTGAGGAGTCGAACACGCAAAGAAGAAATGGGGTGACCCAATTTAAAGGAGAGTGATGTTTTTCTGCACACAAATAAATATGTATCTCAAAAAGAAATATTCTCTGAATTCACTGGAACAGATAACTAAGAAGAGTTCTACTGTCATTCCAATTTCATGATAACTCCAAAAAAGTGAGTTTATAACATGCTGTTTTGATTACTAGTTTATGTAACAATTTTATTAAGCTGATTCCAAAGCAGTATGTTCCAAAGTGGTTTATATGAGGACACTAATAAAGCAGCATACTAAGCAAATAGACCAGCCATTATTTGGGCTGCTAACATGAATCGTTTCCATTGTCATTTTGAAGACACTCCAAATTCTTAAGTCCAATATGGCTCAGGAAATCCAAGAGTTCAAAATTCACAAGTCAAGTCAAAGGCAAAGTCATCAAATACAAGGACTTCACCCTTGATCTCAGGGTACTTTCAAGGACTTCATTGATTTGTATTTGGTAATCAAAGCAGCAGACAATTGGGAAAAGCACCAGCCTAATACTTTTTCCACTTGTCTGAAGACACCTGACAAGGTTTTTTTCTTAAGAGAATGAGAATTTCGAAACTCAAATAAAACGCCCATAGGGTCTAAAAGGAACCTGCTAGATGCATACTTACAAGTGAATAGATATTCCTGAGTTGCTTCCCAACTGCATACATTTCTTTGGTATGCAACATGAGCAGATTCTAAAAGGATTCCTGAGTCTTCAAGAAAATCATAATATTTAAATAAAGTTAGCTCTGTTCTAAACTTATTAGTGGTCTCCTCTAGGAGTAGTGCACAAATTAGTCTTCACTCCTGAAAGAAAAATTAGGAAAATTATTGAAATTAAGGAAATAGTTGTAACTTTTAGTGGACTTCAGCAAAATGGTGATTGAATAAGTAGATCAATAAAATAAGCCCTAAGTAGTAAATGTGTTCTTGAAAATTAATTAGTTTCCTTTGCTAATTTCTCACCCAAGGTAAACTGAAATGTTCACTATGTGGACCATAATATGAGAAGAGGAAGATGAAAAGTGAGGAGCTAGAGATCTGTCAATAATAATTATTTATTGAGCAGCTACTGTGTGTCCAGAAAGACTTTAAGGGAACCCAGCAAGAGGTATAGCTCCACTAAGCACAAAACTGAGTTGTAAAGAGAAATACAGCCAGCACATGCTAGCAAATTTAAGTATTGCTGACTTGGAATGGTAAGGGATGTTGCTGAGAAAGGGAGAAATGGGAGTGTTTGAAAGGAGAAAAACAGAAAGGTAAAGAGAGAAGAGACAGTAAGGAGATCTTTGCAGACAGGTACCGCCATAGACTTCACAGAGAATGCCAAACTTCGGATTTCCTATGTGGGTTCTGAGAAACAGTTGCAAAACCATGAAGGGAAGAGAGATGAGAGGATAAATACAGGAAGGAGAGAAACACCATCTTTCAAGTACTTCTTTCCTTCATTCAACAAGTATTTATTGAGTGCCTACCACTAGGAACAATTTGAGTGGTGTGGGTGTGTGGTGATAACGTGCAAAGTGCCCTCAGTGAAGAAAAACTAGTTAAAGAAAAAAGACATACACTCTTTAAGGAAAAATAATGTCTGGAAGTGAATAGAAAGAGAAAAGAAAAGAAATCTGTAATATTTTTATGGTAAACATTTTTCACCTTTTTTCTAAATGGCTACTATTTAGGCATACTATTGTCAAAAAGGTACTTACAAATTCCTTAAAATTTGACTTTCATGATGTACCCTTATTTTTTTATCAATTTAAATTATTGACTAATAAAAATATGACATAACTTGTCATCAAAGCAAATCAAAATGTAAGATTGCATATTTGGAAGAATATATCTCACTGGAAAAAATTTGACTCTGAAATTAATGTTATAGCAAAAGAATAGTATCTTCCAGAGAATTCAGATATGGATTTATTTGTTTCAAATCTTCCCATAAATTGTCCTCAACCATTCATCTCTTTTCATTCCAATTTTCTTATTATTTCTGCATCACTACTGTTAAGTATCACAGTCACCTCTGACCTTTCCCTCTCGCAGTATTGACTTTGTATAATATTCCTTCTGCATGTATTTTTATATTGCCCACTGACATTACCTGTTAGCCCTAGACCTCATTCCTTCTCTAATTGATGTACTAGTTTCCAGGGTTTCCCCTCCTGCTAATCACAGAATTTTGGAGCTTGAAGGAACTCTACTTAGAAATGCAATCCTAAAGCCGTTGTGTCCTCTGCTTCCTGATTAATCCTCCTAAAACAGGCTCTTATTGTGTTGTTCTCTGATGAAAAATCTTTCCACAGCTTACCACTACCTGATGAAGACTCTCCAGACTCCTTTGTTGAGCATTTAAGGCTATTTATGCATTTTTTTTCAAGGCCCCAACATGCTTTATCAACCTCATGTTTTTCGCTCATTGATTCAAAAGTATTTTTGAGCACCTCTGTAATTTGAATCGTGCTAGATGCTTGCTACTAAGATGAACACGTCATAGCCCTCTCTAGCAGTCCTCAATTTAAGGGAGGCGGGACAGGAAGGACGGGGACAAGTGCACAAATAACTCATCAAGTGCTGAGAATCCTGGTGAAAGAGGCTGCCCAGGCAGGGAGCTTTGGCCTCAGGTGTCCAATCCTGCTATCTTGGCGACTTTACTACAATGCTGATCAAATTAGCTTCTGTTCCTAAAACATGGCCCCCTCTTATCAATACTCCTTAACTTTGTTCATGCTGTTCCCTCTCTGCGAAATGTCTTTTCTTTGCTTTTCTGTATACCCCAAATATATCTAATATTTCAAAGACAAGATCAGATGCCAAATAATCCATCAAGCTTTCCTTACCCTCCTAGTGTTAAATACCTCTAGTGTGATTTCCCAGGGCATTTCGTTGTATTTCCTCTCCCACCTAATCACACCCTTGCTGCATTAGAGTTTATGATATCAATGTCTTGTCTTGACACATGTCTCTTAAGAGCAGCAACTATGATATATTTATATATCTGTAGATATATAAATCTGAAAAAATTCACACAATAAGTGTTCAGTGAATGTTCCCCAAGCTAAAATAATGAACAATAATTTGTATACCAAACACAATTGTAAAATAGAACAGTGAAGGGGATTGACTATACAAATTGATCCCCCACACTTGTGGTAAAACTACTACATAAATTACTCAGAATTAATGCCAACAGGGAGGACAACTACGGCTAACACAACAACATCTGCAGGCTGGAAGGGGTTACGCAGATCTAACCACAAGGGGAAAAAGTTGTTCTTCGTTTGCCTTCATCAAAGACTAATTTTAGGTCTTTTGGTAATTAAATGAACACATTGTTTATGCTCCATACACTTTAGACCCTGAGAGTCTTGGAAAATAGATGAAATTTCCAAGAATTAAAGTTTCCATTAACGCAAGTGCCAAAATCAGGAGGCTTGACCTGTGGGAGAAAGCACATTTGTCTTTGCTGGCTTCTTTTCAAAAAGCTATAGATATTTACTGTACGGCCTTTCTTGTGCGCAATTACTGTTTTATCATTCAGACAATCTAGACAAGAGGAAGAAGCTGCAACATTTCAGAAAGCAACCAATTACTGAAGACCGAATAATCATTTCAGTGCTAAAGTGTTGACAGAGGTCCGTTTGGGGTAAAATTTCTTCATTGAAAGAGACTACTGCGAGTGGTTTCTTTTTTTTCTTTTTTCTTTCTTTCTTTCTTTCTTTCTTTCTTTCTTTCTCTCTTTCCTTCCTTCCTTCCTCTCTTCCTTTTTTTCCTTCTTTCCTTCCTTCCTTCCTCTCTTCCTTTTTTCCTTCTTTCCTTCCTTCCTTCCTTTCTTTTCTTTCCCTCCCTTCCTTCCTTCTTCCCTCCCTCCCTCCTGTCTCTCTCTCTCTCTCTCTTTCTTTCTTTTTCTCTTTCTTTCCCTCCCTTCCTTCCTTCGCTTTCCTTTCTATCTTTCCTTTCTTTCATCTTTCTTTCTTTTCTTTTCTTTTCTTTTCTTTTCTTTTTTTTTTTTTTGGTCGTTGTTTTGAGGTGTGTCTGTGTATGTGTGTGTTTAATTTCCCGAGAATCTGCTTTGGCTGGTGAAGACATAGTTTCCTATAGTGAGTTTTACAACATCTTCCACCTGTACCGTCCCCAATAGACGGAAATTTCATGTAAATGAAACTGTGTCTGCGCACAGCTTGAACGCCCGGGAAGAATATCTTCTGACCTCTGGTTTTATCCAATCTGAAGTAGCCCGTTTATCTACTCACGTTACAAAATAAAACAAAAATAAAAAAAATAAATAAATCTCTTTACGTCAGTGAACTTGGACTCTCCAAATTCTCTCCCCTGAGCAGAGAGCCTTTTAAAGGCTCGTGTGGCACGCTGGCAGCAGGGGGGTCGCGGCTACTGGGAAAGAGCTGCCTCCCGGGCCCGCCCCGCCCCGGCCGCCCCTCCCTCTCCCCGGGACGCGCCCCCGCCCCGTCCCCGCCGGCCCCCACCCCGCGACAGCCGCGGCCTCCGAGGTCTGACGCGCGTCAAAGCCCAAACTGGGAGGCTCATTTGTGGCGCATCCCGCGCGCCCCCCCCACCGTCCCCGTCCCCATCCCCTCCTCCGCCCACGGCCGCGGCCGAGGGAGTTGAGCTGAGCAGGGGGAGGGGAAGATCTCCACCCATCCCCCTTCCTCCAGCCCACCCCGCGTGTAGATTCAATTGCACCTTTTATTATTGTAACTCTTCCCCCAGGACGAGCAGCCCCCGGATCTGTCCCTCCGGCCCCCGCGCGCAGGGATGGCGGAGCGAGCGACCTGCCGGCGGGCGCCAGGGGTGCGCGAGGAGGCGCCGCCGCGCCCGCGGCCCGGACTCTGTAAGTTTCCGCGCTCCTCCCGGGGAGGGGGGGGGTGCTGCCCGCGTCCCCGCAAATGATTTAAAATGCAAAACACTGCGGCGGTTTACAGAGCTGGATGGACTTTTCGGGGCACACTCCCTGCTTAACTCGACCGCAGCCCGCAGGCTGCTTGCTGTCCGGGTTTTCCCTGCGGCTTGTACGTTTGATCCCTTCGTTGTAAAAGAAAAGTTTTCAATTTATAATATTATGAGTTCCATAGGAAACTTTTTTGTCGGCTTTTTAAAAGGCAACTCAGACTTCCTTCAAATTTAAAATAATTCATCATTTTTACGTTCCATAGCACATCGCTTATTATTATTTTGTCAGATTACATTGAACATTTATTTATACTGCGCAAAGGGCCGTGGCCTTGCCTTTGCTTACTTCTAAAAATAAGGCAGGAAGACTTTCTCCTCTTTCATAACGCTACATCATCGAAACACTTCAATGAGTAGATCGAGCTGGCCTTAATTTTCATAATCGACGCCACGTGCTTGTATCCTTGCATTAATCTACAGACGCGGTTAATAGCAGAGAATTATCTTTGAGCTGCTGTTTACAGGAGGCTCCTGGTTTTGTTTAACTAAGGCTGTTGCCCATATGTGTTCAGAATGATAAGAAAAATTGAAACAGTTCTGATTAAGACCAATTAATTTATCTGGGATCCCAGAACTCGAGCACAAACTAGATTCATGTTTGGGTTAATAAAATCTAAACCTTTGATTTTACACGTCAGATGTATAGACATATCCCTCAATGCAAGGACTAATAGGCGAGGATGTGGAGTTTGTTTAAGTTTTTTAATCAACGTTTCCCCTGTGCAGGAGGACGGCAAGGAGAGCCAGATCCGAGGCAGGTGCATAGGCCGGCTATGGTGACAGGACGATGTTGGCCAGAAAGAGCATCATCCCCGAGGAGTATGTGCTGGCTCGCATCGCGGCGGAGAACCTGCGCAAGCCGCGCATTCGCGACCGCCTCCCGAAAGCGCGCTTCATCGCCAAGAGCGGGGCCTGCAACCTGGCCCACAAGAACATCCGTGAGCAAGGACGCTTCCTGCAGGACATCTTCACCACCTTGGTGGACCTGAAATGGCGCCACACGCTGGTCATCTTTACCATGTCCTTCCTCTGCAGCTGGCTGCTCTTCGCTATCATGTGGTGGCTGGTGGCCTTTGCCCACGGGGACATCTATGCTTACATGGAGAAAAGTGGAATGGAGAAAAGTGCTTTGGATTCCACTGTGTGTGTGACTAATGTCAGGTAAGAAGGCAGTGGGATGCGACAGGAGTTGAAAGCAGTATAGGAAAAATATCAAAATGCCCTTTCTCTTACCATTCTGTTTATTTTGTTGAAAGTGAAATAAAGGGTTTGTTTTAGAACCTTCAGAAACAAAAAAGCAAAATAAAGAACAAAACCTAATACGTTAAACATCTTTTTAAATCAGGCTTTATGGATGAAGTCTGCAAATGTGGAGCTTCAGTCTTTTGGGCTAAGCCTTGAAAATATTATACCAGTTATGAAAAAATGGTAGTTCAAAGGATTCCACAGAGTGACTTACTCCAAAGGAGCACACAGTTTTCTGTATGAAAAAGCTGCTGTCCATAGTTCCAGTGTCCACAAGTAAATATCTCTGATCAATAAAAAATATTGTGCAAATGCTAGTGACATTTTTCCAAGACTTCGTTTACCCATGACATTTTCAGAAATAGTAAGAAAAATGGGAAGACACGGGGTGGGTGGAAGTGTCCTAGATTAAAAATCTACTAAAAATGAAATGACAAATAAATATAAGCCTGTCTTCATCAAGATTATCTTAACATAGCTGATTTCTTTGTATCCAGAAGTTAAAAGTTATGCTAAGATTCAGAACTAGAAAGTATTAATTTTTAATGGAAATTAATCCAAAGGTTTTGTGGAAGGGATTATGTGGAAGCAACTGAATGTTGTGGTCTTTCAGAGTTTTAATAGAATAGGAACAAGACAGTTCTCAGGTGCCCTAACTCTGGCTTCTTTCTTTTATATTGTAAGTATTTCAAATATAGGTAAAATGAATTTGATTTCAGTGATTCCCCTGTCATGCTGTCACATGCCCTAAGAACATTTAGTTGAGGTGATTTGTTTCTTAAATTGTTTTGTTGGAAGACAGATAATTTATGTCAATTGCAAAAATATTTACTCTGAAGTGAAACAATAGTGGAATAATACTGGAAAATTTTCCAGAACATTTTCTGAATAACGTTCTAAAGTCACATAATGTGCAAAGCAAAGAAACTTGAAAAATCACCATACTGCCAGGAAACTGTAAAGAATAAGACATTTAATGACCCTGTAAACTTATGAAGCTGGCATATCACTACAAGCAGCAGACCCCAGACTGTGAACTTGTCCACCCTTCCATTTACTAAGCAACTGCAATGTCAGCCCTTCAAGGAGGGAAGGCAGCATTAGTGTGCAGAGATCACAGATTTCAGGTGGAATTTTGAGGAGCGAAAGGATATTGAATTGATCCCTTGCTTTCACCATTAAGTGGATACTTTCTTTTCTCAAACTTTTTTGTCTCAAAGAAAATGTAGGTGAAAAACATAGGTGATCATCAGTACACCAGATATAAAGGAAACGAAATACTTAAAATAGCTATGGAAATGTTTAATAGATATTTGAAGTTCAAATATCATCTATAATATTTCTCTTTAAGAAACTTGGCACTGATTGGTGAATCATTTTCATATCAAATTAAATGTTTAATAAATCTACTAAATGATATAGTGGGTACTGATAAAAAGAGACAAAAGAAATGATAATAAACCTTGAAAATATTAATAAATGACAGATTTTATTCACAAGACAAATATAGTTTTGTGAATAAAAAGTTATTGAGCAATTTATTAAATATATATCATCAAAAGTGATATCCTTTAATAGTTTTTTTGAAGGAATTTTACAGGCTGCACTGGTTATTAAAAGCTATTTACTGGTACCTAGTATTTTTCAAATAAGATGTGTTCTGAAGCATATTCATTTCCCTGAAACATTCCTGCTGGTGTGAACATTAAGACAACTGTGAGATATGGTGTCAAAAATACAATGGGACAAAGTTGATTTTATCAGCATAACAATTTTAGCATTTTAAATTGCACTTCTTAAAATTATTTGACATCTTTTAAGGTTGTTCTATTCTTATTGATTTTATTTTAATTTTATGGTTCTATTTATACTTTAATCTCAACATAGTTTAATCATAACAAACCGTACATAATAAAAAATGTTTCACTAAAATACAGAAACAGAAAAATCCTTATTACCTCCCAATGGAAACTTAAAAGACGACTAATAATAATTCTAGTTCTTTGCATGTCCTTTCCCTTCATAAGTTCAATGTCCAGCCATAACATCAAAATTGGAAACAACTTTTTAAAATGGATATTCAGCAGTATTTCCAAATCATGTTTGACCATTTGCATTTTAGGGTGACTCACTTTCTCCTTCGTGTAGATGATTTTTTAATGAGTCAGAAAATAGTCCAACGTATTTCCTCTTTCTCATTAGTATTCAGCATAGCTTTCTCTGTAACGGAACAAAGGAGTAGCTAACCACTTTTATCTCTTGAGATTGCTTAGCATGGCAGGTGTCAATAAAAGGCTGGGTCTTGCACCATTTATAATGTTTACAATTAAATTCTTTCATAAACGATGTACAAAATATGGCACATGAATAGTCTCTCAAGCCATTAAAACAAAACATTTGGGACATTCATCAGCACACTGCTCCCTGAAGCATGGAGGCATTATCAGAAATCAATGTTGTATCTGTGCACGTCCTCTGGGGTCCATTCCTACTCTTTGCCATGTTTTTGGACCACACTATATATCTTGCTATGTGTTGCTAGTGCAAAAAGCAATTGCTGCAGTTTTCCATTATTCATTTAAGCAACAAAAGAGAAAAAAAGGAACTTTCTTACTCCACTTAAAAGTTAATCAAAAGAGTAATTTGTGTATTCTTGCTTACCCCTCGTGGTTTCCTACCAAAGTGCACTGTGTATACTAACTACTCAAATGTTTAAACATTTCACTTGCTCATTGCCCGTGGCATTAATAAATAGATAATACCTTGACAGATGGCTGATGCAGGGCTTGTCTTCTATAAAATTAGATAAGTTAGAAATAGAGGATGGAGAAAGATTGTTTCTATGAAGAAGCCATGGCAGCACTGGATAGGTAGTTAAGTGAATAAATTAATAATAACCAAATGTTATAGTTCTCAGCCAGGGGGATAAATCAGAATCACCTGAGAGCTTTTTGAGAATCTTCACCAGGTCCAGCATGAACCTCCCAAATCAATGGCTGTTTACTCAGATATGGAGTAATTTACTCAGATATGTATAATTTGAAAAAGCTTCCCAACAAAATCCTGACACTTGTTGGCCCCCTTCCTTTACTTTGTTCCGAGGGACTAGGCCAAATTGAGAGGATTCAAGTTCATATGAATTACAGGTATACATTGGGCTATTGCAGTTTTGATTCCAAATTCCCACAGTAAAATGAGCCACACAAATTCTTTTGTTTCCCAGTGCACATAAAAGTTATGTTTACATTATACTATAGTTTACTAAATGTGCAATAGCATTATGTCTAAAAAAATATATAATTTAAAAAATAATTTAATGCTAAAACATGATAATTATCTGAGCCTTCAGTAAGTCATAATCTTTTTGCTGATGGAAGGTCTTGCCTTGATGTTGATGGCTACTGACTGATCAGGGTGATGGTTGAAGGCTGGAGTGGCTGTGGCAATTTTTTAAAATAAGACAAAAATGAAGTTTGCCATATTGATTGACTCTTCCTTTCATGAGAGAGTTCTCTGTAGCATGCAATGCTGTTTGATAGCATTTTACCCCCAGTAAAAACAGTAGAACTTCTTTCAAAACTGTAGCCAATCCTCTCAGGGCTTGCTACTGCTACTGCTACTGCTATATCAACTAAGTTGATGTACCTTCTAAATCCTTTGTTGTCATTTCAATAATGGTAACAGTATCCTCACCAGGAGTAGATTCCATTTCAAGAAACCACTTTCTTTGCTCATCCACGAGAAGCAACTCTTCATCCATTCAAGTTTTATCATGAGATTGCAACAATTCAGTCATACATGTTCAGGCTCCATTGCTAATTCTAGTTCTCTTACTATTTCTACATCCACAGTTCCTTCCTCTCCTGAATTCTTGAACAACTCAAAGTCATCCATGAGGGTTGGAGTCAACTTCTGCCAAACTCCTGTTCATGTTGATATTGGACCTCCTCCCATAAATCATGAATGTTCTTAATGGCATCTGAAATGGTGAATTCTTTCCAGAAAGTTTTCAATTTACTTTGCCTAGATCCATCAGCAGAAGCACTGTCTATGGCACCGATAGCCTTACAAAATGTATTTCTTAAATATTAAGACTTGAAAGTCAAAACGACTTCTTGATCCATGGACCACAGGATGGATGTTGTGTCAGAAAGTGTGAAAACAACATTCACCTCCTTGACATCTCTATCAAACCTCTCGGGTGACTAGGCCCATTGTCAATTAGCAGTAAGATTTTGAAAGGAATCCCTTTTTTTCCAAGCAGTTGGTCTCAATGGTTGATTTAAAATATGCAGTAAACCCTGCTGTAAACAGATGTACTGCCATCTAGGCATTGTTGTTCCATTTATAAAGGACAGGCAGAGTTGATTTAGTATATTATTCTTAAGGGCCCTAGGATTTTCAAAATGGTAAATGAGCAATGATGTCAACTTAAACTCACCAGCTGCATTGGCCCTTAGCAAGAGTCAGCCTGTGATTTGGAGCTTTAAAGCCAAACATTGACTTTTTTTCTCTAACTGTGAAAGTCCTAGGTAATATCTTCTTCCAATAGAAAGCGGTTTCATCTTCATTGAAAGTATGTTGTTTAGTGTAGCCACTTTCATCAATTATTATATTTTAGCTGAATCTTTTGAATCGCTTGCCGTTGCTTCTACATTAGTACTTGCAGCTTGACTTTGCACTTTTATGTTATGGAGGAAGCTTCTGTCCTTAAACCTCACGAAGCAACGTTTGCTAGCTTCAAATTTTCTTCTGCAGCTTTCTCATCTTTCTCACCCTTCATAAAATTGAAGAGAGATTCTTGCTCTGAATTAGGCTTTGGTTAAAAGGAATGTTGTAGCTGGTTTGGTCTTCTATCCAGACCGCTCAAACTTTCTCCATATCAGCAATAAGGCTGTTTTGCTTTCTTATCATTTGTGTGTTCCCTGAATAGCTCTTTTGATTTTCTTCCAGCATTTTTTCTTTGCATTCACAACTTGGCTAACCATTTGGTGCCAGAGGCCTAGCTTTTAGCCTGTCTTGGCTTCGAACATGCGTTCCTCACTAAGCTTAATCATTTCTAGCTTTTGATTTAAAGTGAGACAAGTGCGACTTTTCCTTTCACTTGAACACTTGGACATCACGATAGGGTTATTAATTGGCCTAAGGGTTATTAATTGGCCTAAGTTCAATATCGTTGTTTCTTAGGAAATAGGGAGGCCCAAACTGAGAGAAAGACAGGGCATAGCTGGCTTGTGGAGCAGTGAGAACACACAACATTTATTGATTAAGATCGCCATCTTATATGGGCATGGTTCCTGGTGCCCCAAACCAATTACCATAGTAACATCAAAGATCAGATCACAATAACAGATACAATAATGAAATAGTTTGAAGTATCGTGAGAATCACCAAAATGTAACACAGAGACACAAAGGTGAGCATGTGCTCTTGGAAACTTGGATCTCATAGACTTGCTGGATACAGCTTGCCACACACCTTCAATTTGTAAAAAATTACGGTATCTGTGAAGTACAATAAAGCAAGGTGTGCCTGTACATGATAATGATGGAGTCATTTACTAATCTCTGCCTCTAATTCTGCCTTTAGTAGCCCCAGATTCTCTTGAGCACTTAAAGAACAAAATGAGATAAGAAACAGTTCTTTTCAAGTGGAAAAACATTATTTTTTAATTAAAAATACTAGTATTTTGGAATGACGTGTTTTATACCACTTTTTAGCACTCTGCTTTCTCTATATAAGGTGCAAAATCAGTGTTAGCTAATGCATATGATTTTAGAGATTATAAATAATAAAAGGTTCACTCATTACTCAGTACCTTCCATATGACTCAGGCCTCTTAAACATAGATATGCAATAAATAAGAAACATCTACCTGTTAGAAAGTTTTACTAAGTAAATTATGCTTTTGTGAAAGTAAAGTATTAGACAAAGTAAAATGTACCTAAAAATATAAGTATGTATATTTATTGTACGAAGGCTTTCACACAATTAGGCCCATGACTTAGACAACATTAATAGAATGGGATCCCAGAAGTCTGGAGGCAGATGCATGGGGGAGAAAGAGCGAGAGAGTGAGAGAGCAACAGAGAGAGAGGGCATTCCAAGTTAAGTTAGCCAGTCTTTCCGAAAGCATTTCATAATCTTTGGAGGAAGAAAATGAAAAGTTCAGGTTGGCATGTCATTTCATTATTCACAGTTTGACCTGATGCTGTTGTTTTCTGATGTCACTCCTTCCAGGTCCTTCACCTCTGCTTTTCTCTTCTCCATTGAGGTTCAAGTGACCATTGGATTTGGAGGGAGAATGATGACAGAGGAATGCCCTCTGGCCATCACAGTTTTGATTCTCCAGAACATTGTGGGTCTGATCATCAACGCAGTCATGTTAGGCTGCATTTTCATGAAAACAGCTCAGGCTCACAGAAGGGCAGAAACTTTGATTTTCAGCCGCCATGCTGTGATTGCCGTCCGAAATGGCAAGCTGTGCTTCATGTTCCGAGTGGGCGATCTGAGGAAAAGCATGATCATTAGTGCCTCAGTGCGCATCCAGGTGGTCAAGAAAACAACTACGCCGGAAGGGGAGGTGGTGCCTATTCACCAACTGGATATCCCTGTCGATAACCCCATTGAGAGCAATAACATTTTTCTGGTGGCCCCTTTGATCATCTGCCACGTGATTGACAAGCGCAGCCCCCTGTATGAGATTTCAGCCACTGACCTGGCCAACCAAGACCTGGAGGTCATAGTCATCCTGGAAGGAGTGGTTGAAACTACTGGCATCACCACACAAGCACGAACCTCCTACATTGCTGAGGAGATCCAGTGGGGCCACCGCTTTGTGTCCATCGTGACCGAGGAGGAAGGAGTGTATTCTGTGGATTACTCCAAATTTGGCAACACTGTTAAAGTAGCTGCTCCTCGGTGCAGTGCCCGAGAGCTGGATGAGAAGCCTTCCATCCTTATTCAGACTCTCCAAAAGAGTGAACTGTCCCATCAAAATTCTCTGAGGAAGCGCAATTCCATGCGAAGAAACAATTCCATGAGGAGGAATAACTCTATCCGAAGGAACAACTCTTCCCTTATTGTGCCCAAGGTGCAGTTTATGACTCCAGAAGGAAATCAGAACACATCAGAGTCATGACAGCAAGATACTCCAAGACAGTCTTTTATCAAGTTTGGATGGTTTATGCCTAGCACTGTCAGGCCAAACCAGAGCTGGAACACAACAATTTGTCCTTCTATATTTTATTACACTAAATGATATTCATATTCAAGCAACAGCACTTTCTATAGTAATAAACAATAATGCACAAAGTGAAGGATTCATGGCTTATACTTGTTTCCTACATGCAAAATTGGCAGTGATATGCTTAAATTATGTATAGGAAGTGGTGTGCGCTCGTTTATTTCCATTTGAAACACAAGAATTACATTAATAGTAATAGATATTTAATGCAAAATTTGGCCAAGGAATGAGTCTGTTTGAAATGCTTAGTTAGTGAAACCGGAGATCTGTTTCTATTGTTTACTCTCTAGGAATGCAAACAGAATAGGAGGGAGAACCCAAATGATGTTAACACCTTTTGCATATCAAACCTCTCCTTTCTCTATGATACCACACCTGGTAGGAAGCCTCAGGCAGAGACTGCTTAGGTCAATGTGTTTCTAATTGGATTCAGTTCATTCACTTGGTCCTTCATAATGACTTCCAGAGGTTTCCTGGTCCACCATATGCAGCCTGTTGAGCAGAACTGGACAAGGAGTCTTTGGACAAAAGCTAGCTCCTGTCTCATTTAGGACTGGGTTCCCAACAGTGACAGTCACTTCCTCCAACTTCTCACTTCTTAGGAGCCCCCACAGGGAAATAATATATAAAATAATATTTTATTAAAACATTTTCTTTGTACTCACTGTAGTTTTGTGATTCCTCTTTCACAAAATCATGCCAAGTTAAAACTCAAGAAAAAACATTTTTAGAGGCATGTGAAAGAGATGTCAAACAATGATACCACTCACCTCTGAGATTCCTCTCTCTGAGATCTATTGCCAACAGAATTCCCTTTTTTTTTTTTTTTTTGCTTTGTTTTGATTTTATTTATGGCTTTAAAATGTCCTCTTGGTTTTTCAGCCTGAAATATGAAAATCCTATAAACTTATTTTCTTTGAGTCTCCCACCTCCCATCTAAAAACTATACTCCCTTCCCATTAATATTTCAATTCAGGCCTGGCATATGTAGATTTAGCATTTATCTCATTTGCTAATATGAGATTTTCCATCAAATCTTGATTTAACCATTTTTAGCTCCTGCCTCTTTAAGGAAGGAATGAGTGAGTAGAGAGAAGTACTAGGTTACTAAGCTATGTGTGGCTTTATTCTTAATATTTCATACACCTAAACATCAGAAAGCTGAGCTATTGTGTAACCTTTCACATAGATTTTTGGGTTTGTGTTTCTTTTATTCTATTTATGAACATTGAAATAGACAGGTAATCGTAAATATGTTCCAATCCTATCTTAAACAAAAGACTCATGATTCTAACCAGGTGAATGGAAATTGTTTATCAGGTTATTGAGTTAATCATTCCTGAAAAAGTTCTATCCATTCCTTTGAACTCCAGACTCATAGATCAAACACGTACTTGAAGCTCCACTTGGATATTGAATAAGCAGTTAAAACTTATTGTGTGTAAAACCAAATGTTTCATTCCTACTCACAAAGCCTGCCCCTCCGTCCAGTCTTTCTTCCCGTCACTCAGGCCAACACCAGCAAGTCATCCTTGATGCCTCTTCCATGCCTTCCATGCCTTCCTTTAGTAATATCCTTGGCTCTGCCTTCAAAATATATCCAGAGTATGACCAATTCTCTCCACCCCAGCACTTTCGTCAGAGTCTAAGCAGGGCTGTTCATCACCCAATGTGTATGAAGCCCAATTGTTAGAATAGCAAAACATTTCTTATATGTTGCTAAGGAAAATCTATCTTAATAACACTCAGCCCAACAGCAACTACAGAGGTGGATATCAGACCTCCTCACAGTTCTGGAACAGATGTGGGTTCCCACCTCCCCGCCCCGTGGCAGCTGAGCAGACCCAGAAGGCAGCTGCCACCCCAGCAATACGAATGTGTCTGGTGCCTGACTGTTGTCAGTAGCAGCCCAGGGTTTGTGGAAGTGACACAGGCTGCAGGGCAGGGGATGTTGGGACACAGTCAGTGGGGCTAACATGCAGGACTTCTGAGTCCAGGGGCACCAGGGGCGAAGCTGGCGTGGAGCACAGGCAGTTCCCCCAGCCACCTCCCAGCTGCAACCGAATGCTGGGTGCTAACGACCTAGTGACCATCAATTTCACTGGCAAAGCCATGGAAGCCTTTGATGGGGCTTGCTTATGTCAAGTCCTGACTCAGATGGGTACCTCATTTAGCTAGTGACAGCCACATCCAACAAAAGACCCCATTGACAATTTCTAAAAAGCTGCAAATGTTTTAGAGTGTATTAGAATGATTTTATGACCTATTTTTGCTAAAATATATTTCATTCAATAAGCAAGTTTGAGACCTATATAGTTTAGTTTTAGGAAATAAGAAGGTTGATGCTCTCGTTCTCCATCTCCCTGTCTCTCTCTGTAGATGTATGATTTTGATATATATTAAATTGAAATATTATTTTACACTCAGTATTTAGGTTCTCCTCTTCCACCCTAAACACCCACAATATTCTTTTAAATCATTATTCGAATTACATCACCTCTTCTTAAAACCCTCCTTTGGCTTTCAATTTTTCTTAAAATGAAAACCAAAATTCTTACCAGAGCCCACAAGCCACTACATCTTGTTGTCACGACCCTTCCCCTCAGTGAGTCCCTACTTTACCGTGCTGGCCTTTCTGGTCTTTGACACAGAGACCTGTGTCCTCCTCATTCAGAGTTTGCTTCTACCTGGAGCATTCCCACCATCTCTCCCCTCCCCCGACTCCCCCACCCCTTCCCCAAAAAGCCTCATGGGTCTCCTGTTGTTATTTAGGTCTCTGCTTATCCTCTCATGAGGCGGGAGAGTATAGTGGTTAAGAAAATATTCTGCAGCTAGACTTTCTAAGTTTAAATTTCAACTTCAACAGTTAGCTTCTGTGAGGCTTTGACAAGATTAACTTCTTTGTGCCTCAGTTTCCCAATATATAAAATCAGGATGATTATAGTATCTCCTTCGGGTTTTTTGTGAGGATTAAGTGAGTTAACATATATAAAGAGCTTAAAAGATTTTAATTCATTCACCCAGAGCAAATGCTTGAGGTAAAAAATGACTTGAAACAAATTGGACTTTTAGTAAATGACTAATGCAGTGCTTTTGTTACATTGTTTTTTCTCTACGACAGAAATTTAAAAAACAAAAAACCTTTGCAACCTAAATCTGATCTCTTAAAAACTCCAACCAAGCTGGGCGTGGTGGCTCACACCTGTAATCCTAGCACTTTGGGAGGCCGAGGTGGGAGAATCACTTGAGCCCAGGAGTTCAAGATCAGCCTGAGAAACACAATGAGACTCTGTGGCTGCAAAAAAATTTTAAAAACTAGCCTGCATGGTGGTGTGTCCCTGTAGTCCCAGCTACTTGGGAGACTGAGGCAGGAGGATCGCTTAAGCCCAGGAGTTAGAGGCTGTAGTGAACTATAGTGATGCCACTGCACTCCAGCCTAGGTGACAGAGCAAGACCCTGTCTCTGTAAAAACAAAACAAAATACTCTGTAGCAGAGACCTTACATCTGCCCGTTCCCAGTTGCTTTTTCTGATTCTTTGACACCTACCACTTACCAGTCTTCAAAGATTATCACATATAAAATATTAAAATGTATAAAAAGAAACATTTTGCATACAGAGATTTCTGGTTTCACATGTCTATCATTTATTCATTCATTTAGTAATACATATTGAACATCTGCCATTTCGGACATTTACCATCTGGCAAAAATAATTCGATGTGCGTATTTTCCCTGAAGAGGAGTAGACACTGATAGCCGGGGCATGTGCCTATTCTGCTCCTGAGTAATCAGAGATGGAAAAGTATCAGGTGAGAAAAACTGGATTCCAGGCCAGAATGACAGAAGAGGCACTTCCATCTCAAAATCAAAATCGAAACCTACCCCTAGTTACTGAGCAGGCATGGGAAGAAAGTGGAAGATCCAGAACTGTTGCCCATGTAGCTTTGCTGAGAGCTCAGTGAGGAAATAAAACACTGTTTGTCCTTGGAACTATCATTTTTCCCTGCTTTATCGTATCCCAATACCAGGGTTTTATTCTACAATTCCTCATCATCTGCCACTTAGTTCAAGACTCTAAGTAAAAATCCCATTGCCCCTGCACATAGCCCTTTCTGAATATCCCTTGCCAAGTGTTCTGACACATAATTGTATCACAGAAGCGACAGTGTCCCAGCGGCTTAAGGAAATGACCTTAGTTCCCAAAGAAAGTTTAACTGTCAGAGAAGAAGTTAGTCACTTAGTGAACATAGGGCAGCACTTTTTTCCCTTCCAATAGTTGGATTCGTTTTGTTGTTGTTTAATGACTTGGCATTCCTAGAGTAAGAAGTTTCCTCTTTGATAATAAATCCATCATAGATAAAGAAGAAAGAATGAAAAGATATCTCCATCTCCTGGGGCACCCACCCCCAACTTTTGTTATTTTCAGCATGTAGAAGGTAGAGACAGAACTGAAATTAGTGTCTCCAAGGACCAGCGCATTAAAGCAACCATAACAAATCCTACAGGCTGTTTGAGAGGAAACCCCAGGGCCATGCGCTTCCCATGATCTTTACGCACAATTCTCATCAATGGTGATGGGAATTTCCCCCACAGACCTAGGGAGGATGTGACTCTAATTACACTCCTTGATAATTTACTGCAAAGATAAGTTTAAGTTCATGAAAATCTTAAGCCTTTAACTCCCGATCAAAATATCACATCAGAGTCCAATTTCATTTGAGACTATTTACATCTTCATGAGTACTCGTTTTCATGAGGTGTTCTAGTTCTCATGAAGATTTTCTTGGCTGTACCCTGTGGCACCCCTCCCTCCACGCCAATATTCCCTGGGGTAGTTGGAACAAAACTATTGCATTACATTGAGTTTATTTCAATTACTTGAAGAAACAAAAATATTAAGCCTGCATTTCCACACACTACTGGATTGCTTCAGTGTGCATTGAAAAAGTAGGGGATAAAACAGTTATCTGTAAGAATGAAGTTAAGATAGGCAGTGCTTGTCACTGAAACTGTACAGATGAACAGTTTTCAAATGGCTTCAATTATTTGCCACTGACTGGTGAAGAAAGCCCATACTCTCTAAGCATGACAGTCAAGTCTCCTTGTAGTCTGATTCCAATACACGTTTCCAGCTTCATTTTCTGCCCCCACCCCCAACACCTTACAATGCTTTGAGTTCATTAAATGGTTCTCTCACATTCAAGTCTGCAAGTTGCTGGGGTTGAAATCCTGTGCTTGCAATATCCACCAAAACTACTGCTTTTGCAAAGCCTTCTCAAATCTGCCACTTAAATTATTCCTTCATCCCTGCAATGTATACCTCTATTTATTGGTTATTGCATAATCACTCTGATATCATGTACATCTCCCACTAGATTGTCTATTACACAAACTACTTATCACAGGGCTTGCCTAAAATAGATGCCAATAGCCGCCTGATAGTTATCCTCCCAAAATCCATTCTTCCTTTCCTTCATAGCAACAGAGTTTTAGCTGAGCACATGACCATTCAGCTGGAAGTTGTACATTCCCCAGCCACTGTTGCAGTTACTTGTGTACATGTGCCTAATTTGGGGTTGATGGCCTGTGAGCAGAAGCCAATGGACTACTTCCAATTCTTGACTTTAAAAACCCTAAGCTTGTGTTTCTCCACATTTTCCCCTCCCTTGGACTGGGCACATATGTGATGGAGATCCAACTTTGACCAGGCTGATGAAGACAGAACTATGGAGCAAAAAGATGGAAGTAATCTCACACACCAAATGACTCTGTGCAATAGAGCCATACCAGCCTGGACTGCACACTTCTAGACAGCTAGAGAAAGAGAGAAATAAATGTCTATCTTATTTTAGTGTTTGTCTTATTTTGTTTTTTGATTGCTTGTTTGCATGCTTTATTACTGTACTACAGCTTAGCCTTTATCCTGACTAATACAATGCTAAATTAGATCAAATGGAGAGGTAACCCACGGAGTGGCAGAAAATATTTGCAATCTTCATATCCTACAAAAGACTCATGTCTAAAATTTATAAAGAACTCCAACAAATCTATCATAAAAATGCAGACAAGTGAATATAAATAATTGACAAATGACATGGAAAAGTATATCATAAAAGAGAAAACCCAAAAAGGCAACACACATATCCAAAAGTAAGCAATTTGATTACTAATCCAGAAATGCAAAATTAAAACCACAATGCAATGCCATTATATGCCATGAGAACAGTTTAACTGGAAAAAAAGTGTTAAAGAGGATAAGGAGCAACTGGAACTCAAATATATTACAAGAGAGAGGGTATATTGCCATGATCACTTTGAAAACTGTCAGGGTCTTGTAAAACAAAATATAACAAACCTTATGACTGAGCAATTCCATTTTAGGTACAAGCTCAAAAGGCTTATACAAGAATGTGTTCCATTATTGCTGTGTTCCATAGAGGAACACATTCCTAAACTGGAAACAACCCAAATGTTCCTCTACAATAAAGTGGATATGCAAATTGCCATATATTTATACAGTAGAATACCACAGAACAATTAGAAAGAATAATTTACAATTATTCCCAATAGCATTAATATATCTAATAAACAGAGCATTGAGCAAATCAAAAGAATCTATCTATATGATTGTATTTATATAAAGTTAAAAACAGTCCATACAACTCTGTGGTGTTTATAAGTCAGGATGTTACTTATCCTTAGGAAAAAAGGGTAATACCTTAAAGACAACATGTGGGAACTTCTGAGGTTCTATTAATGTTCTTTTTTTTCAATATGTGTTAATTACTTAGGTATATTAACCTTGGAAAAATACATTGAACTGTACATTATAATTTGTGTGCTTTTTTATATGCACAATTTCCTTCAATAAAATTTAAAGTAATTTAGGCAAGCAAATACTTTTTTTTTTTTTTTTTTTTTTTTGAGACAGAGTCTCACTCTCTTACCTGGGCTAGAGTGCCATGGCGTCAGCCTAGCTCACAGCAACCTCAGACTCCTGAGCTCAAGCGATCCTCCTGCCTCAGCCTCCGGGGTAGCTGGGACTACAGGCATGCACCACCATGCCTGGCTAATTTTTTCTGTTTTTAGTTGTTTGGCTAATTTATTTCTATTTATAGTAGAGACGGGGTCTTGCTCTTGCTCAGGCTGGTCTCGAACTCCTGACCTAGAGCCATCCTCCCGCCTCGGCCTCCCAGAGTGCTAGGATTACAGGCGTGAGCCACTTCGCCTGGCCTAGCAAATACTTTTTAAAGAGAAGAAAAAAATGACAGGTTAAAAATGAATCACTTAAAACTAATCAACATTGATGAAAATCTACTTTTCTAATTGTGTGGTAAATGCACTGAATTTTTCTATACTGACTGTCAAAAGACCCTATAAAATTAATATATAATTTTAAAATACATTTATTTCCATTATTGTCATGGTCTTTTAGACTTGTAGCTCATGCTGGAGTATGAATATAATCATTCATTTAATGATTATTTAGCAAAGTCTCTATATCAGGTATTATGCTAAACCCTGGGGACACAAATTATAAACCAAGTCACCACGAGGTGCCTGCAGCCTAACAGAACAGAGAGATTTACCAAACAATACCTGCAGAGACACGTCACAGCATAGTGGTTACATGCAGGGACTTTGGAGTCAGAAGAAACTGGCTCTCACAGCAGTGGGACCAATTTACTTACTATATTGGTTAAATTAAGTATTACATTATTTATTATATATAATACTATATATACTCATTATTAGACTATATATGTCTCATATATAGTTATTTTGAAGATTTAGAATTTGTGTTCAGCACGGTGTCTGAAAAATAGTAACTCCTCAGTAAGTCTTAACTATTATTAGTAGAATTACTATTATTATTATTTTAGCAGCAATAGCAGGAGTACCATGGTGGTGTTCCCACAGCAGTTTCAATCAAGGGGCAGGAAATAAAGAATACCTCTAGGCCAGGCGCAGTGGCTCACGCCTGTAATCCTAGCACTCTGGGAGGCCGAGGCGGGTGGATCGCTCGAGGTCAGGAGTTCGAGACCAGCCTCAGCAAGAGCGAGACCCCGTCTCTACTAAAAATAGAAAGAAATTATCTGGCCAACTAAAATACATATACAGAAAAAATTAGCCAGGCATGGTGGCGCATGCCTATAGTCCCAGCTACTCGGGAGGCTGAGGCAGGAGGATCACTTGAGCCCAGGAGTTGGAGGTTGCTGTGAGCGAGGCTGACGCCACGGCACTCACTCTAGCACCCGGGCAACAAAGCGAGACTCTGTCTCAAAAAAAAAAAGAAAAGAAAAAAAAAGAAATTTTGAGAAAGTCGTGGAAAAGATAAAGAGAATAGAAGGGATTTTCTGGGAAAACTCATCAGAGCTGGGACCTATTACCCATATTCACTCAAAAGAAGGTGTACAGTGGCTAGACAGGTGGTTTTTCAAGAAAGGTCAGGAACGATCCAACATTCAGAGATGGTAGGGGCTGGGAACAAAAGCAGTCGGTGCTAGAGGGACATTGCAGGGCTGTGGCAGATGTGTGCTGCTCTGCGGACACACAATGACTGGCATCATAAGTAACTGGGGATCTAGTGTCTGAGGCTTCCATGGAGGCCAATGGGGCTTTGGGTCCACAGAAAACTGGGGCCACCACAAGTGATACCGAGAAAAAGAAGAGAGTCCCAGCTGAGTATAGCATTTGAATTAAAGTTTTATTCAACACTCTTTGAAGTTTCTTAACATTTGGTCACAATTTATGTTTTAAAATTACTTATAATCATACACTTTCTTGAGAGATCACAATTTTGGGGTTTTCTAACAGGCCTAAATTTGACATATGCATTAAATCTTTTTTTAAAAGAATCACCCGTAACATAATTCCACTCACAGTATTTCCATTTTAGGTGGAACTTCCATTAGACAAAGGATTTCTGGCATGCCTTTGGTCTTTGCAGCTGAATGGTATTACCCTAGATCTGGGAGAGAAGAGAGCTGATTTCAAGAATGTAACTAGGTTGTCGAGAACGCTGCAGTAGCTGTAGAAATGTGTGTCGTGACGGAGGCAATGTGCAGAGAAACATGTAGAAAGCTTACTCTGGAATGCTGGAATGGTAAATATAACTAAGGAACAAAAGTTCAGTAGACAACGGGAACTTAGCAAACTTAAACAAAATTTCTGGCACTTGATTTAAAGATTTTTTGCATGATTTATTCAAAATAAAATTATTCTTTCCCTGACTTCCTTCTGCAAACTGCCATTAATGTCAATTGTATTTCATTGGAAGAAAAATGTGACTCTTTTCTCGTTTTAACCTTTTATTATAGAAAATTTTAAACATATACCATATACAACAGTGGAGACAATTGTGTAGTAAACTCCATGTATTCATCACCCACATCAATAATGGCCAATTTGGGGCCAATCTTTCTTTCTCTTTTATCTCCACATACTTTCCTATCTCCTTCTCTGATTATTTTGAAAAAATCCCAGACATCATACACTTTCATCTGTAAATATTTCACTACATAGCAAAACTAACAACAACCTCTAGTGTCATCAGTATGCTCCAAAATTCATTATTTCTACATCCAAGTTAATGTCATTAGAATTAGAAATGCATAATGGTAATTAGAAATGCTAGTAGAAAAGCAAAGCTTATATGTGTTTGATAAAACTATAAGGTAGCAACAAGGAGATTAGAATATGAACAGGATGTAGAATGTCCAGATCACCATGAGACCACATGGAGGTAGAATAGTTAATAAATCCAGTTAAAGTGAAGAAAAGTAAAAATAAAACAAACACATACAACAGAGTGGAAAATGCCATAAAGAAAATGAATCATGTCAACATAAGCGACACCTCTGGAAATGAGCACTAAGGGGGAATCTAGCAAATTATGCTTGAATATAGTTTTGGTATTTTGTCAATTTTACTCACTTCTACTTTTTAAAATAAAGTCAAGCTTATATTATGGTTCCCTTAGGTCTATTAGGTGCCCATAGACATGGAACCACTTATTTTATTCTAAAAATAAAAAGAAAAAAATCTTTATCTTTGATTTTTTTCTTGGAATTACGTGACTTATGTTATCTGCCTTTTACAACTATTAATTGGTACCATTTTGAATATCATAAAATAATTCTTGCATCAATAGTTAGCTCCACAAAGACATTCTTTAAACCCTAAAACTAGCAGAACTATTAATTCATTTGTGAAACCTTAACATTATTTATTGTGTTATTTCTTGCCTTTTAATTCAACTTATCAACTATGTGTTAAATTACACTTTTTTTTGGCACAGTAATGAGATGTAAAGGTGAATATAACAAAACCCCACTGCTCAAGAAAACTGTAGTCTAACTAAGGGATAGTGGAAGGTTAAAAATAACAAGGCAGAACCTGGCAAGGGCCATTTGAGATATGCAAACAAAACACTATGTAAAAAAATTTAGGGTGAGAATAACATTCAGAGATCAAGACCAAGGAATAGGAAGACTTTGAAATGGATCTTGAATGGTGGACATTATTTTAACAGGCAGAGACGGGCAAGTAGGGTAACCAAAGCAGAACAAATGGCATAGATTCACAAATTCATCCAACATATATATTTATTAAGCAGGGAAAGACACTGTGTTAAACGTTGGACCAAACCACCGTATGGTCTCTTGATGGTCTGGACGTTCAACCTCCTGTTTGTATTCTAATCTCGTTGCTACCTTATAGTTTTAGCAGGTAAAACTATAAGCTTTGCTTTTCTATTAGCATTTCTCATTACCACTAAGGATGGACATTAACTTGGATGTAGAAATAATAAATTTTGGAGCATACTGATGACACTAAGAGGTTGTCGTTGGGAACACAGTTGTAAGCCAAGATAGACAACGTCCCTGGCTTCGTGGAGTTTACAATTTTATGAAAGAGGACAAGCAACAAAAAGGTAAACAATACTTTTTAAATCACAAGATAATTTCAGATAGAAATAAAAAGTGATGAAGGACATAGACAGGGTGATGGGATTGGGCAGGGCAAGTGTTGATGAATATTCCTTTAGGTGAGATGATGTGGGAAAGGCTCTCTGAAAAACTATGACTGGAAGTGAAGCACATAGGACAAGAGGTTGCCAGGGGAAGGCAATGAGAAGTGCAAAAGCTTTGAGGTAGGGTCTGTTTGAGGAGCAGGACAAAGGCCATGTGCCTGAGGGGAAAAGTACCTGAAAAGTCACAGCACCAAGAGCCTCCACTTTTGCCCTAGAAGCAATGGGGAGACATTGAAAGGACTTAAGCAGGGATTGCTGCCTGTTAGTTTATATTTATGTATAAGACAATGTATATTTTAAAGCTTATTCTGGCAGCTGATGGGAAAGTGAAAAAGAAAGGGTCTTTCTAGAGAACAGCAAGAGGAGATAAGAACTAGTCTGTATAAAGGAAATAAATGAGTGCAAGGAGGAAGATGAATTCAGAAAGTAGATTAGTGAGTGTCAGCATGAGGAGTCGGATTTTAATTTAGAAGAAAAGAGAAAGCCCTTGAACTTTTAAAAGAAAGGACATGAAAATGCTTTCACGTTCATGAAAATTATTTCATTAACAGTATGTTGAACTGGTTGGAGACAGGGGAGGCACGAAGATCAGATTGGAGGTAATTGTAGCAGTTCAGGCAAAAGGCAATGGGTGCTTGGACTAGAGTAAGGAGAGTGTAAAAATAGACAGATGCACAGGACATCCTGCTAGAGGAAATCTACGAAATTTGGAAACTGATTTATCGAGGAGAAGGCAAAGGACAATGAGAGGGAAAAGGAGCAACCATAATTCAACTCTGGGTTTCACCATCAAAAGATTCAGGATGAAGAGCAGACTATTAGGAAATACAGTAAATTTTGTTTTTGATATGTTAAGCATGATCTTCAACAGACTTTTTGCAGTAGGAGTTGAGTTAGAGCAATAAATATGTGTGTGTGTGTGTATGTGTGTGTGTGGCATCTACATAGACAACTCAGATGAAATCCCAGCAGTAGAGAGCCTGCTAGGGAAGAGAAGAAAAACAACGGTAAGTAGAGCCAGGAAGAAAATTTGCCGAACTTTCAAAAGCCTGGAAGCAGAAAAAGTCAGTAAAAGAAAATAGAGAAGTAATCAAAAAGACAGAAGAAACCCCTGGAAAATAGTTCACAGAAGTCCTAAAAGACAAAAACTCCCCAAAGAATGGGACTGATCAATAGTATTTAAGTGGCAGAGAACATTAGGAAAATAAATCTCTACAATCTATTGTGATCAGTATCAAATCATATTTTAAGATGATTCAATATCCTGATTTGACTTGAGTATTAATATGTATAACTCATGAGATATTCTAGGCAGACTTCATCAGAGTCCACGTTCAGGTATAGACAAACTCCTATCAAACATCTGGAAATTTCCATGTTAAATTAACTGGTTGTATGTTAGTGGACAAAAGTGGTTCTTGGTACCTCTCAGGTATTGAAGCATTTTCTCGCTGTTTAGAGTCTAAAACCCATTTCAAAGCCATCCTCCAGTTTCTAGAGCCTCAAACTCCTTTTTGGCTGCACTCATGTGTAACTCCTTTAATGAAGAATTTAAACTTTGTGGATGTATACACATAAAATAGCTCAGTTTTTCTCCAAGCATTATCCTATGCACACTATGTCAAATTTTCCTTCCTGGTTGGGTAGAAAATCTCTTGATTTCCAAAAAACTTGGTCTACTTAAAAATTTCAATCATATATCAGATGGAAAAATTCTACTCCTCTATCACTGGAAAGGTGTGGCCCAAAGATTTGAAGTGAATGGGTGGGGAAGGGGTGGCCTGCTCTTCTCACCCTTCTCTCCCTCTCTCACCTTGAAGAAACAGCCTATCACTTGGATATCTTCTCCCTTTTCCTTTTTGACATCCAGGGTATTGGGGAGACAAGAAGAAGTAAGAGAGATGCTAGAAAATATCTTATGTAGGCCGGGCGTGGTGGCTCACACCTGTAATCCTAGCACTCTGGGAGGCCGAGGCGTGTGGATCGCTCGAGGTCAGGAGTTCGAGACCAGCCTGAGCAAGAGCGAGACTCCGTGTCTACTAAAAATAGAAAGAAATTATCTGGCCAACTAAAATATATATAGAAAAAATTTGCTGGGCATGGTGGCACATGCCTATAGTCCCAGCTACTGGGGAGGCTAAGGCAGCAGGATCACTTAAGCCCAGGAGTTTGAGGTTGCTGTGAGCTAGGCTGACGCCATGGCACTCACTCTAGCCTGGGCAACAAAGTGACACTCTGTCTCAAAATAAATAAATAAATAAATAAATAAATGAAAATATGTAACTTATACCAAATACGTTTCCATCTCTTGCTAGTGGCTTCTACCAGTTATAATGGTCTCCACCCACGGGATGTGTGTGTATTTTTCCTGGGGCGATTTAGCATCATTATGACTGAGCACCCCCATCCACACCCCCACAGGGCTTCCTTTCATCCTCTGCCAGTGGCCATGCCTTCATTTCTCTGTACTAGTTATCTATTGCTGTGCAACAAATTACCACAATGTAATGGCTTAAAACAATACACATCTATTATCTTACAGTTTCTGAGGTTCAGAAATTCAGGCATGGCTCAATTGTAGCCTCTCCTTCAGGATCTGTCATCAGGTTCAAACAAGGTGTCAGCTGGGATCTCTCATGAGGCTTAACAAGTCTCATCTGAACACTAGACTGGGAAAGGATTTGCTTCTGGGCTCATGGGTTATGGACAGAATTCAGTCCACGCTTGAGACCTATTGGATTGAGGGCCTCAGTTTCTAGATGAGTTTTGGCCAGAGGCCACACACAGTTCCTTGCCACGTGGACCTGTGGACGTGGCTGCTCGCTTGCACAAAGCATGCCAGCCAAGAAGACGATGGGGAGAGTCAGCTGGCAAGATGTAAATTATGCTCTTAGCAATGAAATCCTGACAGTGACAACCCATCACCTTTACCATGTTCTACTGGTTATAAGTGAGTTGCAGGGGGTGAATACCAGGAAGCTCAGACCCCGGGGGGGTCATCTTAGACCCAAACTGCAATAGTCTCCTTTGGGTAAACCTGGACCACTCTCATCCTCCTGCCCTGCCCTCTATCCTCCTTCACTTCGCCCCTTCATGTGGAGCCACGTAAGAACTGAGGTCTGCATTCTGCAAAAGCCACAGGGAATCTATCTGGGGCCAAGGTTGCTCCCATTTTCCCAGAGACACTATAACACAATCTTTTCTCCCTGTTGTCACATCAATGCCAGCAAGCCTCATACCTTCAGGCTTCTCCAAATGACAAGCCAACACCAGACTCTATATTCATATAAGTTTTGCATATTCTAGGAAACACAAATAAAGTTTTGTGAAAAAGTGGCCCACCCACTCCATCTGAGAGGACCTGTAAGTTCTGTGGATCCAAAGCATGTAATGGCAGTCCTCATACTGTACAGGGACCTCTAAACTTTGTGAGTGATTCTCTTGGAGCTGGTCTCATAGAGAGAAAGAGAAAAAACCACAGAACTTCCCACAAATCTGATGATACTTGATTTTAACCACTATCCTTCTTCCACAGTCCTCTTGTACAGGCACAGAAAGTGCAGGAAGGTTTGAAGCTGTGAGTAATGGTCTTTGACATTTTTTAAAAAGTGGTCCATTGTCCTAGTGAGATTTAGGTTATGTACTCTCAGCAATTCCCTTTCTCTCTCTGTCTTTTCATTCTCCCAAAGAAAGACAACCTCATCTACTTCCAAAACTTCATTAGATGACTCTGAAATCTGAACCTCAAGCCCAGATCACATCTTCATTTTTACATTCCTATATTTAAATAGCCACTAGTGGGGCAGGCATGGAAGAGCCAAGTCTCCTTAGAAATGCTGAGCC